>NC_057406.1:35450445-35775218 GCF_019320065.1 Cervus canadensis | reverse complement strand
CCATTGAGTCAGTGATGCCATCTAACCATCTCATCCTCTGTCATCCCTTCTCCTCCTGCCTTCAATCTTTCCCAACATCAGGGTCTTTTTCAGTGAGTCAATTCTTCGCATCAGGTAGCCAAAGTATTGGAGTTTCAGCTTCAGCATCAGTCTTTCAATGAATAGTCAGGACTGATTTCCTTTAGGATTTTTTAGTAAAAAGTTTTACTATTTTCATGCAAATTTTTTGAATTACCAGAGTCCACATGGACTCCCTTCTCTCTCTTTTCGTGATTTTGACATTTTTTTTCACATGCTTTTTCATTTGATTTTCTTGAATCCCCAACTGGATTATTTGGTTTTAAGAGGAGGAACCCAGTATTATGTTTCTCTTATTCCCAGGAGGCTCAAACAGTAAATAAACTTCCTGCAATGCAGGAGACCTGGGTTTGATCCTTGGGTTGGGAAGATCCCCGGAGAAAGAAATGGCAACCCACTCCAGTATTCTTGCCTGAAGAATCCCAGGGACAGAGCAGCCTGATGGGCTACAGTCCCTGGGATCACAAACAGTCAGACACAACTGAGCAACTAACACTGTCTTTTAAACACAATTTTGGTAAGTATTAAGCTTTATGTATAAAGCTCTGTTAAGCTTTATATTATTAAAAGTTTCAAATATACACAAAAGTAAAGAATAGTGTAGGGAACACTTATGTACCCATCATCCAGCTTCACTTTTTTAAAATCAACTTATAGCCTATCTTGTAGTATTTTAATTTGTTTAATCTGTAATGACATTTTTTCAGAAAAAGAAAACTTTAACAGTTCTTTAACTTGACATTCTAGACCATTAACTACCTTTATTAACTATTTAGTCACAATTTATTTAACTTCTAAACTGTTCCGAGGACTGTGCTGAAATACTGTACGCATTTGCTATAGTAGATTACTTGCAATTCCCTATAAATTCTCTGCTGTTTCACACGCCTGTGAACATCATATAAGACACATTAATTCTCTTTTCCTGTATGAAAAGCCCACACTTCATTCCTACCTTGATTTTGTCCCTTGTTGATCATCCATTCAGCTTTAAACCTCACTTTAAACAATTTATTTTTTGATAATACGTTTCCTGAAACCCTAGAGTAAGTTAATTGCTCCCAATCTTTACCACAATTGTTCCTTGTACTTCTGTTATTACACTTAGCAAATTGAGGTTTAATTATCCATACATGACTCTCATTCACTCACTACCATTAGCTACTTGTGAGCAGGAAACATATTTTCATTGTTTCCATATTTCTAATACCTAGCACCTAGCATTTAGCCTGACACAGAAGCCACTGAATGCATATTTACGGACTAAGTGAATGAATTTCCTAGCATAATGATTTCCATATAAATTAGTAAATAAACATTTATTGAATTTAATTTAATAAACACAGTCCAAAGAATGTAACCAGCAGGAAAAACAAAAGTATTAAAAAATACAGAGCTAAGGTAAGTTTAGAATGAGACACGATAGGAACTTCCCTGGTGGTCCAGTGACCAAGACTCCATGCTCCCAATGCAGGGAGCCTGGGTTTGATCCCTGGTCAGTAAACTAGATCCCACAGCCACAGTGAAGATCCTGGGTGTGGCAACTAAGACCTGGAGCAGTCAAATTAAAAAAAAATTTTTTTTAAAAGAATGAGATAGGGTAAATGGGAGAGCTTCACATAGAACCTTTTCTGCCTTTCCCCTGAAACCGTATTCCCATCTCCATCCAAATGTCTTCAGTTCAGTTCAGTCCAGTCACTCAGTCGTGTCCAACTCTTTTTGACCCCATGGACCGCAGCAAGCCAAGCTTCCCTGTCCATCACCACCTCCTGGAGCTTGCTCAAACTCATGTCCATCGAGTCAGTGATGCCATCCAACCATCTCATCCTCTGTTATCTCCTTCTCCTCCTGCCTTCAATCTTTCCCAGCATCTTGCATTTCGTCAAAAATCTAGGATAAATTGCCCACCTTCCTTCCTTTTTTAAACTTTAAGCAGTCCTTAAGGCTCTGGTTATCTGTTTCCTGGATTTGTGTTTGGTTTCAATTCTTAGGAATAAAATCTTATCTGCAAAGCTGCTGGGCCCATTTGCTTCACAGGTTGCCAGTGGAACTCTGACATGAGCAAGGAACCACAGCCAATACTCTCCCCAAGCTGTTACAGTATTCCAGAGCCAAGGTAATGAGATCCTCTTCTGCTTACTGACACATCTGTCATCATCTGTCTTCTGCAGGTACGGGGAACTGCAATGCAAAAACGTGGAGAAGGGAGAATAGGGTTAGTTCAGGGAAGTGAAACTAATTCAGCAGAAAGCTGGGCACTACATCATGAAAAACATGTCATTCTCAGGAAGATGGACTGTTACCCTGAATGATTTTACCAGAAAACCTTCAGAACAGTATCTTTAAAAAAATTATTTTCTTAATCAAAAGCTGTATGCATTCATAGACATTTTACAAAGGACAGAGAAAAGCATTCTTTTTTAAAAAATTAATTAACTAATTTTGGTTGTGTTGGGTCTTTGTTGCTGTGCACAGGCTTCTTCTAGTCGTGGCAAGTGGAGGCAACTCTCTAGTTGCGGCTCATGGGCTTCTCATTGCAGTGGCTTCTCTTTGTAGCAGAGTCTAGGCTCTAGGGCTTGTGAATTTCAGTAATTGTGGCACATGAGATTAATAGTTGTGGCACCCAGGCACAGTTGCCCTGAGGCTTGTGAACTTTTCCCAGACCGGAAATCGAACCAGTGTCCCCTGCATTGGCAGGTAGATTCTTTACCCCTGGACCACCAGGGAAGTCTGAGAAAATTATTCTTAATCCAATCACCTGGAGATAAGCTATTTTAAACATTGTGATAATGTTCTTTCAAGCTTTCTGACATATAAACATGAATGCATATCAAAAAGAAAACAAAAAAAGCTTATACTACATATATATATTTTTATTGCTTTTTAACTTGTCTTTTCATAAACATTTCCTGATCAATCAGTTGCCTTTTAAAGCATGATTTTTGATGGGCTACACAGTGTTCTATCACATGGATGCATTACAGGTTATTTAATTACTTCCTTATTGTTGGGATGTAGGCTGTTTTCGTTCTTTTTGCTATAGTAAATAGCACCTTGAACAGTTTTGTACACTGTATATATAAAATTTTTATACATATTTACATACTTAAATCTAAAAGTGTAATTATCACACTAAAGCTGTATTTTTAAGATTTTTGATGCAGCTCATGCTATAAAAAGGTGTATGAAATTACAGTCACTAATTCCATCATAGAATGTCTTCTCAAATCTTTCATTCACACTCAAAGTTCTTGTTCTTCTGAAATCTTTGCAGCGTAGTTTCTTGACTTGATTTTGTATGTATGTTTGTTACTAGTAAATTTGAACTTATCTTTCATGTGTTTATTGGGCATTTGTGTTTCTTTTATTTTTTTAAGTTTCCCTATTCATATTGTTTGCTAACTTTTATTTTTGGCCATCAACTTGATCATATTGTTTATGGTGTTTTTTACTTTAATATAATTAAAAATGTTAAGTAGCCAAATCTACCAGTCTTTTTCTTTATGGCTTCCTCCTTTGCTTTTTTGCTTAGTAAGTTCCTCCACTTTCATGCTGCCAGATTCCAAGAGATTTTTGCTCAAATAAATTCTTAAAAGAGTGGGAGATCTGAGATATATAATTTATTTTTTGGTTATGCTGGGTCTTTATTACTTCTAGCCATCTTTTCCTAGTTTTGAAGAGTGGGAGCTGCTCTCTAGTTGTGGTATGCAGGCTTCTCATTGTGGTGGCCTCTCCCCGTAGTTGCAGCACCATAAACTCAGAAGTTCTGACTCTCGGGCTCTAGAGCATGGCCTCGGCAGTTGTGGTACATGGGCTTAGTCACATCTTTAGAATCCTCCTGGACCAGGGATTGAACCCATGTCTCCTGCATTGTCAGGCAGACTCTTATCCACTGTGCCATCAGAGAAGTCCCTATTTTTTTAAAAACATGTATTTCCTCTAGCTCTGTTAAGATCTTGTGACAATGTGAGAGTTGTAATCCTCCCTCCCTAATACAGTTAATCAGTTATCAGACACAGTTTATTGCATGCTCCATCCGTGGATCCAAATGCTACCCTTATAATCGCTCTTGGTATTTCATCTACTGAGAATTACTGGAATGAGGACAGTAATAAAAACCATAGGAATAAACAGTACTACTGCAGCTATGAACATTTAGACCAGGCAGAGGAAGGACAGGAAAAGACTTGTGCCTGTTAATATTATGGTGATTGCTATAGGTTTTTAGTTTAGTAGTGGATTAACCAAATATGTAATTTTCAACACGATTGTTCATTGGAATATATAACTGAAAAAGTAAAAGTGAAGTCGCTCAGGAGTGGGTTGCCATTTCCTTCTCCAGGGGACCCTCCTGACCCCGGAATCATACCCGGGTTTCCCGCTTTCTAGGCAGATGCTTTCCCGTCCGAGCCCCCAGGGAAATCCTCAAAAAAGTGAAAGAGCAGAAAAAATAAAGCAGGGCACTCTTCCCCAAATAACTTTGAATCTATAAACCTAATTCCACCATCGTCTCTCGAGCCATCTAATCACATGGACCACTGTTCTTTAAACAGCCCTCGGGTATAAAATTTGAGAGAGGAAGTTCAGATGAAGGTCTTGAGTCTTCGAGGATGTTTCGCTTGGAGAAAATGAAACATTTTTAAACGTGGCGCTCATCACTATCGCAGTAAGTACTACAGACACAGCATCGCTCCCACATTTTCAAACTAACCTCTCCCCGAGCGGCTAAGGCAATTGCGACAGGGAGAAACGATCATCTCTAGCGTTTTGAGCACCAGATTCCTCTTTATTTTCCCTTTTGCAAAGGACCGTTAAACGTGGTACCGGGAGACGTTAGGCCGCAAAAGAAAGGGTTATTTTTTTCATCGAACCGTGGCTTTCGTAAGTGCAAAGATACCAAAGTTGAGAGACACAGGTTACACCACAGAACTTCCCGGGGTCGCCGCTGACCCCGGGGTGGGGGTCTGAGAAGGTCGGCCAGCCAAACCGAGGCTCGCGCCGCCCGGACACGCCCCTCGATCCCGCGCGGCCCCCGGCCCCGCCCAGGCCCCGCCCCGGCACCGCCCCGCCCCGCCCTCGGCCCCGCCCAGGCCCCGCCCAGGCCCCCGCCCCCGAGGCCCCGCCGCGTGACGTGAAGGTCTGGAGGAGGCGCGAGGCCGCGCAGCGGGGCTAGTTACCGGAACTGGAACGGTCTGCTGGGCCCCGGGCGCGCGGGCTCTGCGGGGCTGGCAGGTGTGCAGGGAGTGCATCTGGGGAGTGATGGCGCCAGGCGCTGGCGACCCGGGGTAGCGCTGGCGAGACTGCGGGGCCCGGCCCGGGCAGCGATGGAGCTCCTTCGGCTGCTGCTCATCGCGGTGCTGGCTTCGGTAACCCGGGCGGCCGGCGGAGCTGAGATCGTCGGAAACTCCAGCGAGGGTAAGGTCGGGGGCGCCTGACTTCTGCAACCCAAACTTGGTCTTGCGTTTATTGCAGGGTCAGAATCCGCCCTGGGGTCAGTCCAGTCAGCCGGGGAGGCGGTGCGTTCAGAACTGGCAGGAATGCATCGAGGTTCTTTCCTGCAGGAGGCAAGTCCTATTGGCTAAGAAGGCCCTTCTGTCAACCTCTTAATCTATACTGGGGAAATGGGAAGAGATAGGAAACCCGCTTGTTCAGACACATTATTCTCTCCCTTAGGGCGTAGCCATGTTTGCAGGTTTAATTTAACACCGTAAAACACCCGCTTGCTCCCAAGTGGCTGATCTGAACCTCTGGACTGCGACACTTGATAAAGCCAAGCTGCAGCGGTTCTTGTACTCCCCAAATCTAGATGCTTTTCAAATTCGTTATCCTCGGCGGAGTTTCAGAGGAAAAGTGAACCCAGAATGGGACTTCAGCTCAAAGGTCACGTGCTTGGTGAATGGATCTTAGCACTGGCTGGTGTTTTGTTAATGTAAACTGTAAAAACCACTAATTGTACCAAGCTGATAATCATGTGCTTTTCCGTGTCGTGAGGTCAAGCGTCTTTTGGTTATGTATTGAGCTTAAGAGACTAGTTGTGGTTCTGAAACATAACATTTTCTGAATAATGTGATTGTGCTTCTAAATGCTTATCTGTGAAACGCTCTGTGCAAACTGAATCCTAGAATTTTTGTCTAGGACTGAAGACCAAAGCTGAAAAGGGCAGTTATACTTTTGCAGAAAAAAAAAAAAAAAAGCCTTGTTTCTAACAGGGCACTCACATTCACTGCGTGCAGTCTGTGCCAGGTGCTTTTCATGACAGTGTTGTTTACTCCTCACAACCCTATGAGATAATTACTGTCTCTCACTGGTGGAGGATGAAGCTGAGACCCAGGATGATGCTCACTACAGGAGTAAACAGTTCAGTGGGGCACAGGTAGCCTATGAACCCGTGTGTCTTGTAAATTTCATGGTCCTCCCCTTCTACAAAGCTGCCCTCCAGTGAGAATGCTTTATTAAGTATGGTGTTTTACCCTTAATTCTTCTCTGAATTCTTATTCCTTGAAATAGAATCCCTTCTCCCTTCCTCATCAGGCCAGCTCCATTCTTCCAAGGAGAAGAGTCTGAGAGACTAGAGTGTGCAGATGATCAGACTCGTGAAGTAATTTGAGAAATTAATGTTTTTCAGATGCTGTGTCTCACCTCCTTTCTGTGATTACAGCACTAGCATTTCCTCAGCCACGTTATTCTTCTGCCCTTGCATCAGTATTGTTGTTCTGGGTAGGAGAAGGGCAGCATGTGGGAAACTGACTGCTGAGCGGTAATGAAACCTGATGTTCTCCACATCTGTCAGGTAGAGATCAGAGTGGGAATTAACAGAGACACTTCAGCACTTGCATGATCCTCCTGGAAAATGGCTGGATTTCTATTGGAGGATTCTGATAACTTAACAACTTGAAATTGAGCAAGTGCCATAAATTAGGAGGACTTACCCATCTTATAGCAGAATAACCTAACTTGACACCTTGTGTAGTGGTTTAGAAGCTAAGGGAAGCTTTAAAGGTGGCAGATTGAGTTTCTAGAATGTCTGAGGATGGTGACAAGCGGGGCACAGGAGATGAATCATACATCTAAACAGTTTTCCGTTCTCTTGGAGTCCCGGTTCCATGATACCCTTAACACCTTTAGTTCAGTATTATTTCAGGTTCATTATCCAGTAACTCACATGGAACTTACTCAGTAATTGTAGTTTAGCATCATGCCCTTTGAACCTTCTTAAGTGCCTTAAGGAAGGTAGCAGGCCACTTTTGTAGTTAGTTGCAAGTGTTCTCTTTCTCGCAAAAGTGTGTATATGTTTGTGTTTCTTTTCATCTTTTAGGGCCAATGAAAATTCATAAGAAGGTATCAGTGAGAAATTGGGAGGGCAGTTGAATGCCAGCCAGCTCAAGTGGCTGAACTATTTTTAATACTCCATCTGAAGAGAATTATGAAGTGTTGACAGATCTCTCCTACAATTTGTTGTGTTAAAGCAGAAACGTAAAGAGATATGTTTTAGTAAAAGAGTAAAAAGGAAGAGTTGGAAAATGGTAAGGTTGCACATTTAGGCTCTGATTGAGAAAGAAAAGGAAAATATTGGGATTAGGCAGTTCCTTTTAGAATGCTACTATTGGAAAGAAGGCATCCCCAGGTGGCTCAGTGGTAAAGAATCCACCTGCGATGCAGGAGACGTGGGTTTAATCCCTGGGTTGGGAAGATCCGCTGGAAGAGGAAATGGCAAGCCACTCAAGTATTTTTGTCTGGGAAATCCCATGGACAGAGGAGCCTGGTGGGCTGCAGCCCATAGTGTCGAAAGTCAGACATGATTGAGCCACTGAGCATACACACACACACACACATTTTTTTTTTTTCACACACACATATTGAAAGAAAAAATGACTCTGGGTAGGAATGGAGGAAGAGTATGAAAATAGAAAAGGATCCCGCTGTGGGTTAGATGGCAAAAAATATTTTTGGCAGAAAAGGCAGAGGTACTGCTTTTTAGAGAAGAGCTACAACCTGAGTGCTCTGTCTCCTGGTAGCCATTGTAATATCCTTTGATGTGCTGTCTTTCCCACCCACCCCAAGTCATAAGACCTGAATATCCCTCATAAAATGTTTCTGATGCATCCTTTTCCAGATGACTTTGAGGTGCAGTTAAGTTCCTGTTAACCTCTTCAGGAGGTGTTTTATATGCTTGTCTTCTTTTGTGTATGTGTCTTCTTTCGCCATATATGTTTTTATGAGTAGTGACTGAATGCAGTTTCTGCCAGGTGGGATTGTTAAAGTCGTCTTGACTTTCAGTGTTTTCCCCTGCCACTCTATGGAAGTCACTTTCTCAATGCTGTTTATGACGGATGTGCTGGGCATTTATCCATGTTAGACCTCTTCTTTTCACTAGTATATTTGTAACAGAACCATACTGACTGCCTCCATATTTTTTTTTCTTGGTAACTACATGAATCTCTGAAACATTGGAAAGCTAATGGAAATTAATAATGATGTTTTGTTGTGCAGTGTTGGATAGTTTACAGATCTTTTTCTCATTTGATACTTTTAGCAGCCATTTAATGTATGCAGTACAGTTGCCTGCATATTACCATGAGGGAACTGACGTCCAGAGAAAATAATTACTTGCCCGAGGTCACAAAATTCAGCCATCATTTACCAAACACTTATCATGTGCCAGTCAGTTTCCTGGGACTGTATGAAGCCCTGGAATATCAAATATGACAAAGCCCTGCAAGTCAGGACTCAAACCGTAATTGGCTTGTTTAACATGCAACCTTCTATAAAAATTGTGAAATGGCTCTTAGATTGCCTGTGTAATGCTGCCAAAGAATTTTCACAGAGAAGTTAGATAAAGGTAACTAAGGATAGGAAAAAATATAATTACCCTTCCCTAATTCATCAAACATTGTGTTAGGAGTTCTCACACCTGGCAGAACATTAGAATCACCTGGAGTGCCTTGAAAAAAGGCATGTTGATGAAGAGACAACTAGAAATTGAAATATAAAATAAAAAGCAAATTTATAATACCATCAAGAAACAATAAATATTTAGAGATGATTATAATGGACTATGGAACAGTCTCCACAGAGAAAACGATACAATGTTCTTGAGGTAAGTTAAGAAACGTAATAGAGCGATAT
The DNA here is from genome assembly GCF_019320065.1 of Cervus canadensis. NCBI lineage: Eukaryota > Metazoa > Chordata > Mammalia > Artiodactyla > Cervidae > Cervus > Cervus canadensis. The sequence goes on along the minus strand of NC_057406.1, from coordinate 35,766,014 downwards.
CTCAAAATCACAGAAGAAGTCTGTGTTATAAAGATATCATTTCTTCCCAAATTAATACTTTCAGTGCCATCCCAATCAGATTTCTACAGGTTTTTGTTTTGTTTTGTGAAAATTGACAAGTTGCTTTCTAACACTTATGTGGAAATGAAAAAGGGCCCAAAATAGTCAATACAGTCTTGAAGAGGAAGAACAAATTTGGGGCAGAAATTAAGACTGTGATATTGATGTTAGGATAGGCAAATAGACCAATGGTACAAAGTTAAGAGTTCAGAAACCCTCACCTTGTCACTTGACCTATGTCAGAGGTGGAATTTCTGAGCAGCCGGAAAACTACTTTCAACAAAGTTGCTAGGTCAGCAGGATATTCCTATGGGAAATGAACCTTGACTCTAGCCTCACATCCTATGTAAAAATCAGTTTCGGACTGATTTTAGACTTCAATGTGAAAGGCAGAACAAAGTTCTAGAGGTTAACATGGTGAGTGTATCTTTATGATCTTGAATTATGTTGGCAGGTAGTTCTTTAAAATAATAAAGGAAAAACTTGAAAAACTGGACTACATTAAAATGAAAACTTCTGTTCATCTCAAGGTAACAGGAAAGTGAGAAGACAAGCTATAAGAGTGGAGAAGATATTTGTAACATATCTAACAGAATACTCATATCAGTGATGCCTACAGAGTTCCTAAAATTCAGTAAGGATAGATAATCCAGTTTTTCACATGGGCAAAAGGCATGAATAGACCCTTTCATTGGAGAAGGAGATGGCAACCTACTCCAGTATTCTTGTCTGGGAAATCCCATGGACAGAGGAGCCTGGTGGGCTACAATCGATGAGGTCACAAAGAGTCAGACACAACTGAGAGACCAAACAAGACCCTTTCACGGAGAGGATATTTAAATAGCCAATAAGTAAAACAGAATATTCTTACCAAGTGTTGGTGAGCATCTTGAATTACTGAAATGCTCTCTCACAGGTTGATAGGGGTCAAAATTGGCAAAATGATGTTGGATAGCTCGGAGGGTACCTACTAAAATTGAACATAACTAAACCCTGTAACCTGATAATTCTACTCATAGGTTCTCCCAGTAGAAATGTGTACATGTACACCAAAAGATACATAGAAGGATGCCTAAATGGAGTTACTTATAATTACTCCAAACTAGAAATAATCTAAATGTTCATTAACAGAATAGATAAGTACATTGTGGTACATTTATTTTGTGACGTATACAACAATGGAAGTGAGTGAATAGTGGTTATTACAGCAACTGGGATGAATCTCACAAATAAAATGTTGATTTTTAAAAAGCTAGACATAAAAGAATTCATGCCTGTATGAGTCTGTTTAATTAAATTTCCAAAAGAGCCCATCTGTGATTTTAGAAGTGAGGATCACAGTTACCTCTGGGAAGGAGGAAGAGAGTGACTGGAAGGAGAGGCTAGAATGCTGTTTCTTGACCTGGATGTGTAAACTTTGTGCCCTTCTTTGTATGCATTTATTATAATAAATATTTGCTTTGTAATTGATACTTGGGCCCTGACCCCAAGGATTTTGATTTAACTGATCTGGAGAGGGACCCAGGCAACAATATCTTTAAAAAAGCACCTTCAGATAATTGTAATGTACAGCTTAAAATTCCTTTCTAATAAGGACACCTCATGAGTACTATAGAAAATATGAAAAACAGGAAATGTGCAAAGAAAATATTATTTAAAGTATACCCCAGAGATACCTGCTTTTAATACCCCTACTTATTTGTCAAGTGACTGGTTTGTTAAATATTCAACCAGTTTGTTAAATGCAGTGTCTCTCCCCTTTGTTCTCTGGCTTCTGCTTGGTTCTTGCCAGAGGCATTTGACTGGGGAAAGAGAATTGGTGAGGCATCATCTTGCTTTTGGAAGCTTTTGGAAATCTGGAAAGTAATAGATGAAGTTGTAATTGTTTCTGAAATGCTACGTGTTTTTCTTGAAGAAGTCAGAAGCAAGGGCTGTCACTTACTGTTTTGGTCCTGATCATTATATTTTCTCACAGAAGCTGTTTGTTTTCATTTCTCATTTTCTTAAGGTGAACAAGACTTCTTAGGTATTTTAACCATTTAGGATCAAAGGTGATCTGCTACACTGTCACAGCAAAAACCTTCTCAAGTAGGTTTATTGCTGATATACATACATATATGTATATATACATAAAATATATATAGTTATTTTATTTCTTGTGCTTCCCAGGTGGCTCAGCAGTAAAATATCTATTTGCAGTGCAAGAGATGCAGAAAACCTGGGTTTGATCCCTGGGTTCGATCCCTGGGTTGGCACGATTCCCTGGAGCGGGAAATGGCAACCCACTCTAGTATTCTTGCCTGGAAAAGCCCGTGAACAGAGGAGCTTGGTGGGTCCATGCTGTTACAAAAGAATCAGACACGACTTAGTGACTATACAACAGCAACAATTTTATTTATTTATTATTCATGCTGGAATGGTAACAGAATATATATTTATTAATAAGGAATTGGTTGGGGACTTCCTTGGCATTCCAGTGGTTAAGACTTTGCCTTCCAATGCAGCAGTACAGGTTTGATCCTTGGTTGGGCAGCTAAGATCTCATATACCTTGTGACCATAAAAACCAGAACATAAGCAGTATTGTTACAAATTCAATAAAGACTTTAAAAATGTTTCACATCAAAAAATAATAAAAAATTGGTTGAATAATCATGGTGACATAGAATGTAATATTATATAACCTTTAAACTGGGAAACTAGAATTGTCTCTTGATGTGGAAAGATATCTAAGATCTAGAAGATGGGCTATACCAAGACATATTTGTGTTTTTCTTTTTCCCATTTACGTGGAGATGCTCATGCTGATATCTCCTAAATCCTGAAAGATTATACCAGTCTGTTAATAGTAATTTTTTTCTGCACAGTGTACTTGCTGGAGGAATTAACTTTCTCTACATTTCTTGCATTTTTGTTGTTGTTGTTAAGTAGCTCAGTCGTATCTGACTCTTTGCGACTCCATGGACTGCTACACACCGGGCTTCCCTGTCCATCACCAACTCCCGGAGCTTGCTCAAACTCATGTCCATTGAGTCGGTGATGCCATCCAATTGTCTCATCCTCTGTTGTCCCTTTCTCCTTTTGCCTTCAGTCTTTCTCAGCATCAGGGTCTTTTCTAGTGAGTCAGTTCTTCGCATCAGGTGTCCAAAGTATTGGAGCTTCAGCTTCAGCATCAGTCCTTCCAATGAATATTCAGGGTGGATTTCCTTTAGGATTGACTGGTTTGATGTCCTTGCATTCCAAAGGACTTTCAAGAGTCTTCTTCAGCACCACAGTTTGAAGGCTTCAATTCCTTGACGCTCAGCCATTTTTATTATCCAACTCTGACATCCATTACTACTGAAAAAAATCATAGTTTTGACTATACACACCTTTGTTGGCAAAGTAATGTCTGTGCTTTTTAATATGCTGTCTAGGTTTGTCATAACTTTTCTTGCAAAGAGCAAGCATCTTTTAATTTCATGGCTGCAGTCACCATCTGCAGTGATTTTGAAACCCAAGAAAATAAGGTCTCGTACTGTTTCCATTGTTTCCCCATCTATTTGCTATGAAGTGATGGCATGATCTTAATTTTAAATATGATCAAAAAAAAAAAATATGACCAGCCTTTTTAAATATGGTTATATATGATCTGAAAAAATATTACCATTTTGAGGGAAAAACATAACAAGTGACAGAAGTGTTGAGAGTGTCACCATTTTATCTAGGTAGGATGTGTCCCTATTTTATAAGTTTCAGATGAAGAGTTAAGGTAGAACTTGTGTTTTGAGTGCCATCAGAGAAGATTTTCTCCAAATTGTGCATTTTCTTTCTGGTAAGAACACCTCATGATCACTGTGGAAATTTAAATAAACAATGAAATGTGTAAAGAAAAGGAAGATTGGGGGAATTCTCTGGTGGTCTAGTGGTTAGAACTCTGCACTTTCAATGGGGAGGGCCCATGTGCAGTCCCTGTTGTGGAACTAAGATCACATAGTCAAAAAAAAAGCAAAGAAAAATCACTTAGCATACATTCCCAGAAATACCTACTTTTATTACCTCTGGTTATTTTGTTAAGTTACCAGTTGTTTAGTAATATATTTTTATTTCTATGGTTGTGTCTTCCCCTACTGTCTTTTAAATCACTGGAAGTTTTTGGTTCTCCAAGTATTTCTGAGTTGTGATAGATTAAGGAAAGGTTAAGAAAACCAAGATTTCACTAGTTGATAGCATCAGTCTCTTTTAGGGCTTGTAAAGGTTATAAATGGTTTTTCCAGTAGTCATGTATGCATGCGAGAGTTGGACTATAAAGAAAGCTGAACGCTGAAGAATTGATGCTTTTGAACTGTGATGTTAGAGAAGACTCTTGAGAGTCCCTTGGACTGCAAGAAGATCAAACCAGTCAATCCTAAAGGAAATCAGGCCTGAATATTCATTGGAAGGACTGATGCTGAAGCTGAAACTCCAATCCTTTGGCCACTTGATGTGAAGAACTGACTCATTGGAAAAGACCCTGATGCTGGGAAAGATTGAAGGCGGGAGGAGAAGGGGACAACAGAGGATGGGATAGTTGGATGGCATCACCAACTCGGACATGAGTTTCAGCAAGCTCTGGGAGTTGGTGATAGACAGGGAAGCCTGGCGTGCTGCAGTCCATGGGGTCACAAAGAGTTGGACACGACTGAGCTACTGAACTGACTGAAAGGTTCTACAGAGTATTTTGATTCAAGGCCCGTGTAATGGGAGACAGACATAAAGATTATCAAAAGAGTTTCCAAGACAGGCTTAGGGGCAGACTTAAGTGTTAAGTGATAATAACCTTTATGAATTTGCTTACATCAGTTTTGGTCACAATACTCAAGAGGCAGAGTGACTAGTTCAGCAGAAGTACTTAAAGAAATATTTGTCAAATAGAGAAAACGGGGTGGGGAGGCTCTGAAAACACAAAAACTGAAAGTGTAACTCGAAAAATGCAGGCCAGTAAATGAACTGAGTGCTGTGAACCATTCAAGGATGGAAATCTAATTAATTCCTAGGAAAACAAACTGATCTTGCTCTTAGTTTTGCAGACTAGAATTTATGGGTAGTTTTAAGACTTGGAAGATGGCAGATAAATACCAAAATTAACGTGCAAAACATGAAAGGTTTTTAGGGCCATTTACTGAAATCCACTTAATTTTATACATAATTTTGGTTTCCTAGTAAAGTAATCTGGAGAAGGAAATGACAACCCATTCCAGTGTTCTTGCCTGAGAAATCCCATGGACAGTGGGCTGCTATCCATGGGGTTGCAAAGAATTGACACTTAGAGGCTAAGCACAATAGAGTATTCATGGTGAATGAAGGCCTGGGATATGTTAAAGTGCTTTCCTTACTCCCTTTAAAAAACACAACAGGAAACTTGCCACTTTTCCCAGACTTCCGTTGATTCTATTAGTCACTTAATATTTTTACCTCTATTTGGGCTGGCATTTTGTTCCACATAAAAGGTGAAATGTCTTTTCTTGTTACATAAATCAGAAATACATCACCTTCATTAAAAGTTTCTCTGGATTTTTAGAAATTAAATTATAACCACAAATAACCTCTTTTGTCATCAATTAAAAAATTAAGTTACAAAAGTACTATAGAGAGTAACTTTTATTTTGGGCTTCCCAAGTGGTTCAGTGTCTGCCAAGCAGGAGATGTGGGTTCGATTCCCAGGTCAGGAAGATCCTCTGAGGAAGGAAATGGCAACCCACTCCCGTAGTTTTGCCTGGGAAATCCCATGGACAGAGGAATCTGGTGGGCTACAGTCCAGGGGTTTGCAAAGAGTTGGACTCAAATTAGGGACTGAACAACAGTGACAACAAAAACCTTTATTCTCATCCACTATTTATATGTTCTGTTTGGCTTTCTTGGTTAGCCTTTCTTAATAGTCTTTCTTTTTCTTAATCATCCAGATGGAGTACTTGCGTTAACAACAAAAACAGCAGAAAGTATTGAAAAAGTTAGTTTTCTTTGGAAATGGTACATAAGAATGAGTTAGGAAGTTATTTAGTGTCTGGAGTGTTTCTTTCAGCTCCAACTGACTCAAATTTCTTTCTTAAAAAAAAAAAAATGATTGTTCCATTCTAAGACTCTGGTGAATATAATCTTTACCTCATTGACTCCTTTTCATCTATATTAAATTGAAATCTTTTTGATTATTTTTAAACTCTGACACCCAAGCCTGCTTATGTAATGCTTGCGAACTCTGCTGTTTATGCAAAGATACACTGACTCTAGGGCAGAGGGTGAGATGGGAACCCAGAACCGCACAGAAGTCAAAGCAGCCTATTTAGTGGATTCCTTGAGAATTGGAAAAGGAAAGAAGTGGTGAGCAGCTACAAGAAAGACACCCAGAGTGAATGAAATACAGCCAGGCAGTGGAGGCAGGTCGGCAGATGGGAAAGCCTAGATGAGGTGTTGGAAAACCTACCTTTTATGTGGACTCTGAACGTGATCCTTCAACAAACAAACAAAACAAAACAAACAAAAGATCCTTGAAGACCTGTTTTTCATGAAGTACCTGGTGTGGACACTCAATACACATTATTGCCCACATTGATGACACTTTCCTTGACAAGCTGGGTAATATAGTCTTATTAGACAGATGAAGAAATTGAGGTTTAACGGAATTAAGTAAGACTTCCCTGGTAGCTCAGGCGGTAAAGCTTTCCAACTACAGTGCGGGAGTTCTGGGAATTAAGTAGCTTGCCCGAGATCACATAGCTAGTAAAGGGTGGGATAAAACTGAAGCCAGGTGTGTCTCTCTAGCTGGACTGATTTCAGAATATATTCTTTTTTTTTTTTAATTTCAGAATATATTCTTTAGTACCAGTGCATATACAATTTGGTGGTAACTCATGAGGGTTGTTAATCCTTAAATTCAGGGATTCTGTTCTGAGTAGAGTTGTTACTGCTGCTACCAAAAGAGGGATTTTTCTGGGCTCTGGAAGTCTAGCACCTTGAATATCCTGGTGTTTGCATCTTTGGAAATACCTTTCTTTCCCTTCAGGTCTCAGTTCCACCCTTTCCAGATGAATCACCTTGGGCAGGGATGGGGGGAGATTTATGAGGAGGTGGAGGGTTGCTGCTTCTGCCATTTAAGCTTCATTGTCCTCATTAATGAATAGGGCTCAACAGTTTTTTCTGAGGATTAAATTAACCTTGCATGTGTATTTAAGTATACAATTCCTACGAATTGGTTACAGAGAGGTATGAATGTTACAATGAAACATTTCTCCCCTTGTAGGTCTTCTGGAATTTTCTGTGGGGAAATTTAGATACCTGGAGCTCAAGAAGCCCTTTCCAGAGGAAGCTATTTTGCGTCATATTTCCAGCAATGTCACTTTTGTTATTTTCCAAATACACTCACAGTATCAGAATACAACAATTTCTTTTTCTGAGGTAAGTACAGAGTTACTTCCATAAAAACTATTTCCACAATTTGGTATCTTGTATTTAGTGTGAGCATTAGAAATTAATGTCTCTTTTTGTGTTAAATTTTTAAAAGATCAAGACTGAGTCCTGTCAGGTTAGTAATTTAGGCTGGCTAGGAGGTGAATATCTAAGGACTGTCTTGAGTGGTGACCTCTGACCTAAAAGACGAGTGATGCTGCTGAGTTTGGGGGGAGGGCGGCTTGTACCAAATGTCTCCTGCTGGCAGTTAGGCTTTCCTCATACTTCCTACCTTTTCTTTTTCTTACCCTACTGGGTCCTTAGTGATTTTTACCTGAGAATACATTTCAATGGATTTCTGTGGTCGTTCAGCCATTTAGTGTTGAAGTTTACTAAATCGCCTAATAGGATCAGCTTTATTCTTTAGAGTTTCATCGAAATAAAAGAATTCTAACTCTCAGTTTAACCAGAGCAGTGCTGGGCTCCCAGCAGCATTTGAGACCCTCTTACAGAGGTCCTCACTAAACCCCTGAACCTTAACCTCATCTCTGGGAAGTTTTCAAATATCCTGAATCAGCTGAAGCCACTAAGGCTTTGCCATTTCGGTTACCCTTTACAGATCTACTTATTTTTAGTCCATATGACCCCTTAGACTAATGCATGAATTTCACTCTGTATGAAGTTGTGCTGCATTTTTATTTGTCCTCAGGCTACCTTCTGGCTTCCCTTGTAGCTCAGCTGGTAAAGAATCCGCCTGCAGTGCAGGAGACCCTGGTTCAGTTCCTGGGTTGGGAAGATCCCCTGAAGGAGGGTATAGCAATGCACTCCAGTATCCTTGCCTGGAGAATCCCCATGGACAGAGGAGCCTGGTGGGCTACAGTCCATGGGGTCACAAAGAGTCGGACACGACTGAGAAACTCGGCACAGCACAGGCCTACCTTCTAATATTCTGGAATTTGCTAAATGAAGCTGTCTTTGTCCAGTCGCTATATATTTTATGGACATGGGTTGTAGTATCTTTCACACTAAGTGTTTTGTAATTTTTGCTCCTGCCTTCCTGCCCCTACCACAAAGGTCTTGAAGATGTGTGTGTGTGTGTTTGTGTGTGGTGGTTTGATAGACTAGATATGGGGGCTTTCCTGCTGGCTCTGTGGTAAAGAATCCTTCTGCCAATGCAAGAGCCATGGGTTCAATCCCTGATTCAGGAAGATCCCACATGCCATGGAGCACAGCTAAGCCCAGGTGCCACGACTGACGACTGTTGAGCCTGTGGTCTGGAGCCCGGGAGCCACAACTAGTGAGCCCACGTGCTGCGACTACTGAGGCCTGAGCACCCCAGAGCCGGCGCTCTGCCCCAAGAGAAGCCAGCATCACGAGAAGCCTGTGCACGGCAACGAGAGGGTAGCCCCTGCTCGCCACAAGCAGAGAAAAGCCCATGCAGCAAGTAAGACCCAGCACAGCCAAAAATTAATAGACTAGAAGTGGAAGGGTTTGATCGAGGAAAAGAGGAAAGAGTAAATTATACTAATGGAAGATATAATAGTGTATATGACCCATACATTGATTTTGTGGGAGGTCTTTGCAGCCAGAGCAGAAATCAGAGCTTGTTGAATTTCATAACTTTCTTAGAAGGAAAAAACATACTCATTCTTCAGGGGGAAGCCAAGTTTTTTTCTGGCACTAAATTTAAAGGGAAACTTTCTATTCAGGCACTTACCGAGGAGACATAGTAAAATGGCACATAGATGATTTCCTTCTTCATAACGTCACAGCAAAGACAACATTTGAAGGAAGAGATGGGGTGGAGAAAAAAATGCAGTTATATTTATTGCATGCCTGCTGTGTGCTAGGCCAGTGATCCTGGAGCTCCTGGGGCCAAAGACTTGGTGTCTGCTGAAATCATGGACTCTCTACCTGCCAGAATGTATGACTACATCTGTATAATTTCATGGGGGTCTCTGGAAATGCATTGAGCCTCCTAGTTAGGACCCCTTGCATTTGGCTGTCCATGTAGTTAATTTAATTCTTATAACAGTTCGTCCAAGTAGTCCTAATGTTTATTTTTACTTTTGAAGAAACGGAGGTTAGGTGAAGGGGTGCTTGCGTGACTGATGTGACAAAAGTGGCCTGGATGAGCAGCATCTTGGGTCTCAGTTTTCATGCAGAAGGGATCTTAGTTATCCTTAATGATAATCATGTTCCTTTCTTGGGCTGCCTTTAGTTCTCACTATATTTATACTGCTTAGAAGATGATAACTAGAACAGTGTATAATTCTAGAAGGGAGTGGTCTGCATGAAGAGAGCTCTTTCTGTTGTAACTTCCTGATGACATGTGACACCTTGGAGTTTTGGGGTCATCTTGGCAGTGAGCTCTTTGAAACTTTTGACCCTTAAGTTCCTTAGTCATTCTCTCATATGCTTGTCAAACTGAAACCCACATAGCACTTTTTTCTTCCCATTTCCTTCTTGTTCAGTTGCTCAGTCGTGTCTGACTCTTTGCGACCCCATGGACTGCAGCCCACCAGGCTTCCCTGTCCTTCACTATCTGCCGAAATTTGCTCAAACTCATGTCCATCGAGTTGGTGATGTCATCCAACCATCTCATCCTCTGTCACCCCCTTCTCCTCTTGCCCTCAGTCTTTCCCAGCATCAGGGTCTTTCCCTTAACTTTAAGAAAACACTCTGAATCTACTACCTGTCAACTTTAGTACTTTGTTATTCAGAAAGCTTTCCCAGCAGATGGGGGGAGGGGATGAGAGAGTATGGGGGTGTGAGGAAGAGTAAGCTGCTGCTGCTGCTAAGTCACTTCAGTCGTGTCCGACTCTGTGAGATCCCATGGACGGCAGCCCACCAGGCTCCTCCATCCATAGGATTTTCCAGGCAAGAGTACTGGAGTTGGGTGCCATTGCCTTCTCCTGAGGAGGAGTAAGAACAGGGCACAAAGAAGATGATCTCTGTGTTCACTGCCTTGGTCTTGGTGATGGTTTCCCAGGTGCCTGCATTTATCAAAACTTATATTGGTATACTTTATGTGTAATTTATAATATGTAAACTATAACTCTGTTTTTTAAAAAACTTTTCAAGGACCGACTGAACTCTTTGGGGGCAGAGCTTCTATATTTTGTCTCGGTAGTGGTCAAGTTAATTTGTATATCAGGACCACAAATGGAGGCCACCCTAGTGACCTAGCCCACGTCACAAATCTAAACCTAAGACTGCACCTACAGGGAATGCCTGTTGAGGAAACCTAACTTACACTGATCACAATCCTCCAGCTCAGCTTAGCCAGCTCACTTTACCCTAGAAAATAGGACTTGCTCGTCTTCTGGCTAAATCCCAACCTCCTAACCCAGCTTGTTCTTCTAATGCTCTAAAAAGCTAGTTCATGCTCCATATCCCTTGGGAAGCACGCTCTACATCTAGTGAGGCGCTGTCCTCCCCGAGTCCATCAGTGGTGTTCTGTTGAATAAAAGACATCAGACTTGTTACTAAACTGTTTTAGTTTTGCCATTTCCATGGAAGTCCTTAACCCAGTAGTCTTAGTACTTGAAATGCGTGCTAAGTCAATTCAGTCTTGTCTGACTCTTTCTGACCCCGTGGACTGTAGCCCACTAGGCTCTTCTGTCCATGGAATTCTCCAGGCAAGAATACTGGAGTGGGTTGCCATCCCTTTCTCCAGGGGATCCTCCCGAACCAGGGATCGAACCCTCATCTCTTATGTGTCCTGCATTGGCTGGCAAGTTTTTGCAGCTAGCAACACCTGCGAAGCCAAGTACTTGACATAGTAAATCCTCACTGAAGGGACTGAAAAGCTTGGGAATGTTATTGTGTATCTGCTATTCCTGATCAAAGAATGTATATTTTAAATAATTCCTCCATGTATCTTTGTGGGCACATGCACATAGAGGTGAAAATAATTCTTTAATCAACTATTTGGTTTGGAGAAGCTTTGGAATAGGGCCTGCACTAGATTCACTGTGGCATTGAAACACTGTTCAACTGCTGATTTGCAATGACCCTTCTTTCCTTGTTGCAGACTCTCCTTCCTAATGCCTCGGGGACGGGCACTGACAAAGGACTGGTTTCCATTCTTAGACCAGAGCAGAGTATGTGCACTTGGCACTTGGAGACATTAGACCCTGAGCCTGTCCAAAATGTGGCCATTCCACTGTCCTACTCGGAAAGCGGTAACCTTTCTATCATCAACTCCTTATTACTGTCCAGAATGCAGGACTTGTGGGTGAGAATTTAGAGATAACTATAGTCCTATTAAAAGTGTTTGCCATAAGTATAGTACTTTGAATTGGAAAGGTTTTAACAGCGGGGGAGTCAGAGAATTAGCATGATGAGTGAAAGCCCAGGAAGGGACTAGGACGAGAAGAATACATGTATTCATTTGGAAAACACTGAAGGAGCCCTTGGAGAAGCTGTAACTGAAAGACATGCCAAGAGGAGGGGTCGATTCATGTTGATGTGTGGCCGGGACCAATACAATATTGTAAAGCAACTATCCTTCCATTGAAAATAAATTAAAAAAAAGAAAAGGCAAGACATGGTCCTCACACATTAGTTGATGGTTCTAGGCAGAGGAAGGCGTGGGAGAAGAATGGGGTATTTGGAGAATGGTGGACAGTGGGTGTGGCTGGAGCCAGAGTGTGAAGGTCCTGGTATATAATGTGAGGTCTGCACTCTTTGCTGAGGCAGCATGGAGACTTGAAGCAGAGGGATGACCTGATGCCTTTCCTGTCTTCGAAGGTTAACCCTAGAAGCAGTGTGGGGAGTGGATTGGAGGGGGCATAGCAGAGTCAAGACAACACGACTTTCAGGACTCAAAATGAGAAATGAAGGTCTGAACAGAGACCCTGAGAAGGGGAAGGAGGACAGGCTGGATTTGAGAATATTGGAATGTGGAATTACAAGATACAATGACCAGTGGTTATGGATTGTTACCAGTGGGGAGCACAGACTTCCCATTTGGGCAGATGGGAGATGATCAGAATAGTGATCAGGTGGGGTGTTTGTGGTGCTGGATGTTCTAGGTGGTTGGGATGGGGTTAGATGGTGACTTCAGTTTGGCACATTGAATCTGAGACACTTGTAGGACATCTGGATGGATTTGCACAGTAGGCAGCTGAAAATAAGGGCCTAGGGTGGAGGAGTCGGGTTAGATATCCAACTGAACAGCTGAATAGCTGCTTGTAAAGTCATGGAAGTAAGTGAGGTCATCCAGGCATGAACTGAGAGATTTAGGGAGGAAAATTATAGCAAATAATTTCCTAGTGCCTGCCACAGTTTCTGGGGGATGTTAACTGCTGAAGAATAATTAGAAGACTAAGGAGTGGATAGGACAGTGAGAAGAGAGACTGGACGCCCAGCATTATAAGAAGTGGTAAATAGGACTTTGCAGAGAGGTCAAGAGAGTGACTGAAAATGTCCTTATGGTGGCACAAGCCACAGTCAGTGGTGGCCTTTAATGAGAGTCATTTTAGTGACACCATGAGGATAAAAACCAGATCATAGTGATTGAGGAGTGAAGGCGAGAGGAGGAGATTTACATTCTCTTAAAGTTTGGTGGTAAAGGGAAGGAGAGGTTGCAATACCTAGAAAAGGAGGTGGAATTCCAAAAAGCGATGAGAGTTGAAGAAAAACAATTGTATGTAGCCAAAGGGTAATTACTTGATCTAAAAAATGATAGATGTCAAGCTTTCATCAAGGTCAGTGTAGGAAAAAAATTAGTGAGAGTGGAGTGTCAGTTACAGTACACATGCTTTTCTCGGGTGTGGTAAATGTTTGTAAATACAGGAGAAGAAGAGTGTGAAAGAAGAGCATGGAATTCCGAGGAAGAGTCCACTGCGAAGCAGTGTGCACGGGGTGTCTCCGGAGCTGCAGAATTCCATCAGTTTATGGAAATTAAGAACCAGATGTGGGAACGATTGAATGAGTTTATGAAGCTGAGATCTTAAAATACTTTAAACTGGTTTACCTTCTTGTGTCTTAACTTCTCCACTTGAGCCCACCATACCCAGTTCTTTGAATGGAATTGAACTAATGTCAAGGGACTTCTTTAAGTTTTGTCTTGGTTAAAGGTTATGAATAGGATTCCTAATAAGAGCTGTTTTAACCATATTATGAATGTAAACTAAATACCCCAAGGGGATTCCCTGGTGGTGTTAGTGGTAAAGAACCTGCCTACCAATGCAGGAGATGTGGGTTTGATCTCTGGGCTGGGACGATCCCTTGAAGGAGGGCATGGCAACCCACTCCAGTATTCTTGCCTGGAGAATCCCATGGACAGAGGAGCCAGGTGGGCTATGGTCCATAGGGTCACAAAGAGCCAGACACAACTGAAGCGGCTTAGCATGCAGGCATGCAGATACCCCAAATTTATTTTGTGTTTAACTGTGCACATGCTATGTCTAATACATGATCCTGGGGTTCTTGAGATCTTTTATTTTTTCCTCTTATGTATACACAGACTCTTCCAGCGAGGATGAGAGGTTGACACCATCTTTCTCCCTGTTGAAAGAGTTAAGTGAAAAGTGGACACCCCTTTTCTAATTACCAGGATCTAATGAAAACTGCTCTGAATCTAAAGAAAATGTGTTTAGGAAATGCATGCATTCGACATTTGGCATATAATTTTTGGGTGTTCATGGAGCTCCTGAAACCCATTCTTGGACCCCAGCTTCAGAATTGCTGTCTCTTCTGATGTTTTCAACTCTAGAGCAGAGGTTGGCAAACTGCAGAGAGCAAGGCAAAGCCAGCTCACAGCCTGTTTTGTGCATGAAGTCTTATTAGAACACAGCCGTTCACTTACATATCATCTGTGGTTGCTTTCCTGCCACGGGGCAGCTGCCACAGAGACCAGAGAGTCTGAACAGCTTCTAAAATATTTACTATCTGGCCCTGTACAGAAAAGGTCTTCCACAGCCCATCACCTCATATAACTTTACCCTCAGTCCATGAGGTAGGACAAAGCTAGAAGCTGTCCTCTGAACTTCTGTGTTGGGTGTTCTTGTAAGAGTGGGGTTCTGTTTTTCTGAGTATGCTTTGACTGTATCAGAATTCTAAGTAACTTCCTGGTTTCCCATCTAGATCCTATCCCTGGTGGCTGTAATTTGGAGTTTGATGTAGATATCGATCCAAACATTTACTTGGAGTATAATTTCTTTGAAACAACTATCAAATTTGCTCCAGCAAACCTAGGCTATGCGAGGTATGTCTCCCAACTCCCAAAACTCTTTTTAGGATAAGCATGACTCACTGTTGTGTAGACCGAGTAAATTCTCTCAAAATCCATAGTTCTCCTTAGCAAAGCTGAACTGCTTATTTCTTTTTCCCCAAATAGAAGTAATTTAAGCTTTGTTATTAATACTTAAGGTGTCATTTACAGTTAGTATTGTTTCCCTCTGTTCTCATGAAGAGCCAAATGTTGTCTTTATTAGGCGCTTGGAAGTACATCTTAGTTTTTGTAAAGAATTTTAAATATAGAAAGCATTTTGGGGACTTCCCTGGTGGTCCCGTGGCTAAGCCTCCTTGCTCCCAATGCAGGAGGTCTGGGTTCAATCCCTGTTCAGGGAACTAGATCCACATGCCTCAACTAAGAGTTCACATGCTACAACCAGATATCCTATGAGCGGCAACAAAAACCCGATGTAGCCAAATAAATAAATATTTTAAAAAAGCATTCTGTAGCTGTGAAACATTCCTATGTTTGTAAGGATTTTATTGTTTTAATTAAAACTCTGCCCTAATTTCTACTTTAATAGTAATGATAGGTAACATTTGAACACTCTCTGTGTATCATTCACAGTGCTACTGAATACTCTATGTTCTTTGTCATTTAATCCTTAGAATTTTATGAAGAAGGGGCTGTTGTTCTTATTTTACAGAGTGGTGCCCTAAGGGTTGTTGAGATTAAGTGACTTGCCCACATACACACGGCCAACAGGTAGCTAAGCTGGCAGTTGACTCAACCTGACTGATTAACTCATATCTGGTTAATTAACCATACATACCGCTTTGCTTTCCTTAGTGATGCCAAACTGGGAATCGCTGTTGCAGAAGTTTGAAGTTTTGATTCCTATTTACATTAATAGATGAGATTTGTAGCACGAGAGACTGATGTGCAGCTTTGCTGGTTAATTTTAGAGGCGCAGATCCTCCATCATGTGACGTCAAGACAGGCCTGGACTCCAGGTGGAGGTTGCAGTATGACGTCTATCAGTATTTTCTGCCCGAGAACGACCTCAGTGAAGAGGTGTTGCTGAGACATCTGCAGAGGATGGCCGAGGTGCCTCAGGTGCGGGCCAATGCTGTCAAGGTAAGTCTGAGACCTGTAACTCCTGTAGCCAGACTGTGACCCCTTTGTAAGAGCTGAGAAGGGGAGAAGCTACCAGGAGCTTATTATTATTACTGTTTTTACTGTTTTCTTGGTCTTTCTAGGATTCTCATTTTATCCTCTTTGATTTCATTCTCATCTTGGGAGTCAATGCCAGTGACATCCCAGAGTAACATTGATTTTTGAGGAGATGCATGTAAATATTGTTATGTTTTATTTGTTATGTTTTGTTGCAGCCACATGTTTTGTTGTGTTTCAAGGAAACACAAATTGTGGCTGGTTATCTTGAGCTATGGGTAGAGTGGGTGGTCATTTTCTATGTACTCCCATAACTATTAGATTAAAAAAATTGGGAAATGTAACGTGTATACTGTTTCGAGAAAAAATAATGGGAAACTATTTAAAGATATACGCATTATTCTTACTATTCAAATGCAAGTACAAAGTTTGTAACTTGCAGCAAAAATTTTCTCTGAGCTTTTGAACCCCTGAAAACTCTTGCTACTCCTCAAGTGTGGGGGTGCAGGCTGGCAGCGCTGGCTTCACGCGGGAATTTGTTAGAGTCACAGACTCTTAGGTTCCACCCCAGATCTACAGCATCAGCGTCTGTATTTTACGATCCCCAGATGATTCCTCTGTACATTAAAATTTGAGACTCATACTCTCGATCATTTTTGTAGAGGGCAGGATTTTGTCTTTATGTCTTAAAAGGTACCTGATATTAGTCTGATAAACAAGGACATCTGTCAGTCTGGTGGTTGGTGAGGAGCATTTTTCCAGACTGTTACGATCTTCCCAGAAAGTTGCAGACTACCAGATTATATAGAAAGAAACTATTGAAATAGGGCAGCTGTGGGCCTTCCCTGGTGATCCAGTGGCTAAGACTCTGCGCTTCTGATGCAGGGGGTCAGGGTTTGATCCCTGGTCAGGGAACTAGATCCCATGTGCTGCAACTAAAGATTCTGCGTGCTGCAACAAAGAATGAAGATCCTGGATGTCGCAACTAACACCCGGCACAGCCAATGTAATTAATTAATTTAATTTAAAAAATTATGATTATTCACAAATTAGGAGCTCAATTTGAAAAGTTTGCCTTTGTACATAGGAAATTTCAAAGACCACTTTTATTCTCATGAAGAATATAGAAATTCATATAACAGTCTTTTCAGGTTACTTTTTTAAATTTTAGGCTGTATTGCACGGCTTAGCGCGGTACTAAGTTCTTAGTTCCCCAGCCAGGATCAAATCCAGACTCTTGGCAGTGAGAACCCAGAGTCCTAACCACTGGACTGCCAGGGAATTCCCTAGGTTACTTTTTAACTTTGGTTAAGAGTTAGAACCTTGTGTGCCAGAATTCAAGGAAACACAAATTGAGGACATGACAAAAAGAATGTGGAGCCTATTAGAAGAGGCTCACCCTGACCAACTCTGGGCAATTCGGTCATCAAAAAGAACATGATCGATTAAGGCTTGAATAAAGAAGAACATCTTTAGTCCATCCTGATACTAAAAAAAAGACAAAGGAAAATTCCTCAGTTGCTACTTACCACTGGAGCAACTTACATAAAATTACTCTGAAAATTGATAAAAGGGAAGGAGTTTACCTTTAACACAAGAAGGATGTGAATTCACCCCCAGTTGATAAGAGAAAGCTCTCCTTCATTTTTTTAGTATTTCCTTATTTATTTTGGTTGTGCTGGGTCTCTGTTGCTGCACACAGACAGACTTTCTCTAGTTGTGGTGAGTGGAGGCTACTCTGTAGTTGCAGTGTGTGGGCTTCTCATTGCGGTGGTTTCTCTTGTTGTGGAGCACAGGCTCGACGATGCATGGGCTCAGGAGTTGCAATTCACAGGCTCAGTTGCCCCATGACCTGGGGGATCTTCATAGACCAGGTATCAAATCACTGTCCTTTGCATTGCAAGGTGAATTCTTAACCACCTGGGAAGCCTCAGAAAGCTCTTCTTAAAGAAGAATGCCAGCTAGTGACTGCAGAAGAATAATAGAATCAGAAAATCACCATTTTATGACCCTCAATGAAATAATTCAGGCAAGGATCTCCAGGTAAAAGAGTGTTAGGGGGCAGGATAGTCCCAAGATGCCTAAATAGCACCCTAAGGTTAATTCTAATTGCAGAGGGAAAACTCCTTTCAGAATGGAGTGATTTGATGGTCTCTGCCTTATCTGTGTGGTCAAAGTTAATTTTGCTGATGAACCTGCATTATGTGCATAACTGTGAACCTGCATTCTCTGCTTAAAGCAATGTAGGCTGACTTTACCACCATCACTTAAGGAATATTCTGGCGAAACAGGTTCAACTGGATTTCCTGTTTATAGGAGTTTCTGTTTACAAGAAATCCATGGGATGAAAGTACAGGTTAGACACCCTGAGTACAATCTGATAAATTCAGATTGAAGAAGAAGCTGTAAAATAACTTCCTTCATCTTTCAAAGGTGGGAGAAAAGCGGTTCCAGATTACAGAGATTGGAGATAAACATATGGAACTTGGTTGGATCTTGGTTAAGGGGGAGAAAACTATAAAAGACATTCAGGGAAATTCGAGTATGGACTGTGTATTAGATAATAAGAAATTATTCATTTTCTTAGGTGAGCTAAGGTATTGTGGGCACGTCGGAGAATATCCTTATACTTGTACTTGCTGTTCAAAGTGTGGTGGGTGAATGCATAGCATTGCAACACCTGAGAGTTTCTTAGAAAAGCAGAACCTCAGGCACTTCCTCTGACCAGCAGAATCAGAGGCTGCCGTGATTCATAGGCCATTAAGTTTGAGAAGCACTGTGTTAGGACATGCACACTGAAGTACTTAGGAGTGAAATGTCACAATACCTGTCGCTTACTTTAAAAAAAAAAAAATATATATATATATATGTGTGTGTGTGTGTGTGTGTATATATATATATGGGAGAGGAGGGAGAAAGAGGGAAGGACAGAAAAGTAAATGTGCTAAAATAATAACTGTTGAATCTAAGTGGTTGTATATAACTTACTCATTGTGTTATTCTTTCAACAGTTATCTCAGGTTGAATGTCTCATAATAACAACTTGGGAGAGTAGAAGCTAATGTTAACAGCATTCTGCTGGGCTTGACTAGTCCTTTCCCCAGAAAACATATTTTTGAAGGCTAAGCACTATATTTAAACAGTAGAAGTTTTCTAAAAAGCTTCTAATTATTCACTCCTGAAACTCTTAATATTTAGTTTTCCCTCTTCTGTTAGTAGGAACCTATCTGTCTGTGAGGGCTAAGTGGAGCTTTTGTCTTTATTACATGTATCCCCTATCTAAATGAAACTAGAACACCTCCTAACACCATATACGAAAATAAACTCAAAGTGGATTAAAGACTTAAATGTAAGGCCAGAAACTCTAAAGCTCTTAGAGGAAAACATAGGCAGTACACTCCTTGACATAAATCAAAGCAAGATCCTCTATGACCCACCTCCTAAAGTAATGGAAATAAAAAAATAAACAAATGGGACCTCATTAAACCTAAAAGCTTTTGCAGAGCAAAGGAGACTATAAACAAGGTGAAAAGACAACCCTCAGAATGGGAGAAAATAATAGCAAATGAAATAACTGACAATTAATCTCCAAAATATATAAGCAGCTCCTGCAGCTCAATACCAGAAAAACAGACAACCCAATCAAAAAGAGAGCAGGAGAGCTAAACAGACATTTCTCCAAAGAGGACTTGCAGATGGCTAATAAACACAGGAAAACATGCTCAACATCTCTCTTTATTAGAGAAATACAGATCAAAACTACAACGAGATCTCATGAGATATCACCTTAAACTGGCCTGGATGGCAATCATCAAAAAACTTACAAACAATAAATGCTGGAGAGCGTGTGGAGAAAAGGGAACCCTTTTGCATTGTTGGTGGGAATATAAATTGATATAGCTCACCATATAACCCAACAATCCCACTACTGAGCATGTTCTCCGAGAAAACCAGAATTAAAAAAAGACACATGTACTCCAGTGTTCATTGCAGCCCTATTTACGATAGCTAGGACGTGAGTCAGTGCTAATGAGGTGGATGAACACCTATTACACAGAGTGTACGTCAGAAAGAGAAAAACAAATATTGTGTGTTAATGCATAGATACGGAATCTAGAGAGATGGTTCTGATAGACCTATCTGCAGGGCAGCAGTGGAGATGCAGATATAGAAAACAGACATGTGGACACAGTGGAGAAAGGAGAAGGTGGGACGACGAATTGGGAGAGTAACATTAAAACATATACATTACCATATGTGAAATAGATAGCTAGGGAGACTTGGCTGTGTGATGCAGGGAGCTCAACCTTGTTCTCTGTGACGACCTAAAGGGGTGGGTATGTGGGAAGGAGTTTCAGGAGCAGGGGACATGTGTACAACTGTGGCTGATTCATGTTAATGTATGGCAGAAACCATCACAGTATTGTGAAACACTTATCCTCCAATTAAAAATAAATAAAAGTTTTTAAAAAACAACCTTTAAAAGGGAATTTTTGAAGTGAAGGACTACAGGATAACACGGCTGTATGTAATTTTTCTTATTTCAGAGCCTGTTAGACAAAAGTAAGCGGGCGCTGTCTGTGAGATGTTAACCCCCATGACCTATGTTGGCTCTGGCTCACAGCAATCACTAGTTGGACCCTCACTCTGTGTGGAGTATTGACAGGAGACTAGTGAGCAGGATGTATAAGGTTCCTGCCCTTACATCTTTTACAGTCTAGCAGATGGGAAAAATTCTTTTACTTTGTCCTAACTAGCACATTTTACTTAATCCTTATATCACATTTTACTTAAATCATTAACATATGCAGTCTTTAGATGTTTTTGTGTAAGAGCTTGATCATGTCAGCACGAACAGATTGTGTAGGGTAATCTTTTGACAAACCCAAATGAGTTGGCAAACTATTACATATAGGATGGATAGATAACAAATTGCTTTGTATAGCAAGTGCATGCCTGCTTAGTCACTTCAGTCTCGTCCGGCTCTGCGACCCTATGAACTGTAGCTCGCCAGGCTTCTCTGTCTATGGGGATTCTCCAGGCAAGAATACAGGAGTGGGTTACCATGCCCTCCTCCAGGGGATCTTCCCAACCCAGGGATCGAACCAGTATCTCTTAAGTCTCCTGCGTGGGCAGGTGAGTTCTTTACCATTAGCACCACCTGGGAAGCCCAAGGTATAGCACAGGGAACTATATTCAGTATCCTGTGATAAACCAGAATAGAAAAGAATATGAAGAAAATAAATGTGTGTATAACTGAGTCACTTTGCTGTAGAGCAGAAATTAACACAGCATTGTAAATCATCTATACTTCAATACATTAAAAAAAGTCAAATGGGCTGGTATAGGTTTTAAACAAGAATGATGCTTTTGTATTAGAATTTCATAGCACATGTAGGTGGGATTATAATAGAAAAGCTTGTGGGGTTTGATTTTTTTAACTTAAACACTAATCATGCATTACTTTTGGTTTCAGGTCGTCACCCTAACAGCTGACGATAAGACAAGTGTTTCCTTCTCCTCTCTCCGGGGACAGGGTGTCATTTACAATGTCATCGTTCGGGATCCACTTCTAAACACATCCACGGCTTACGTGCCCACTCACACGTATGCTTGCAGCTTTGAGGCAGAGGAGGGTAATTGTTCTTCCCTCGGTGAGTATGTAGATTTCAACTGTGAACTTTCTTCTTTGGCCTTGAAGAGCTTTATCAACTAGAAAAGAACTTCAGGATATTTACAAGTGCTTTTGTCTCGTTTATTCATTCATGCATTAAGCACACACCTCCCGAGCGCCTGTGTTACTCTGCTCTCTGTTCTAGGCACTGGGATAGAGGAGTGAACAAAATGGACAAAATACCTGCCCGCCTGGAGCCTGCATTTTAGTGGTCGGGGGAACGAGGCAGACAAAAGACATTTGTAAAATACACAGTAGCTAAGTGATGAGAGCTGAGGAGCAAGAATTAAGTAGGTAGGGGAGATAACCAGTGGGGGCAAGAGAATTTGAGAAACAAGGAAGCCCTTGCTGAGCTGGTAGCATTAGAGGAGACCTGCGGCAAGGCAATGAGCCATGCCCGTGTCTGGAGTGGGGAGTGGGTTGCCGGGCCGAGGAGACAGCCAGCGCAGAGCCCTCAACTGGGGGCCTGCCTGGGGTGGCTGCGAGAGCAGGCAGCGTCTCAGGTCCTCCTGTGAGCTATAGTGTTTATTCTGAGTGCAGTGAAATGGCATTGGAGGCCCTGAGCAAGTAATACTATGATCTGTCTCGTATTTTAATAGGATCACTCTGGTGCTTTTCTTGAGAAAAATCAGGGGCAAGAGCAGAAATCGGGAAATTGATGAGGAGGCCGTCATAGTGTCCAGGAGAGAGAGAACGGTGGCACTCGGGGTGTTGTAACATCATCCTGTGTGTGTGTATTTAGCATTTTATTCTGAAACAGTTTCACAGAAAAGATGTGAAAATAATTCAAAGAATTCTGTATAATCTTCACCAACATTCCTCAAATGTTAGTTAACATGTTGTGCTGTTTGCTTTTCACTCTTTATCTAGACATACACACATATCTACATTTTTTTCCCCCCTGAAGCATTTGAGAGTAAGTTGCAGACATAAAGACCCTTTTGCCCTAAAATATTTCTGTTTGTTTCCTTATATAGCCATAGTGACATTATCAAATCACAAAATGAACACTGATATACTACTGTTACTTAATCTATAGATGTTATCAAATTTCATTGTTTGTTCCACTAATGTCCTGTATAACCAAAGGAAAAAATTTTTTTCTGGTCTGGGGTCCACTTCAGTATCACATGGTGCTTTATCTTCTTTAATCTGGAATAATTTCTTAGTCTGTTTTTGTCTTTCAAAAAACTACCTTTTTAAAGAGTACAGGTTAGTATTTATTTTGGTAAAAAGTCCTCAATTTGGGTTTATCTGGTTTCTTCCTAACTAAGTTCAGATGATGCATTTTTGGCAGGAATACAAAAGGTGATGGAGTGTCATTCTCTGCAGACACCTGATGTCTGTCTGTTCCATTCCTGGTGGTCATAATCCTGAGTACTTGGTTAGGGGCGTCTGCCAGGTTTATTCACTGAGAAGTAACTATTTTTCCCTTTAAATATCTTTTGGAGAGATACTTTGAATGCAGGCAAATACCTGCTTCTCAAATGCTTCACTTGCTGGCTGGAGGATCCAGTGAACTTTGCCTGAAATATTGCCAGCGGGTTTGCCAGATGGCATTTTGCTCTGTTTATCATTCCTTTCATGTTTATAGCTGTAGGAAAGAGGAGGGGGTCTCAGGACTGAGCTGATGGGCCAGCTAAGAAAGAGACTGGAAAAAGACCTTTGGATTTAGCAACAACTGGAGGCTACTGGTGCCCTTGGGAGCATTTCAGAGGAGCTTGATTGGAGTCTGTTCAAGAACAAATAGGAGGGAAGAAATTGGAGAAAGAGTTCAAAGAGCTCTTTCAAGGAGTTTTCTATAAAGAATAAAGTCTGTGTGTTGTGGGAATTCCCTGGGGCCCAGTGGCTAGGATTCAGCACTTTCACTGCCATGGCCTGAGTTCAGTCCCTGGTTGGGGGACTAAGATCCCATAAGCTGCACAGTGTGGCCAAAAAATAAGGAAATAAATAAAGTCTGTCAGTTGTGTTCAAGCAGGGATTAATTTTTGCTCTTCTCTGCTAGAGCTGCATCCCACCCAATCTTCCAGTACCACGTGCAAGAGCCTTGAGAGATACAGTGCAAGAAACCAGGCAGATATAAGTTCTCTGATTTGACAGCTAGGCTAGATCTTGTCTGGGTTTTTCTGTTCCCTTTGCCTTGAACTCTTTGCACCAGGGCGCCTCCTGATCAGAGCACTCTGGGCCCCATCTTTCCACTTTAGGTGGAGGAGAGGGAAAGGTCCCATCTGATTGTTCCTTCAACTCAGGGTGGAATCCTCCCGGTCATGTGGGTTCTATCACTTTCCTTTTCAAGCTCGATGCACACTAGGATGACTTTCCTGAGCTTGGAGTAGGGAGGATGTATCCACGTTACCTCATTTAAAAAAAAAAAATTTTTTTATTGGAGTATAGTTTCTTTACAATGTTGTGTTACTTTCTGCTGTAGAGCAAAGTGAATCAACTGTACATATATACATGGACCCCCTCTTTTTTGCCATTTAATTAAAACCTTTGCCTATGTCATTACCTATAGCGATGCTGTGATGACTAAAAACACTGTAAACGTTGGCTCTCCTCCATCCTCCCATCCCACTCGCTATCTTACCTCTCAGTTTTACTTATGAAACCTTGTCTCCTCTCTGGTTTGCTTATATGCTTGACTTTCTCTCTCTTTCCTTCCTGGTATTGTGATCGGAGATTCTTAGTTCGCCTCTGCTGTCTAATGTCCTGGAGGAACATATCTAAACTGGGTCAGTTTGTATTGGGCCGCTTGCTGTCTCTGGTGATTGTACTTGTTGGAAACTTCCACTAGATTTTCACTTGAGAAAAATTATCCCACTAAACTGCATGTTTTTGTTATAATGATTGAATTGTAGAGGAGCAGTCAATCATAGGGCAGGAGGAGAATGGGGCGACAGAGGATTAGATGGTTGCATGGCATCACCAAATCAATGGACATAAGTTTGAGCAAGCTTCGGGAGATGGTGAAGGACAGGGAAGCTTGGTGTGCCATAGTCCATGGGGTTGCAAGGAGTCGGACATGACTTAGCAACTGAACAACAACAAATAGGTCTGAAATAAGCAGAATAGGGCAGTAACTCTCATTTCATCTTTCCTTTCAGCTCTTCATTCACAAGAAACTGATATGTAGGTATATGTTATGCCCTGCAAGTTCTGGCCTTCTATCTTGTGTTCTTTATCTAAATGTAGGTCTTCATGGTATCCACTGGAATGCTTGAGTATTTTATGTGTTTTGACTTGTAGCTGGTTTGTAATACCTCTCATAAGTTTGCGTAGGTGCTGTGTTTGTATTTTTAGTTCAGGAATTATTTTCTTGTGTTTATCTCAGAGGAGTCATGATGGTGGTGAATTTAGTGGGCCTATTTTTCCCTTCAGTAGGGTTTATCTTTTGAATCCTAGTTTTTGTATTCAAGTTTGCACTGCTTGAGGATCACAGGATTAGATTCTTCTGCTTCAGAGAGCACATTAATATAGTTATTAAGCTATGTTTTTTTCCCAGAGCAACATGCATAATTGAGAAGACTGGTAGTGACTTGTTCTCGCGTGACTTGTAGAATAATACATGTTCTTTTATTTTAATGTGAGTTTCAGTTAACTTTGTTAGGGAAAACTTAAGTGAACTTCCATATACCATTATCCAGCCTTAACAATTTTGATTCATGCCTGTTATCTTGTTTCAGTTATACACCCACCCGTGTCTCCCCTCCACTCTCCTTTATCACTGGATTTTTTTAGAGCAGGTACCTAATGGTCATTTTGCTTACAGAATTTTGGTATGTATATCTTAAAGAAAAGGGCTATTTAAAAAAAAAATTGCCACAGTAGCATTAATGCAAGTTTCAGTGAAAAATACTGAAGATAATTCCTTAATGGCATCAAATTAACAGCCAGTGTTTACATTTTCCCAGTCTGGTTTTTCACAGTTCTTTTGTTTGAGTTAGGTTTCACACGAGGTCTGTACATTGCATGCAGTTGGTGTGTCTTAAATTCCCTCGACACCATAGTTCTCCCTCCCCACTCTCTCCTTTTTTTCCTCCTAGTTTCTTTGTGAGGGAACAGAATTATTTGTTTTAGGCACACACTCTTTCCTTCTCTTTTCTACCATTCCCTCCCCCAAACATGTCGCAGGTAGAATTGCAGACCCTGCTTATTTAACTTCTGTGTAGAGTACATCATGAGAAACGCTGGGCTGGAAGAAGCACAAGCTGGAATCAAGATTGCCGGGAGAAATATCAATAACCTCAGATATGCAAATGACACCACCGTTATGGCAGAAAGTGAAGAGGAACTAAAAAGCCTCTTGATGAAAGTGAAAGATGAGAGTGGAAAAAGTTGGCTTAAAGCTCAACATTCAGAAAACTAAGATCATGGCATCTGGTCCCATGACTTCATGGCAAATAGATGGGGAGACAGTAGAAGCAGTGTCAGACTTTATTTTTTGGGCTCCAAAATCACTGCAGATGGTGATTGCAGCCATGAAATTAAAAGACGCTTACTCCTTGGAAGGAAAGTTATGACCAACCTAGATAGCATATGAAAAAGCAGAGACATTACTTTGCCAACAAAGGTCTGGTTAGTCAAGGCTATGGTTTTTCCAGTAGTCATGTATGGATGTGAGAGTTGGACTGTGAAGAAAGCTGAGGGCCAAAAAATTGATGCTTTTGAACTGTGGTGTTGGAGAAGACTCTTGAGAGTCCCTTGGATTGCAAGGAGATCCAACCAGTCCATCCTAAAGGAGATCAGTCCTGGGTGTTCATTGGAAGGACTGATGCTGAAGCTGAAACTCCAATACTTTGGCCACCTCATGCAAAGAGTTGACTCATTGGAAAAGACCCTGATGGTGGAAAAGATTGAAGGTGGGAGGAGAAGGGGAAGACAGAGGATGAGATGACTGGATGGCATCACCGACTCGATGGACATGAGTTTGGTTAAACTCCGGGAGTTGGTGATGGACAGGGAGACCTGGCATGCTGCAATTCATGGGGTCGCAAAGAGTGGGACATGACTGAGCGACTGAACTGAACTGATGCGCTCCAAAATCACTGCAGGTGGTAGTTGCAGCCATGAAATTAAAAGACGCTTACTCCTTGGAAGCAAAGTTATGACCAACCTAGATAGCATATTAAAAAGCAGAGACATTTCTTTGTCAACAAAGGTCCATCTAGTCAAGGCTATGGTTTTTCCAGTGGTCATGTATGGATGTGAGAGTTGGACTATAAAGAAAGCTGAGCACTGAAGAATTGATGCTTTTGAACTGTGGTGTTGGAGAAGACTCTTGAGAGTCCCTTGGACTCCAAGGAGATCCATCCAACCAGTCCCTCCTAAAGGAAATCAGTCCTGGGTATTCGTTGGAAGGACTGATGTTGAAGCTGAAACTCCAATATTTTGGCCATCTGATGTGAAGAGCTGACTCATTTGAAAAGACCCTGATGTTGGGAAAGATTGAAAGCAGGAGGAGAAGGGGACGACAGAGGATGAGATGGTTAGATGGCATCACTGACTCAATGGACATGAGTTTGGGTAAACTCCAGGTGTTGGTGATGGACAGGGATACCTGGCGTGCAGCGGTTCATGGGGTCGCAAAGAGTCGGACACGACTGAGCGACTGAACTGAACTGAATCAGGAAGCAGCATTGTCTGATTTCTCTTTCTGTGGAACCTGCAGCCATTGGTATTCATCACCCACATAAAGTCACTAGAGGTGGCAAGAATGTTTCTAAAATAACTTATATACTTATGGAATAAATTATCACTTCAGTCTGTTTTTTTTTTTCATGAAGCTTTTGTTCTGTATTAAATAGATAATAAGTATCAAATTGGATGCATTATCCACTTAATTTTTACTCTTTTTAGGAAGAGTCTCTACCAAAGTCTTCTTCACTCTTTTTGCCCTGCTTGGCCTCTTCATCTGTTTCTTTGGACACAGATTCTGGAAAACAGGTATTTTGTCTAATATAGTTGCTACTTACATGCCTTGTAGTTTTTTGTTTTTTGTTTTTTTCCTGAAATGCTTCTGGGGAGTTTATGACCTGTAAGGAGAGTAATCAACTGGTTATCTCTACTATTTTCATTGATTTGTAGCTGGGGTCTTTTAGTAAACATTTTACTGAATTACAGTGCATTTTAATTTTTTCTCTTTTCTCCACTAGGGAGTGCAGACTCTTCTTATTAAGCAGGGTATAAAGTTTGATTTGTGCATCCACCTTTATCAATTGCTAGAATGACTAGTTGACCAATGATTACTAATTAGAAATCAGAATGTCTGTATACAAAATATATGTGGATTTTGGTGATGGTGATGGACGTGGTTTTGCACAAATCAGGCTGCAGTGCACAGTGAGGTGAAATGTCTGCAGAACCCTGGGAGGTTCAAAGAGCAAATGGGAACTCCACTATCTATTCAGTGAAACCCAGTGAAGCGAGGAGAATATGAAATGTGCTTGTTAAATTGACTTGAATTCTTTGGATTACCTTTTATATAACTAACGTTTGCATGAGTGCTTAGTCACTCAGTCATGTCCAACTCTTTGCAACCCCATGGAGTGTAGCCCATCAGGCTTCTCTGTCCATGGGATTTCCAGGCAAGAACACTGGAGCGTGTTGCCATTTCCTCCTCGGGGGGTCTTAACTCTCTTGTGTTTCCTGCATTGCAGATGGATTCTTTACCCATTGAGCCAAATGTTTGTAGTTACTAAAAAAAAAAAAAAAAAACAGAATCCTTCATGTAATTCATTAACAGGGGCTATACTGGTATAACAAGGGGAGAGTGAATGTAATCCTGATCTTAGAAAACTGTTTGAACTGATAAATTGTTTGAAATAGCAACTCCCTTTCCCTCCATTGCTACCTTTTTTGTCTTGATTGAGAAGAGAATATTGTGAAGAATATTTAATTGCTTAAAATGTAGAATGATCCTGTAGTACGGAATTTAATTGTTAAGCTGTATGTAGAGTTTAAAAGATACTACTAGGTTTTTATGGTTAAAGACAATAGTTGATGTTCATATTAAACAAGAGAGGATGAATTAAAAGAAGACATAAAAGTTACATTTTGCTTTGGAATATATTTTTTTAACCTTTCAAATTCTATTTTTGCTCATGTAATGAAGGGCTCCCAGGTGGTGCTTCCACCTGCCAATGCAGAAGACACAAGAGATGTGGGTTCGATGCCTGGGTTGGAAATATCCCCTGTAGTAGGAAATGGCACCCCACTCCAGTATTCTTGCCTGGAAAATTTCATGGGCAGAGGAGTCTGGCGGTCTGCAGTCCATGGAGCCACAAAGAGTTGGGCATGGTTGAGTGACTGAGCACAATGAACTGAAATCTAGTGTGTAATTTCAGATCAGACACAATAACAAAAGTACTATTTTTGTTTTAAATCGGAACTATAAATATATTAAACCAAGCTATGAAATTAACAATTAACTGATCAATCGAAACTGACCTATATACAAAAAATGTGTCCAATAGTAAATACTTTAATTTGTACCCATTTAATAAAAATATTTACTCCCAATGACTTCTGAATTTTTCCTGCCTTTTAGATAATTATTTCTTTTCTTTGAATGCCCTCGTGTATACATTCTGGGAACTGAAGAATGTATTTGTAGATTAGACATTTAAATTGCATTTACTAACTGTAGTTTTTTTTGTTTTTTTTTGCTTTCTTGGTGGTCTGCTACTAGAACTATTCTTTATAGGCTTTATCTTCATTGGATTCTTCTTTTATATACTGATTACAAGACTGACACCTATTAAGTATGATGGTAAGTGAACATAATATAGTTTGATGAAGGTTCAAAAAGCAAGGTGCTGTGTTTGCACCCAGCATCCCTTGTATAGTTTGACCAGTACTGAATGTGTTATCCTCTTATGTGTGTAAAATAACTGGCCACCTATGCTCTACACATCTTTTCTGAACTACTCCTTCAGACCTTCTCTCCAAGGTTTTTAATCTGCATGGAGAATTCCTTGGTACTCAGGGAAATGAAGGGCCATGTGGATTATAAGCCTGTGTTCCAGCTATGTGCTATATTGACAATATGACATTTACAACAATCAGAGTGTTAGGATTTTCTTTACCTCAAAACAAACCCAACCCTCCTTCCTTGTCATGTTGAACAGAGTGCTTCTCACCCCTTCTTCCACAGTCCCAGGTGGAGGTTGTCCCAGACCATGCCTGTCACTAATCCTCAGATGAGCTCCCCAGGTTTCCAGTCTCAGACCCTCCCTAGAGAGGGCCTCCCCATGCTGGTTTCACGGCACTGCTGGTGCCCCCTTGGTGCCCGACCTAGAGAAAGGCTAGTCTAGTCTGGCTTTGGTAACGTTAGCGTGTTTGAGCATGCATCCGAGAAGCTCTGATTTAACTGTCCATCCACTCCCCTCGTGCAGTCCGCCTGATTGTGACGGCCGTCGCTGGAAGCATCGGTGGAATTTTCTTGGTAGCTGCTTGGTGGCGATTTGGAGTCCTCACGCTCTGCATGCTGTGTGTCGGACTGGTGCTGGGCTTCCTCGTCGCATCAGTGGCTTTCTTCACTCCCCTGGGTAGGAGATGTGTAACTCATGTTATGTGTGTGCAGTTCATTGTCAGAGACTTTATTTCATCTCTCCAGTACACGCCCCCTCCCCCTCACCCCTTATTAGGGATTTGGGGCCTCTCCTGAGAGTTCTGGAAACTTGCACTGATAACGTGCCACTTTAGGGAAAGCCAGTACCAGTAAGAATCCCCCTTTCCTCAAAGGCACCCTGTGTAGATGAATTCTAGAACATCTTCAGAGGTTGCCTTGGACCTATGTGTCATAATAAGGGGTCTGTGTGTATTTCTGTTGGTTGAAATTAATGGAGGTAAAGGGAATTCTTTATATATGGCAGAACAGTGGTTTTCATTTTTTAAAACCCTGCAACCCTTTCTTCAAGTGAGTCTTAAGCAGAAGCCTGATCCGACCCACAGGTAAATTTGGCACTACCCTGATGGCAGCTGAGGCAGGGAGCCTGATGCTCTGTTGCCAGTCTCCCCTTGGACCCCTAACCCCTGCTCCCACCCTTTGCAAGCCCTGAGTGTTCCTGAGTACCTCCTTGTAGTCATCCTAGCGCAGTAGCACAAGGGATGGTTTGGGGGATTTTAAATTATTCAGTTTCTATCCATTTAAAAAATCTACTTAATGTGTAAGTTACCTCCCTTTCATAGGGGAGGAAAGATTTTCCTTTTAACCTTCTAGGTTCTTTGGCTGCTCTAATAATTCAATTGACATAGGATAGATTAATAGGAGAAAAACAAACTTAATTCTGTACCACTGGAGTCCCATAAAAATAGAAGACTCAAAGGCAGTCAGGCAGTTGAGGCTTCTCTGACATCCTGAGCTAAGAATTCAGATGGAGTCTGAGGCTTCAGAGAGGAGGAGGCCAGTTCACAGGAACATAAGACGGGCAGGTGGTAATCAGATATCTGCCATTGCAGACATAAAGCTGTCTCTGGTAATTGCTTTCATTCTGAGCCAGGCCTGTGATCTAAATTCTTTTAGGCAGTAAAGGGAGAGAAAAGTTTCCCCCAAATCTGCTGGGTCTTGATTGCCTTCAGCTCAAAATAACCCACATGCCGAAGGGGCCCATTTTGGGGTGCCTGTTCTGCTCCCCTTCACTTTATAGTTGTATGATAATTTACATTTCTTCAGTGGTAAAAAATCCTCCTGCCAGTGCAGGAGAGACAAGAGATGTGGATTCAATGCCTGGGTCAGGAAGATCCCCTGGAGAAGGAAATGGCAACCCACTCCAATATTCCTGCCTGGAGAATCCCACGGACAGAGGAGCCTGGCGAGCTGCAGTCAATGGGGTCACAAAAGTCAGGCACAACTGAGCACACTCACAGTACATAAAATAGATGAACAACGAGGACGTACTGTATAGCACAGGGAACTACATTCAGTATTTTGTAATAACCTATAAGGAAGATCCTTCAAAAAAGAAGTATGTGTGTGTGTGTGAGTGGGTGGGTGGGCGTATAGCTGAATCAGTTTAACATGACATTATTAATTAATTATATTTCAAGAAAAAATAAAATTTTTAAAAAGGGTATCTATGGTCAGAAGTACTCTATTAGGCTATTTTCTTCTTCTCATAATGTTTAGTTCTTACATTAAAATTTTTTTTAACCAGAACGAATTGGTGACCTGTGTGTTTACTGACAATTCCAAGGCCCTTCGCTCTGATTTTAGCAAACCTATAGCCAAGTTCATTCCAGGCCCCCTTTACAGGTAGCTCTTTATCTACCTGCAAAGTGGCATTGTTTAGATTTGGCTAAATCACAGACTCTCAGGGATGTTTATTGAAAATGAAGATTCAAAGCTCTACTCTAGAAGTGCTAAACCAAATACTATTTAATGAGCTTCCTTTTTGTTAATGTTTAGAAGATGGAGGGATGGTGGGTTGGAGTCTTTTGTAGTTAATGTGTTGAACTGTCTTATTTTTAGTAGTTAATATATGAACTATCTCATCACTCAAGGACATTTAGGGTAAGTGTGACCTTAATTAGAGTGGGTGCAAACTCATATTTCTAAGCACCTAAAATTTGGAAAAGATTTGGTTGACTTCTCGATTTAATGAAATTACTGTTTTCACTTTATTATGTGTCCTCTGAATGGGTCAGTCTTCTCATGCCTGGCATCATAACTACTATTGTTAATCTCTTGTATTCCTTTTTTTAAAGTCACATGTGCATGTTGTGAAGGATAGCATAGGTGAACTGGAGATATGATCCATCCATTCACCCCACTGAAGCATGTTGCAGTTTGCTTTCTGAGAACATGGGGTCTCCAGGTCAGAGCCCCTCACTATGGACTTCCAGCTCTTTCAGGATACGTGGGTCTCATGATACAGGGACATCTCCATTTGGACTGAGGAATGGTGCTAGTGTCAGTATTAAATAATTGTCAGATTTACATTTTTGTTATTGAAACATAATTTATAATAGGAGTTCTAAGATATCCGTCCTGGGTCACCCCAAGATGCACTGCACTTTAGAGAAGGGTTTAGTAGGATGGATTAGCTCACATCTTAGCTAAATGATTAGCTCACATCTTTCCTGATGCCTGAGAAAAAGTCACATCTTCCAGTGTACAGTGGGTAAACAGGAAACGCATTGATGGTCAAAATCTGCTAAACAGAGTTTGCTCCTTATATGGGACTTCATATATCATATGATGACTCTGAATGCCACTTATATTTTTTACATCACAGTACAAAATCAGGGAATTATAGAAATTTATAGCTAGAAGGGATGATTTGAAGCTTGGAGATAAAGTAGTTCAACCTTTTCATTTTAAGGATCAGGAAACAGGCCCAGCATCACATCTGGTGAATGATAGAGCTTGGACTAGTCCAGCCTCTTCTAAGTTATCCTGTAATAAATGCAGAGCATTACCTGCTTGATTTTTCCTCCTACCCCTTTACCTTCTTAGGACACATCCTTCAAAGAAGATTGTATTGATAGTTAAGTGAAAAGAAATCAGTTCATTTCATAGTGCCTGTTTGTTACATTAAACCTTCAGGATATGTCTATGTTTACATGTTGAGAAAATGAAATTTCACTTGGTGAACCTGTTGTTTACTCTTGATTTCTTTCTGCTTTTCCAGGAAACCTAAAGATTTTCCGTGTCGACGCAGTATTCTGGGTGACCTTCTCTTGTATAGCCATTTTCATTCCGGTGGTTTTCATGGGCTGCTTAAGAATAGTAAGTGTTTCATCAGGTCAAGATATTCACCCTATTTTCCTGGGCCTTCCTTTGTTCACTTATTGCATCATTTTGCATTTCTGTTCACTAGAGAGAGCTGTCTCTCTGTATCAGATGATTCATTTTGAATAGCCTTGTTACTGTGAAAGCAAGAGAAGTTCTAGTTACAATGATCACATTATTTTTTCCAATAAGTGGTGCAGGTCATCACATTCTAACAGCAGGAGCAGAGAAGGTAGGGTTTGCAGCCTTCTGATGGATTGTTCATTTTGGATTGTTCATTTCTGCTGTCTCTCCAGGAGATTCTTCATCTACCTAGAATTTATTTTTGAAGTTATTTCAGAGGGAAGACCTTTTCTATGATGAGGGAAACTGTTTTATGAACCATAGGTGTTGAAAATTGTTTTCAGTTTATCTTTTTTTTTTTTTTTCCATAATTTTATTTATTTATTTTCCAGCCAAAATAAATTTAAGAAAGCACTGGGTCTTCATTGCTGCAAGTGAGCTTTCTCTAGTTGCCATGAGCAGGGACTTCTTGCTGCAGCTTGCAGGCTTCTCACTGCGGTGGCTACTCTTGTTGCTAAGCACAGGCTCTCAGACACTTGGGCTTTAGTAGTTGCAGCATGTGGGCTCAGTAGTTGAGGTTCCTGGACTCCAGAGCACAGGCGCCATAGTTATGGTGCATGGCCTTGGTTGCTCCAAGGTATATGGGATCGTCTCAAATCTGGGATTGAACCTGTGTCTCCTGCATTGGCAGGTGAATTCTTTACCACTGAGCCACCAAGGAAGCCCCCAGTTTATCTTTTCAGGTAACCTCTATTCAGTTCTAAGATCTGGTCTCTTTTCATATGCCCTGAAGGAGCAGGGGCTCCTCAGGGTTGAGGCCAATGATGAAA
Source organism: Cervus canadensis (assembly GCF_019320065.1). Taxonomy (NCBI): domain Eukaryota; kingdom Metazoa; phylum Chordata; class Mammalia; order Artiodactyla; family Cervidae; genus Cervus; species Cervus canadensis. Next base: position 35,731,897 of record NC_057406.1, on the reverse strand, counting down.
GCTATAAAAACTATTATTGTTCTACCAGAGGTGATGCCTGAACACTCTGCTTTTCCACAGCTGAACATACTGAGTTGTGGATTCATTGGCTCCTATTCGGTGGTCTTGGCCGTGAACAGTTACCTGTATACAAGCCTTTCTTACATCGCTTTGAACATACTCAGGAGAGCACTCCATGTGGATTTCCGCAGAGCTTTCATGAATGTGCCTTTTCAAACGAATGGTAAGACTCTAAATCCAAGAACCAAGTGATAGTCAGGTAGGAATATTGGCTTACCTGTGCTAACAAGAGCTCTTATAACCAGATTGAAAGAAGGTTAACGGGACACAAGGAGGAAATTCACACCATTCAGATGCTATTAGAGCCCTGTGTTAATGATTACTTTTTAGGAGCAAAGAATTTAAATTTGTAAGGTGGTTGAAATTCATACTGCTGCAAATCTGATAAATGAACTTATTAAGAAATTTCTAAATCAGGATTACTAAAGTTTATCTAGTCATTCCCAGTTGTCAGAAAAATGCTGAGAATGAAGCTGTTTGGCACCTTATGAGTTGAGGATAGGGTGAAGGGTGAGAAGGGCAACCTGATTTTTTAAGTTATTCCCTTGTTTCCTTCCTATGAAGAAGCACATAATTTGCTAATAAAAAGAGAAAGTGGTTTTCAATCAGTAGTTGTGTTTTTCCTCAATTGTAAGAGTCTACCCATTAAAGATTTTCCATTAAGTTTTTAAAGGAAAAAAAATGACTACTAAATCAAATGTTCACAAAGATTGCAAGATATGTTGGTTTCAGAGTGTTAAAGTAGGGAGGATGGTAAAGCAAGGCTTAGAATCGAAGGTATAGAAGCATGATTACAATTGTTATGAATATTTAAGGTCAGCTCTTTCCCTCTACTATCCTGAACCTGCCCTCATTGTTTAAGAGACTAATGGTAGAGACCTTGAAATCCACGTGTCGTGGAAGTTTCAGTATTTGGCCAAACCTTTTACTGGAATCTCAGTACAGTTTGTTGAATCTCTTCATGCATTTCTGTATCTACTCTATATGAGTGGGGTGGGGTCCCATACAGGATGGAATGGGGAAAGAAGAGCCTGGTGGTATCTGATGTTCCATGTTGTATGTCTGTGAGATCACTGCCCTTCCTCTCCACTCTGGAGAAACACAACAAACAACTCTGCCTGTGAGCACTATGCCTGTAGTCATAAAATACTGGAATGCCAAGGCTCTGAACAACTGATTCCTTTATAACTCTGTCTGGACTTTCAAATGCCTGTAATAGGAAATTCCTATCTTGAAATGTAAGACCATAGTTTCTTTGCTTATTCCCTGGCTTGTAAGTGAGGAAATACACATGTATTTGGACATACTCACCAAAAAGTGTAGTATTAACTGAGAAAAGATGATACAGATTGAGGCTATAAAATGTTGTCTTAACATCTGTGCTAGGTTTTAAAATACAAGAGTTCAAACTGTCCTTTTCTACTGTCCTGTAGACTTTATTATCCTGGCAGTATGGGGGATGCTGGCTGTAAGTGGAATTACGCTACAGATTCGAAGAGAAAGAGGGCAGCCGTTTTTCCCTCCCCACCCTTACAAGTTATGGAAGCGAGAGCGTGAGCGCAGAGTGACGAACATCCTGGACCCCAGCCACCACATCCCTCCACTGAGAGAGCGACTCTTCAGCCGATTAGCCCAGATCAAAGGGCTCTTCCAGAAGGAACAGCCGGCGGGAGAGAGAACGCCCCTGCTTCTGTAGATGCCAGAACGCTTGGTCAGGGCATTCTAGAAGTACATCCCAGGTACCGTCTCATGGTCGGTGCTGCTGCCCGGCTGCTTCCGCAGTCTCTGGGGCAAGTCTGCTAAGGAACCGGCTCTGCATCTGTGCTTTGTACAGTACTGTCGTCTCTTTATTGAAAGAGGGTAAGGGCATGCCTGGGAGATGACAGTCATTCTAAGTGAGAGTGTGAAAGGTGGTCATAATGTTGGTGGTAAGGAGGTTTTTCTTTATTACCAAATGCTTAAGAAATTACATTTTTGGTTTATAAGTTATGTGTCAACTTACTCCATTAAGTAGATACACTTTAAAAAAAAGAAATTAAAAATTAATAGTTGTTCTGTAAAGCCATGGTGGGTTTTTTTTGTCTTCTGCTTTTTTTTTTGTAACTCCTTGAACAATTCTCTCACCAAAGTCTGGCTAAACTTGGGGACCAGGCATGGAGGGCAGTTTTATTTAAATAAATTTTTATTTGCCACTGTGTTTGTAGTTTTGGGGGTTTGGTACTGCACCTTTGAACTTCAGAATACAAAGGAGGGAGAACTAACTTATTTTCTGACTATAAGCAATCTGATTACTTGGTTGCACATAAATATCATATATTATCAAAAATTACCCTTTTATCTTTGTGATAAAATACATATTTACCCTATCGATCATTTTTAAGTGTATATATAGTTCAGTTGGTACCCCTCCTCTTTGCCTTTTATTGCTTAAAATGGTAATTTAAATAGCTGAAATATTTCAACCATTTGAAAAGAGGTCAATTTATATAGATGATAAAGCTCTTATATGGATGACTTATTTATATTCCAGATAAAAAGTGACTTTTTTTCCTTTCAAAACCTTTTAAGATAGTTTTGACAGCTGACTTCTAATTTAAACTGCATTCAGTGACATATAAATTGTTTTATTTTGGGGAGATAAACTGGCTCCTAGCTTCATCTATAGTCCCATTAATAAGGAAACCTTTAACATATTTGCATTTTGTAGTCCTCTCTGCTAAATTAGTTGTTAGAGCATTGGTACAATTTCAAAATTTTCAGTATGAAGTCTTTGTCCTATCTGTGTTGTAAATTGATGAGGAGAGAAAAAGGACTTAGGTGTTGAATAGAGCTGCTTTCAATGAGGCCCTTGGATTCTGTAAGGAGAGTCCCTTCAGTTCTGACTTTGTTGCGCCGTAAGAAAGAACCCAGATGCCCTGGGCTGCATCCTTGCTCCTCATGGCCTTCTATCAACTGTCAGAGTCTCCGCCAGGGTTCTACCTTGTATCTGAAGCTGGTGACTGAGATGCCTGAGTGGCTGTGAGGTTGGTTGTGGTTGTCCTTCTCCTATTTGTGAGTTAACCACTATTTAAATGATGCTGCTTTTACAGGTTTTTCAATATACAATAGGTTTTTGACGCTTCCAGTAACTGGAAACTTCAGCTTTGCTCTTAAAAGTGTTATGGAAAGGCTGAAACAAAATGAAAAAAAATGTATAATAATTTCTTGCATTGAAAATTAAATTACACAGGTGTCTATTTACTATTTATTTTGTAATCTTCACTGTTTATATAACTTCAAAAAACACTTGAAGGAAAAAAATGTGGGTTTTTTTTTATGATTCACCATAGAGATTCTGTATTCTGCTATATCATAAATTCTAACAAAGTGACATGGAATGTTTGTGTTTTTTTTCTATACCATCAAAATGTCTGCCAGTAAATATTATAAAGACAAAACATACTTTCTTGGAGGGGGGAGACAAACTGTTTAAAATTTTTCATGATAATTTGTGAGTAAGAAGCCAGTTTGTTTAATTTTTTAATAAAAAATACCTATTTTGAAAAAAATGCAAAAGTCTCATTATTATAAAATTCTTATAAAATTTTTTACCAACTGTATTTGTACAAAAGTAATAAGACATGAGGACAGTTTCATAGCTATAAACACAAAATTATTTAACTTGGACAAATAATTCTTTATTCCAAAAAATCAGTTTAACAGAAACAGACTCACAGACTTAGAAAATAAATTTATGGTTGTGGGATGGTGTGGGGGTGGGGGATGGGAAGGTTGAAGGGGAAGGATAGTTAGGGAGTTTGAGATACACATGTACACAGTGCTATATTTAAAATGGATAACTGGCAAGGACCTACTTTATAGCACAGGGAACTCTGTTCAACGTTCCGTAACAACCTAATTGGGATAAGAATTTTAAAAAGGATACATGTATATGTTAAAAAAAATCAGTTTAAGCATAAATGAAATGATAGGAAATGAAGGAAATCTGGGGTAATGTGTTAAAGTTTATATCCTTCATTAGAAGGAAAGCTGTTGTCTTTAATGCGTTAGTTTGTGTTGATGTCATTAGTACTTTAGTTGTGTCAAACAAAAAAATAATAGTGTTGTCAGAAACTTGTTTCTATCATTTAAATGTTTTAGTTCTGATTAACCTATTATGGATTAGCTATTAGGTTGCCAAACCACAGCAGCTAACCAGTGCTATAGACCTGTTGAGTTCTATATAAAGTGGGATAGAAAACTGATTCTAACAAAGAAATTGCTACCATGTTAAAGCAGGAATGGACTTTAGATACAGTGTTATCTGACCTTAAACATGTAATCACGTTATTTTGTACTTGAGGAAATTCTTAAAGAGTAAATTATATAAAGTCACAGTTATCAAATAATAGTACCCAGACCAAAATTTGAGAACTCCCTATCCAAATGTGCTTTACACTCTTATTGTGATGAAAACATGAATCATTGATTTTTTTTCCAATTTTCTTCTGTTGTTAGTGAATTCTTAGAAAGCTCCTGTGCTCCTAATATTGCCATGATCTCTTCTTCTGGGAAGGTGTTAATTTTACACAGTGAAAGCATGTTTTTCCAAGTTACAGTCATGGACCGTTTTATATTCTTTATAAAGTATATAATAGATATTTAGTTTCCAATTCCCTAAGTATTTCACCACAGCAGCATTTGTAGTGAATCTTTTGGTTATCAAGTTCACTCCTCGATGATGTACTTGATACCTGTTGTTAACCTTCATTAAAACCCCAGAATTCTTGGCTCTCATTTCCTGAAAACTGTAGGCTTTCCCACTGTGATCCAGTCCTTAGGAGCAAGGCTGCCTGTGTTTTCCTTTTTGACATGCGCTGAATTGTGCCACCCACCCAAAAACTATATGTTGAAGCCCTCACCTGCCAGTGTTTCAGAGGGTGACTATTTGGAGAGAAGTGAAAAGTGAAAGTGTTAGTTGCTTAGTCATGTCTGACTCTTTGTAACTCCACGGACTGTAACCCACGAGGCTCCTCTATCCATGGGATTCTCTAGGCAAGAATCCTGGAGTGGGTTTCTATGCCCTCCTCCGGGGGATCTTCCTAATCCAGGGATCAAACCCAGGTCTCCTGCATTGCAGGGTTCTCCCACACTGCAAGCAGATTCTTTACCGTGAAGCCCATTTGGAGAGAGGGCTTTATAAAGGAGTTAATTAATTAGGTAACCGAGCTTCCCTGGTGGCTCAGACAATAAAGAATCTGTCCACAATGCGGGAGGCCCTGGTTTGATCCCTGGGTCAGGAAGATCCCCTGGAGTAGGAAATGGCAACCCACTCCAGTATGCTTGTCTGGAGAATTCTGTGGACAGAGGAGGCTGGTGGGCTACAGTCCACGGGACTGCAAAAGGTCGGACGTGACTGAGTGACTAACACTGTCACTTAGGTGAAAATGAGGCCATCAGGGCGAGCCCTTAATCCAATCTGGAAAAGATTAGAACATACTAGAACCCTGGGACAGAGTAGGTGTGAGCACACAGTGAGTGTGGCCACCAGCCAGCAGAGGAGAGCGGCCTCAGACGAAACATGCCTTGCTCTTGGACTTGCAGCCTCAGAACTGAGAAAATTTCTGATGTGATGCTGCCCGGTCTGTGGGGTTTTTGTTATGGCAACCCTGGCAAATGACTACACCTTACAAGTCCGTTTATCCTGCTTGTTGACTGGAAGACACCTGTGCAGTCTGGCTACTACGTTTGCAAGGACCACTCTTTATGCAACTGAGGTAGAGAGGGGCTCAAGTTAGTGGAAACTTGGACTCACTGGGGACCCTATAATCACGGCACTGGGGAGGCTGGCAGTTCTGGATCAAGTTACATCAGCGCCAGGGACAAAATTTTAAAAATTGTAATACCATAATACTCTGATTTGGACCTCACCTTCACTCATCCATGCAATATTTTGTTACGTTCCTAAGTGCCAAGCATTGGCAAAAATTAGGCCCAGTCCCTGCTTCAGGGCTTAGCATGTGATGAGGCAGACACTAAAATAGTTATCCAAAAGAAATACAATATGTGGGGTATTCTTTCTACCCCCTTCTGATGTCTATGTCAGAAGCTTTCTCTATCTCCTTTATACTTTAATAAAACTTTATCACACAAAAGCTCTGAGCGAAAAAAAAAGAAAAAAATACAATATGCAATGGAAATTTACTATGGAATTGGAGGTAGAATCTGGGATGCCAGGGAAGAATTCCTGGAGGAAATGACATTTAAGTGGAGACCTGGAGGAGGATCTTCATTTTTTGAACGTTGAATTTTAAGCTAGCCTTTTCACTCTCCTCTTTCACCCTCATCAAGAGGCTCTTTAGTTCTTCTTTACTCTCTGCCATAAGGGTGGTGTCATCTGTGTATCTGAGGTTATTGATATTTCTCCCGGTAATCTTGATTCAAACTTGTGCTTTATACAGGCAGTATTTCACATGATGTAACCTGCGTATAAGTTAAATAAGCAGGGTGACAACATACAGCCTTGATGTACTCCTTCTCTTTCCAAATAGAACGGTGGTCCTAACTATTGCTTCTTGACCTGCATACAGGTTTCTCAGGAGGTAGGTAAGGTAGTCCCATCACTTCGTGGCAAATAGAAGGGTAAAAAATGGAAACAGTGACAGACTTTATTTAATTGGGCTCCCAAATCACTGCAGATGGTGACTGCAGGCATGAAATTAAAAGACGCTTGTTCCTTAGAAGGAAACATGATGAACATAGACAGTGTATTAAAAGCAGAGACATCACTTTGCCAGTAAAGGTCCATATAGTCAAAGCTATAGTTTTTCCAGTAGTCAGGTACGGTTGTGAGAGTTGCACCACTATAAAGAATGCTGAGCACTGAAGAACTGATGCTTTCAAACTGTGGTGTTGGAGAAGACTCTTGAGAGTCCCTTGGACTGCAAGGAGATCAAACCAGACAATCCTAAAGGAAATCAGTCCTGAACACTCATTGGAAGGACTGATGCTGAAGCTGAAGCTCCAATACTTTGGCCACCTGATGCAAAGAGCTGACTCATTAGAAAAGAGCCTAATGCTGGGGAGGATTGAAGGCAGGAGGAGAAGGGGATGACAGAGGATGAGCTAGTTGGATGGCATCACTGACTTGATGGACATGAGTTTGAGCAAACTCTGGGAGATGGTAAAGGACAGAGACGCCTGGCTTCTCTGTCTGCAGTCCATGGGATCGCAAAGAATCAGACACGACTCAGTGACTGAACAACAGCTGGAGGATGAGAGCTTCCCCCGTGGCTCAGATGGTAAAGAATCTGCTGCAGTGTGGGAGACTCGGGTTTGATCCTCGGGTTGGGAAGATCCCCTGGAGAAGGGATGGCAACCCACTCCACTGTTCTTGCCTGGAGGATCCCATGGACAGGGAAGCCTGGTGGGCTACAGTCCATGGGGTCACAAGGAGTTGGACATGGCTGAGCAAAACCAACAGTTTTGCTTTCACTGGAAGATGAGTTAGGACCACAAGGAGGCACAGTGCATTCCATGTAGTAGAGGAAAAACATGAACAAAGCCTGGAGGCCTTCCCTTCTCATTTTGGAGATGCCCCAGTGGAATCTCACTTGTATGCCCACCACTCATGATAGCCCTTCATTTTGGTGCTTGGCAGAATCAGCTCTCCCATTCTCAGCTCTTGTCATTTTGAGCAGCTGATCCAGACAGGATGTTGTCCTTTTTTTTTTTTAATCAAGTTACAATTAATATATAACATTGTTATATATAACATATATATAAGTTGAAGGTGTACCTTCAACATATAAGTTGAAGGTGTACCATATGCTGATTTAAATACATTTATATATTACTATCTAATTATCATTAGAGCATTAACTAACATCTCTATCTTGTCACATAATTATCATTTCTTTTTTGTGGTGAGAACAGTTAAGGTTTCATTTATCAGCAACTTATAATATTGCTGACTATAATCATTATGCTGTGAATTAGATGTGTCCAGAATGTATCTATTTACCTTCTCGTTGTAAGTTTATACCGTTAAACATTCTCCCCAGCTCCCCTTCCCCCAACCCCTGGTAACCACCATTCTCCTCCTGTTATGAGGAGTTTGGCTTCATTAGATTCCACAGATAAGTACTACCATAGTTGTTTGTCTTTCTCTGCTGACTTATTTTACTGAGCACAATGCTATCAAGGGTCATCTATGTTGTCGCAAATGGCAGAATTTCCTTCTTTGCTATGGCTAAATAATATTTGATTACATACACATGCAACATCTTTGTCCATTCATCCATTGAAGGACACTTAGGCAGTTTCCCTACCTTGGCTATTGTGAATGCTGCTGCAATAAACACAGGCGTAAAGATAATTTTTCAGTATCCTATTTTCCTTTTTGTGTGTGTGTTTGTGTGTGTATATCTAAAAGTGGGATTGCTGAATTATATGATAGTTCTGTCTTTATTGTCAGTCTTCTCTTCCTCATTAAGTTTTATTTATTTATTTTTTAAAGTGCATCTAGAGTGCATTTCTTTTTTTTTTTTTTTATTAGTTGGAAGCTAATTACTTTACAATATTGTGGTGGTTTTTGCCATACATTGACATGAATCAGCCATGGATTTACATGTGTTCCCCATCCTGAACCCCCCTCCCACCTCCCTCCACATCCCATCCCTCTGGGTCTTCCCAGTGCACCAGCCCCGAGCACTTAAGTTTTAACTGTTCTACAAAACTGCACAGAGCACACTTTGCCTTTTTAATTTACCTTTTTCCATTCCTCCCAAGACCCTAGAAGTTAGCGATCATTCCCTGGCAGGTAGGTCAGAATCCCAGTGACTCACAAGGCGTGACCCTTGGAATCACTCCTTCTATTCCAGAGTCCTGTACACACAAGTATAATAATATATGTGACACTACTTCCTCTGGAAGGAGGTTAATAAATGGCCACATTTTTTTTTGAAGTCTTTTCCCTTTGAAGTCCTTAAGGATGAAAAAGCCTATTTCACATGAGGTTTCATGGCTCCTCCTCTAATGGATTATCTTTTGCCCAGATTAGCTTGAAAGTGCTCAGCCTGCCTGTAGTCATGGTGCAGGATGCGTGCTAGCATCTGGGAGCTTTGAGGAGAGGGGCAGAGGATCCAAAGCAGCTGCAAACAGCAAGGAAGAAAATGTATTAAGCTCCCTGCTTCTCCAAGGGTGCTGTGTATCACATAAAACACACCAGTGATTTTCTTTCTACTGAATAGAGACGTTTTTCACTTCTTGCATTCTATGTATGTCTAGAGCCTGCATGAGCTGGGAACAAAAACCTTACAATTGCCTGAGATAAGTCTTAAAATGAACATATTCTAGGGTAAGTTAACATTTGAGAAATTCATTCATTTTCTCTCACATCAGCTTTTGTTTTGATGGGACTGAGCACTTCATCCCTGAGTGGTACCAAAGTCCAAGATAAAAATCCTCTGGCATTGAAAGCAACCAAGGATGACTAGCCCTGTTCATCAGCTATTTATACAAATCAAAGCAATGTGCTGAGGTTCAGGGTTACATACAAACATGATAAGGACAAGCTTTTAGGGAATGATGATTCTAATGAGCTTTCTTCTTTGTTTCAGTTCAGTTCAGTTGTTTAGTCGTGTCCAACGCCTTGCAATCCCATGGACTGCAGCACGCCGCGTTTCCTTGTCCATCACCAACTCCTGGAGCTTGCTCAACCTCATGTCCATTGAGTCAGTGATGCCATCCAACCATCTCACCCTCTGTCTTCCCCTTCTCCTCCCGCCTTCGATCTTTCCCAGCATCAGGGTCTGTTCCAATGAGTCAGCTTTTCACATCAGGTGGTCAAAGTATTGGAGCTTCAGCTTCAGCATTAGTCCTTCCAATGAACACCCAGGACTGATCTCCTTTAGGATGGACTAGTTGGGTCTCCTTGCAGTCCAAGGGACTCTCAAGAGTCTTCTCCAACACCACAGTTCAAAAGCATCAATTCTTCAGCGCTCAGCTTTCTTTATGGTCCAACTCTCACATCCATACATGACTACTGGAAAAACCATAGCTTTGACTAGACGGACCTTTGTTGGCAAAATAATGTGTCTGCTTTTTAATATGCTGTCTAGGTTGGTCATAAGTTTTCTTCCAAGGAGCAAGTGCCTTCTAATTTCATGGCTGCAATCACCATCTGCAGTGATTTTGGATCCCAAGAAAATAAAATCTGTCACTGTTTCCATTGTTTCCCCATCCATTTGCCATGAAGTGATGGGACCAGATGTCATGATCTTAGTTTTCTGAATGTTGAGTTTTAAGCCTATTTTTTTCACTCTCCTCTTTCACTTTTATCAAGAGGCTCTTTAGTTCTTCTTCGCTTTCTGCCATAAGGGTGGTGTCATCTGCATATCTGAGGTTATTGATAATTCTCCCGGCAGTCTTGATTCCAACTTGTGCTTCATCCAGCATGGGATTTTGCATCATGTACTCTGCATATAAGTTAAATAAGCAGGGTGACAATATACAGCCTCGATGTACTCCTTTCCTGGTTTGGAACCTGTCTGTTGTTCCATGTCTGGTTCTAACTGTTGCTTCTTGACCTGCATACAGGTTTCGCAGGTAAGGCGGTCTGGTATTCCCATCTCTTGAAGAATTTTCCACAGTTTGTTGTGATCCACACAGTCAAAGGCTTTGGTGTAGTCAATAAAGCAGAAATAGATGTTTTTCTGGAACTCTTGCTTTTTTGATGATCCAGCGGATGTTGGCAATTTGACCTCTGGTTCCTCTGCCTTTTCTAAATCCAGCTTGAACATCTGGAAGTTCACAGTTCATTGTTGAAGCCTCTCAGAGAATTTTCAGTATTATCTTGCTAGCATGTGAGATGAGTGAAATTGTGCGGTAGTTTGAACATTCTTTGGCATTGCCCTTCTCTGGGATTGGAAAGAAAACTGACCTTTTCCAGTCCTGTGGCCACTGCTGAGTTTTTCAAATTTGCTGGCATATTGAGTGCAGCACTTTAACAGCATCATCTTTCAGGATTTGAAATAGCTCAACTGGAATTCCATCACCTCCACTAGCTTTGTAGTGATGCTTCCTAAGGCCCACTTGACTTTGCATTCCAGGATGTCTGACTCTGGATGAGTGACCAGACCATCGTGGTTATCTGGGTTATGAATGTCTTTTTTGTATAGTTCTCTGTGTATTCTTGCCACCTCTTCTTAATATCTTCTGCTTCTGTTAGGTCCATACCATTTCTGTCCTTTATTGTGCTCATTTTTGCATGAAATGTTCCCTTGGTATCTCTTAATTTTCTTGAAGAGATCTCTAGTCTTTCCCATTCTATTCTTTTCCCCTATTTCTTTCCATTGATCACTGAGGATTTGTTAGAAAACTCAAATGTAGCCTACTGATACTCAAGAAGTAGGCCCTGTGTTTCAAGATCAGTGCATTTTTATTCTAGGCACAATCCTATCCATTGATATAAATTTCAATATAGCGAATTTTCTAAAGGCTTTTTGTTACTCCAAGACAGTGGCCTTACTCTTTCCCTTTTGCTCATGTGGAAAAAGACTTACAAGGGATATCATTGAAAAGAAAAATCAAGGTGAAAAAGCAAGGCAACTTATTAGACATGGGTTTTAGGATGAGGTTGACTACTCTGAATTTTCTATTTTCCATGTGTTGGATTTTTAACCATGTATAGTTCTTTTTCCTTTTTGTGAAAAATAAATAACAAAAGTGAACATAATCTAACAACCCTCTGGGAATTTATGCACCAGACATTACAGTGCAAAAGCCTGTATATATATGAATGTTTATTTTTTATATGAATGTTTAATGTAGCATTGATTTAACAAAAAATGCAAACAATCTGAATAAACACCAATAAGGGAAATAGTTGAAAAAATTATAATGCATTTATCCAACGATGGTTACAAAAAACTGGTTTGTAGGCAAAAGAATCTAGTTGGCTGGAGTATGTTAACAGCAGAATAATTTGTTAGAATACTGATGTTATTTGCTTCTGGACATTTCTCCCAATGGATTTGATTTTTCGCTCAGTTCAGTTCAGTCACTCAGTTGTGTCCACCTCTTTGCAACCCCATGGACTTAGTTGTTTTATATGCAATTTAGTAGTAAGCTTCTTATGCAAATTTAGGTATATATTTTTTCCTTCCTGTTGTCAGAATTAAGCCACAGTAAACAATAAACCTCACTGAATAGGTATCAATAATTTATCTTTAGATTATTAAAAAACTAAATTTAACTCTTTTCCTGTTGTATTTAGGTTGAATCCAGTTTAACTCAATCATTATTGCAATGTGGCTTTAGCCAGTGGAAGCAGTGGTGATGCTGAAAAATGGTAAGATTCTGATACACAGTTGACCCTTGGATAACAGGTTTGAATGGATTTTTTTTTTTTGAATAGTAAATACTACAGCAACACATCATCCATGGTTGGTCGATCCACAGATTCAGAACCTCACGATACAGAGGAACACTGGATATAGAGGGCTGACTCTGTTATACTCAGATGTTCAACTGTGTAGAATCAGCACTACTAAACCCTGTTGTGGTTCAAGGGTCAACGGTATTTAGAAGGGAGACTCGACAGGATTTGCTGATGAACTGGGTGCAAGATTTAAGACGTGGAGTCAAACATGCCACCAAGGATTTTGGCTCTAGGAGTTGGAAAGATGGAGCTGTCAACTGAGATGGGGAAAAATACAGAGAGATCTGAGAGTCAGACAGGGAATTCAGCTTTGAACATCTTAAGTTTGATATTTCTTTTAGTCACAGTTGGAGGAGTCTAGAATTAATGAGGTCTAATGAGAGCTGTATTGGGAGTCATCTAGCATACAGGTGGTATGTAAAGTCACAAGACTGGATGAGATCAGCAAGGAAGTGAGGTAGATTCAGAACAGGAGTAAGAACCGAGCCCTGTGGTTCTCTAATGTTAAGAAATCACAAAGAGAAGAACAAAGGTGAATGAGCGGCAGCCAGTGAGTTAAAAAGGAAACGTCCCCTCAAATACCAATTAGAGATTCTTCTTCATCAACAGTTCACTAAAAATTGTACTCGTTTTACTCTCAAAGTCAAAAAAGGTAGTAGTCACCACAAATTAAGTTAAGGATCTGTGATCTTCCATTCATTAGAGTCAGTTTAGGAATACAACATTTTGAAAGATATCCTGATGTTAATATCAATTTGAGCAGAACACATTTTATCTGTGAGCCTGTACATAATGGGTTTTTCAGAGTTGTATTCCTTTTATAAAATAAATAACATGGTAGATAGATGATAAATAATAGAGGATATATTCATTTCCTAAGTCTGCAGTAACAAATTACTACAGGCTGGTACAGGCTGGGTAAGTAGCTTAATAGAAATGTATTCTCTCAGAATTCTGAAAATCAAGAAGGCCAGAACCTGGAATCAAGCAGGGCTGATCCCTTCTGGAGGGCCTGAGGGAGATGAGGTCATTCCATGCCTCTTTCCAAGCCTCTGGCGGCACCTCATAAACCGTAGGGTTCCTTGATGGGCATAACCCTCTGCCTCTGTCTTCACCTGACTTTCTCCTTGTGAGTTTCAAATGTGTTCTTCTCCTATAAGGACACTAGTCTTTGGACCTAGGATCCACACGACATCCAGGAAGATCTTATCCTGAGATCCTTAGACCTGTAAGGACTGTATCTGCAAATATGCTCACATCCACAGGTAGAGCAGTGACCACCCAGACATATCACTGGAAGACATTTTTAAATTCAATACAGATGATCAAACGGTCTGCAGAATCAGCAGTAAGCTGCCGGCCAGTTCCTAAGGAACACAGGTAGAAGTTGTTGCCAAGTGCCAACTTTGTGGTAAGGATAAACAAACAGCCCTAAAAAAATACCTACAAGTAAGAATAAATGTAAGCATTGTTTTCAAATTAACTTGGAGACCATACCAATTTTAATCACTCATCTTTATTGATAAAATAGGTTCCTAGCAGTACATAGTCTCAGACATAAATTTAAGGGTTCTGCTTAAAAAACAAAAAAGTATGGGATAGAACACTGTTGCTATATAATAAAGTACATGTTTTTAAACACCAAGTTCTTAAAATAATATCCAAGTAAGAAGACCAAGAATAAATTAATTCAACCTATTTGTTTACAAAAATAATTATTTGTCAAGTAATGTTTTATAATAGAGCTGCCCCAACAAATTGCCTCAGACTTAATCTCAATTGTGTAGCTTAATTTAATTCTGACTTGGGATAAAAACCATCAAATTACAGGATACTTTCCCAAAAACCAATAGAAAAGTTTAAAAATAAAATTTATTACTTGTTTATAAAATACCAATCAAGGCCTCTGAATGAGAAAATAAATCTGTTTAGTTTGGGCCCATTAGCCATTTTCTATTCAATCAGTCCCCTCAACTATTGCAAACTTAAGATAAAAAAATTCCAAAGTGAAAAGCACTTTTGAATTTTACCATATATGAAATTATACATAAAAGTCACCACGTGATTATTACTTTAACAAATTATACACTCCAAAGTAGAATGTTCGATCATGCATATTTTAATATATATTCAATATAAATGAGTACAGTATATTTAATAGTATTTGACATTCTTACCTTTTCTTCTATAATCACCACAAAATAATGAAAAATTTAGATTTTGACTGATGTCAGCACATTTCTATTCCTAGTGGCTTTTAAAAACTTATATATTGGACATATATTTTGTAAAAATTAAAACAAATACTTATAAATCCAGATTTCCCCCCTCCTCCCCTGGTACTCCCCAATCCTTTGACTGAAAGATTACAAGAAATATCTTTTGCTTATGTTTATGAAAACCAGATGGAGCTTTAGACCTAGAAAAAAATTTTTTAATTTTAATTTACTGTTTCCATATGTTAAGAGTAATTACTTTAAAAAAAAAGGTTCTGAGGCAGAGCAATTCCCAATTTACTGTGAAATTACCATACCTAGCTTGCTGTATCAAACATTTCAACTGTTAGCTAAATGAGCTACCTAATATCCTTAAAGATCAACCAGAGAAGAGAAAAATCTCATCTTCATTACTGATTTAGAACCAAAACTTATTCAAAGAAGTAGTTTAACCTACTAAATATGTCTCTTATAAGCTCTTCTTTCTTAGAAAGTAGTATTCCTTCTCTTTCATTCCTGAAATGATATCTCATGTACTTAAGCAAGTCATGGACAAGTGTCAGCTCATTATTATGATAAATGAGCTCAAATTAAATTACCTCTTTTATTTATGGTGCATATAAAACATTCCTAGCAGCCTTTTAAACTGAACTTTATTTGACAAAAATTTAAATTAATGAGAAGGTAGACAGGCAATCATTAAAGCTGAAGTCTCATGGTACATAAGCTATTTGTTAACTTTCACCAAATAGGAAGAATATAATTTAGTATGACAATTTTTCCATTCACAATACTGTGGCAATATCTGTATATTAAAATTGGGATATTTTTTATGAATTCCACGACATTTGTTGGGAATATTCTTGTTTATCTAAATGTCAACCAAAGCCAACAGCACTGCTGAAAGCTCGTTACGTGCAGTAGTTGCTGTGAAAATCTTTAATTCTGCCAATTAAGTGTAATTGGCAGAATTACAAAATTCTTGTAATTCAAATTTTGTAATTTTGTAATTATAAAAATTACAAAAAATTACAAAAATCTTGTTCACCAATTAACAAAGGCTTAATTTCTACTTTTCAATTATATTTTGGAGTAAAGTCTATGACCATTAACTATGTATTTTTTCATTGCTATCCTTTAAATGTCCTTGCCAGTGCACTGTACATATTATAGAAAAAACAAAACAAAGGGTAACTTGAGATGGATTTTGCTGTTACTTCATTCACTTAACAAGCAAGTCCCAGTGAGTGTGTTGGAACCTTGTAAGAGGTTCACAGACTTAAAAAGCTCTTCAGCTCTTCCTCAGACTGAGGTCACTACTGGTTACTAATGCTGACAAAGACGTACTTTCTGACACATCCTCCTTCCTAAGGTTCAAGAATGATTCTCGAGTTATTTGAAGAATCTCTCTCAAGCCTTTATTTTCTTGCTATAAGAAAGCAAACAAAAAGAAGCAGTCAGCACGGTGGCTATAATAGTAAAAATGTTATCTTAAGAAAAACCAAACATATGAAGGTATGATAAATAAAATAAAAGCAAGTACTGTAATTGGCAGAAATGTATTAAATCAGTGGGTCCCCAACCTCCCTGACACCAGAGACCAGTCTCATGGAAGACAATTTTTCCATAGGCTGGAGGCTAGGAGTGGGAGGAGGGAAGGAGTTGGTTTCAGGATGATTCAAGTGCATTACATTTATTGTGCCCTTTATTTCTATTATTATTACATCAGCTCCACCTCAGTTCATCAGGCAGTGGATCTTGGAGGCCAGGGAACCCTGTATTAAATGATATATGCTGCTGAAGCTGACAACTTGAATCCAGAGAACAGTTTTTTAAAGAGGTAGGAATTATGTGTTCAGTGTCTTCCACCACTGTGAAGGCTTTTTATTTATGCAGCTTTAATTACAGAACTTCAGAAACTGCCTTATTTTACAGCACAATACATATAGATGAAGAGGAGTTTCCCTGGTGGCTCAGTGGTACAGAATCTGCCTGCAATGCAGGAAACGTGGGTTTTGATCCCTGGGTCGGGAAGATCCTCTGGAGTGGGAAATGGCAACCCACTCCAGTATTCTTGCCTGGAGAATTCCATGGATAGATGAGCCCGGTGGGCTACAGTCCATGGGGTCTCAAAAGCGTCGGACATGACCGAGCGACTAAACAACAACACAGATGAAGAAAATAACATCTAGCTTTTTATTTGTGTAAACTCAGAAAGTCTGTGAATAATACACTGGGGCTAACACCTCTTGGTACTTCAGTACTTTTATTATTTTCCATGCTATCACGGAATGCAGGGCAAGCCTGGTTTGCTTTCCTTGTGGGGATTTAACAGCAGCAGGCTGGCTGAAGAGATAGTGGTGTTTTTTAAGAAGGTAAGTAAGCGACCAGATTGAGCACTGGCAAACAACTTTGCCCTTATCTTTTAGATTAGTTACTGTAAGTCCATGGGGTCACAAAGAGTTGGACACGACTGAGCGACTGAACTGAACTACTGTAAGAAATTTTTAGACATTTAAAAATAACTATTATAATTTATTCTCTACAGCTTTGCCTTTGGTCTTACTTTCTAAGCTTCAATGGTATAAAGCAGGCATCAGCAAACTATGGCTGGGCTTGAGGCCTGTTACTGTAAATTAAACTGCACTGGAACACAGCTGAGTCCAATCTTATTTTGTGTGTTTATGGCTGCTTTTTTGTTTCAGTGGCAGAGCTGAGTACCTACAACACAGACTGCCTGGTTTTCAAAGCTGAAAAGATTTATTATCTTGCTTTTTACTGAGAAAGTTTGCTTGCCTTAGTTACAAAGAATGAGAGAACTTTGTACAGTTAGAAAAATCATTTTTGGTCCCCTATAACCAATTTCTCCACCATGATTTCAAAATGAAGGTCTTAAAATTATAAAGGTCACCTCTTCTACCAATTTGAGCTATTCAACAATGACTTGTGCTTTTGCTACCACAAAATAAAGGACAGAGGCGATAAAAGCTTTTATGTGAAGTGTTAGTTGCTCAGTCGTGTCTGATTCTTTGCGACCCCGTGGACTCTAGCCCTCGGGGCTCTCTGTCCATGGGATTTTCCAGGCAAGAATACTGGAGTGGGTTGCCATTCCCTTCTCCAGTGGATCTTCCGACCCAAGGACTGAACCCAGGTTTCCTGCATTGCAGGCGGATTCTTTACCATCTGAGCCATCAGGTGGTAAGAAAGTTTTTATATCTCTAGAAAAATACAAGTGGCCAAAGAATATTATTTGTGGATTAAAAAAAATTTTCATCATTGTGATCTCTGATAAAAAAGAGATATTTTTAACAAATTACTAACCTGAAGAATTATATTCACCTAATAACAGAAGCAACACAGGATCCAAAAAAGTCAATTTTCTCAATGACTGGTATAAGTTTACTACTGATCTTAGACTCCTATATTACTATATAAATGGTCTTGCATTATATTCCCAAATAACCAGTACCCAGATTAGGAAAAAGAATATTACTAGCATCCCAGAAAGTATATATTTTAAAATGAGATATATTTTCTGGCATAAATCTTTGTACAAATAGTTTTCACCTACATGTGCAATTTAAAACTTACTTCAAGTTGAAATATTCGTTCCTGTTCCTTGCAACCCTGTTGCTCATCAATTTCAATGGCTTTCCTCATGACTGCTGCCATTTCAGTTATCTGGTCAACATGTGCTTGTAATTCCTAAAAAAAAAAGGAGATGGAAGCTGTAAATCAATGAAACACTTAAAAAAAAAAAACCTCTTTTTATAAAATCTGCATTACTACTTGATATGTTAATACCTTTACACTGCCATTTAACATAAATGTAATGTATCAAACAGATATTTACAAGACTGTTGACTGACAATAAATGTCCTTGTGAAGTCAGATTTCTGTTAGGCCTAGGATTAAGGATAAGCAGCACAATATATCTAAACCCACGAATAGAAAGAATACTCATTTCACAAACCTCTCACCATAAATGATCAGCAACATTTTCTTTTTCGTACCTACGTGCCCCATGACCAAACTAATGGGAAAGATATATATTCAATATCTATTTCTTCCTGAAGTCTTCATGATTTATAAATATATTCTATGGTATCCATCCTAAAAACTGATCTCAATTTAATCTAGAATCTTTTCCAGACTATAATCCTCACTGACAGCAGGACCTATACACTGCTTGTATTTCTCTATTATTTAATGTTAGGTATATAATAGATGATAAGTATTGAGTAAATAATAAGTATTGAATAAAATGAACAGAGTTCTACTTTTATTATCTTTTTTGCACACGTATGGTGTGCAGGCACTATGCTAGGTGAGAGGAATACAAACATTTCTTAACAAAAATGTTCTCTGATTACAAAGAGCTTACAGTCAATGAAAGAGATGGACAAAAGGTTTTATAATTTCTCTGTTGTTTATAATCAGCAGGGGCACAAGACTAATACTTTTTTAAATGAATAACTTCTATAGACCATTGTTCACTGGCAACTGAGGGTTACTTTGTTATACTAAGGCCAAAACTTAAATATAGAAGTTAATAGCTTCCCACGTAAACATTCAGTCTCTTAAACAGTTGTATATACTCTATTTGGAAAAAAAGATTTGAACAAGACCCCTCAAAACCTATAACACTAGTAAACTGTGGAAGGAATATAAATATTCAGACAGACAACAAATAGGAATATCTTTAGTAAACCACACGTTTAATATCTTAAGTAACAAAAATACAGATCCTTATATTATTTTAATATAATCTATACAAAGCTAGTACACAGGAAGAAGGCAAAATAAACTACACTGTACAGTACAGTGCTATTTAAATTGAAATTACCTGAAGTCAAATACATTTTAAGAAATTAACAATTCAGCCCCTCAGTTGCACTGCTGACATTTAACAGCCACATGTGGCTGGCGGCTTCCAATTTGAATAGCACAGATAAAGAACATTTCCATCACTACAGAAAGTTCTATTAGACAGCTCTGGATTAGACTATGATGGTAAGAATGATATCAAGACAAGCAACTGTCATGTCCTATAACAATTTAAAAAAAATAATTACAATCCCTCCTACCATAAAGGGAGCCTAACATTTAAAAGCAAGTCAAGTACAGGTAACTTCAGCAGCAAGTCAGATAAGGATAATGAGCAAAAATTTTGAATACCAACAGCTTTCTCAGTTTATGATTTAATGTCTTATGGCAACTACAAGGAAACAAATAATCATTTGCCTCTAAAACGGAAGAAAACAAGAAACTACTTTTTTCAGGACAGTCTGTGCTAACAAAACCATCATAAGAAAAAAAACCTCAATACAAACAGAAGGGTATTTTTACAGGCCTGGTTCCTGGATGATCCACTTATTACAATAAGATCTTTAGGGAAGTATCATAGATCTCGTAAAAGGCACAATAGGGCAAGACCTGTGCTTTCAAAATGTTTTAAAAGCAAGAAGTGCTAGCAACAAAATCTTTGCACTCTCTTGAAATTGCATTCGAGGAAAAAAAAGACAAAACACAACAGACACAATGGAGAGGTTGCTACTATACTTGATTGTAACACCTAAACAAAGATAATTTTATTTTCTTGTGAATGCAAATTAAAGGACTATAAACTATGGAAAATCTAAATTAAAACAGTTCATTTAATTGTTTGACTAAACAAAATTTTTACAAAGTCAGATTAAAATAACTGTCAAGAAAATGTCTTTGATGTTCAGAAGGAAGACAACCATTTGAAGCTTCCTAAAATTTTGCAGCTAGAGTTAACTAGAATAACAAAATGAAAGGCTGGCCCAAAGAACCTTTAAAGCCTGCAATTACCTAACAGGCTATGTATAATGCAATACACAGCGAATTCATGACAAATTTAAAGTTTCTAACCTGAGTATTTTTGCAAGGCTATCAAAAGCATAGTGTTTTTTAAAAGCAATTTCATTTATTTGCTGATTTAATTTGGGAGTATTCAATGTAAAAGAACTTTTTAAATGCCCCTCCCCCCCTCCATCCACACCCCCAAAGTTGACTGTTTTATTTAGTGTACATTCTTATTTGCTTCCAAGTGCCTCCTCTCCAGTCCATGTTGAGGTGCTTCAAGGATGTGTCGAGATGCACCAAGGAAGAATCCTTCGGAGCTGTTACGATGCACCATGTCAATCTGTAGTACAGAGTCATTATAATGTTAATACGGACAATATCCGTAATTTAAAAACTGAATGAGTGTTAGTTCATGCGAGTTAGCCAACTGTTGGAAATGTTTGTTTTTTTAAGATTTCCAAAAAGGTAGTAGTTCAAAAATAATGTAAAAATGAGTGTTTGAATGAAAATGAGTTCTCCTCCAACTTTTTATTGACTTTTAAATGTGTGCTCAAAAAACTTCTAGGTGAGGGCAGAATTCTGTTACAGTAGTCTCAACAGAGCCTCTTACTCCAAAATGCTGTTAAGTGGAACTCTGTGTTTTACCCAAAAATGTGTCATAAAATTATTTTTGTGTTTAGGGGTATCAGAGCACTAGTACCTAAACATATCCTGGAAGCTCATACTTATCATGCAAGTTTCTGTGCTCACCCATTTCTGCTTGTCAAGCCCCCAAATTAATTCGAGGCTAGATTTAGATGGATTTGCTACCTTTCCTTGCCACTTTCCCAGATTCTCCTCGTGAGAACTAATCTTGCTTCCTCTAGTACTCCAGTAGTAATCCAGATCTCTATTTAGGATTCATCACATCCTACCTTATGTTAGATAATCATGTTTGTATCTGTATCTCCCAATGCACTGAAAGGTCCTATGGTAGAATAATAAAACTTAGTCATTCATCTCATTATGGTAACTAAGCCCGTGCAAGTGTTAATAAATATTTGTTTGAATCAAAGCGTCTCCTTTTTGGGAAAAATCAAAATCACAAACATTAATATGTATTAGTTAAAATTAATAACAAGTAACTGAACTGTTATTTCATGGAAAGCAAGAATCAGCACTTAGAAGAAGAATTTCATCTGCATAATGAAAAAGGATGGCTTACAGCTATCTTAAGACATGTTTAACTTGCTAATTAGTAAAACAGCTGTATTGAATGGTAAAATCTAATGTGTTTTAGAAAACATTTGCTTCTGACATAGCTGCTACCATGAGGGACTAGCTAGCTTCAGCATCTTATTCTTAAGCACTTGCTTGCCAGAGTATTCTCTGTAGATCTTAAAAAATTTGTTAGGTTGTTAAACACAAGGGTCTTTTGGAATGTCTCAAGAACATACTTATTTTACCAATAATTTTAAGTCAGTTCATATTTGTACCTTAAAAAAACCTCTTAAATTATATATTCAAAATAAAATGTTTTTTTATAAAATGTTTTTATAATGATATTAACAATAGATACATTTTATACTCAAAAGATTGCCACTTAACTATCCATGGTTCCTTTTAGTTAGGAGATAAATAGCATAATTAGATAATATTAAAACCACATTTGTTAATTTATTATTATACTATTTGACACAAGAGCTATTACTAACTTCCTTATTATGGAAAGTTGAATTTACATGTTAAAGCAATTTACTAGATATTTATTTTTAGTATAATTAATAATAAAAAGTACCTAAAATCACCAAGATGGAAGAAATATTTTAAAGAATCTAAAAAGTGTTTTAATAATTAAGAAAGATAAAAATACGTTGTAACAGTCAATACTTCTTAAATAACACTCGTTATAACTAGTAAAAAATAGTTAGCTCATCATTATCCAATAGAGACAATGGCCTCATAGTCACAATCTATTCTAATATTTTTCACACCAGCAGTTAAAACTCAGTTTAAAATAAAATGTAAATGGTAAAGGACTACTTTATCTTTTCACAGCAGCTGCTAGCAAATACAGGGATCACAACTAGTAAGATGAACTGCAGAAACAACACTGATTTATAGCCAGTTCAGCTCTGTCTCTAAAAATGATGTTGAGTGGTATGTGATGGAGGATGGGATGGTTGGGAAGGCAATATATATGGTATATTGTTTCTTTTCCTCCCCCCACCCCTTGGTGCTTCCATTAATAATCAGGAGTATCTATAGTCTGGATGAATTAGCCTCATTCAGAAGACAGTCTTGAAAAACGAATCTAACTTTAGCTGTTCTCGGATTTTTAAAAAGGTTTTTGGGCATTTAAGTTTCGTTTTTGCAACATATACCAATATACAAGTTAGAAGAAATATTTCTTTGAAGCAGGTAACATTATAATTTTGAATAAATTGAATTGAATACACTTACCTTTATTTCCCAAATAATGTTTACTTTTTAATATATATTATAAGCTAGTACTAGGGAAGAATGGGAGTTTGAAGACTAAATCAAACAGAAAATGACACATAACATGAAAAAAATAAGGAAAAGAAGAAAACGTCAAAAAGAGAAGTATTCGATATCATGTAAGACACCTGTGATTTTTTAAAAATCTGAACACAAGTTAATTGACTGTCCTTTTTTCAAATTATATTTACAGAATGGGATTACCTTAGTGTGTTGCTCTTTTAACTTCATTATTATTCCTGGATCATCTTTTTTGCTAGCCATTAGCAATCTAAACATTTGTTCTCGATACTTGCTCATTATAAGTTCCAAGGCAGATTGATGTTCTTCCAGGGATGTACGTAATTCTATCAAGAGTAACAGTATATTTTATTTAAACTTGAGTTTAAGATGCACAATGTATTCTCTTCCACATTACATTTTTTAAAAAGCAACTTATAAAGGGGGTATTTCATAAAGAAAACATGAGGTACAAAAATCTAGCCATATGGAAATAAAG
This sequence comes from Cervus canadensis, assembly GCF_019320065.1. Lineage (NCBI taxonomy): Eukaryota > Metazoa > Chordata > Mammalia > Artiodactyla > Cervidae > Cervus > Cervus canadensis. Next base: position 35,708,391 of record NC_057406.1, on the reverse strand, counting down.
GACACCAAATGGAGTCCTTTATTAGTTTTCAAAATAACCATTTTAAGCTCATTTTTTGAGAATCACTTTAACAACTATTTACTAAACAACAACTGAGTGTCAGATCATGCTCTATATTAGGAATACCAAAAGGCCATAAAGTTCAGAGTCTAGTGGAGAAAACAAAACATAAATAATTATAACACAATGTGGTTAAGTGCAGAGAGGAGCTCTACCCTAATACATATAAAAAGTCTGTGAGGAAAAATTGGTGTAGGCTTCACAGAAGTATAGTAGTGAGGTGAATGTACATTCCTTCAGTTGAAAAATAAAGGACAGGGCATTCTAAGCAGGGAGGCATGAAAGTGGATGGTATGTTTGGGAACTTGTTCAGGGTGGCAAGAGCAAAGGTCTCACGGAGAAGGTAGGTATGGGAAGAATATGAAAAAGAAGGCTTAGAGTCAACTTTGAAGGCCTCTGGATAAGGAAATAGTACACAGTGAGGGTTCTTAAGCAAAAGAACAACATGACCAGATATGTTTTTGTAAAATCAATCTGATGACTGTGCTGAAGATGGACTGGAGCGGAAAGGGACTGAAATCAAAGAGACCAATGAGGATACTTCAGGCCGGAGACTATAAACACCTAAGCTAGGGGCCAAAGTGGTGGGACTGCAGAGAATGAAACTGAGTTCTTTGACAGGTAATAATTTCAGTGGTACAAATGGATATTGATGGTGAGAGCCTAAGATGATTCCAAGTAAGGTAGACAGATATTCATATGTAGGATAGGATAAAGAGAGATATATGTAATTGAAGCATAATGGACTAGAAAAAGTCATTTTAACTGGCTATTTTCCCATTTAAAGAATATTAACTGATCCGAATTCAACAGTGCAGTTGGAGATCAAAGCTCACGTTTGAGATGCTATACACAGTGATAAACAGCTTGCCTTTGTTCTCTTGTTGCAATTCTCTGATTTGTCTGTTTTCTTGCTGGATTCCCATAACTAATGTGGACCGTGGCCGATGTCTTGCAACTTCATTAAGTTCTTGAATTTCTTCTTGATACTAATGAAAAGATTTTTTTTTCAAGATGTAAGAGAATATATTTGAAAATATGTATCTTACATATGGGTATATATGTGTGTACATTTCATAAAGAATTCTTACAGCTCGACAACAAAAAGAACCCAATTAAAAAATGGGCAAACAACCAAGTTCTGAGGATGCAATGGACATCATGGTGTCTAAAGTTAATAGTACTATATCACATATTTGGAATTTGTCAAGAGACTACATCTTACATATTCTCACCACATACAGTAATTACATACAGTAACTATGTGAGGTGACAGAAGTACTAACCTACCTCATGGTTAGTAGGTAACGGTTCCACAATATATACATGTGTACTGTATACCTTAAACTTACACAATGCTGTACATCAAGTATACCTCAGTAAAGCTGAAAAAAATGCGCAAAGGATTTGAAGAGACATTTCTCTAAAGATGATACACAATGGTCAATAAACACATGAAAGATACTTAACATCGTTAGTCATTAAGGAAACACAGCTCAATATAACAAGGAGATAGCACATGACAGCCACTAGGATGACCTTAATCAAGCAAGTAATAACGAGTTTAACAAGAGGATGTGCAGAAATTGCTAACGCCTATATATTGTTGATGGGAATGTAAAATGACATAGCTGTTCTGGAAAACAGACAGGCAGATCCTCAAAAAGTTAAACATAGAGGTATAGGACCATTCTATTCTACAGCTAGGTATAGATATAGGTATAGGTATTCTTTACACCAAGAAAACTGAAAACAGATGTCCACATAGAAATGTATACACAAGTATTCACAGCAGTATTATACATAATTGCCCCAGAAGAAAAACAATCCAAATGTTCATCAACCAATGAATAGGAAAAAAAAAAGGTGCTATACCCTTACAATGAATATTATTAATATTTAGCAATAAAAAGGAATGAAGTACTGATACATACTAGAACACAGATGAAACTTGAAAACTTTAGACAGTGATTATGGTTGCAGAGCACGTGAATATACTAAAGTTCAATCAACTGCACCCTTCAAAAGGGTAAATTGTAGGGGACTTCCTTGGTGGCCCAGTGGTTAAAACTCCATGCTTCCAGCAGATGTGGGTTCGTTTTGTGGTTGGGGAACTAAGATCCAGCATGCCATGTGGTGCAGCCAAAAAAATTAAAAAATAGGGTAAATTTTATGGTATGGTTCTTAACTCTGCTTGTCAACCTCCTCCCCTTTTTTACAACTCAGTACAAGATATGTATGTTCACTGGAATGCATGAGTCAAGCTAGACAGGGAGGTATGTAATGTGTTTAGGGCAGCAAAATATGGGCCTGGCCAAAAAGTTCAGGCTTTCCCATAAGATGTCATGGAAAAACCCACATGAACTTTTCGGCTAATCCAACAGGTAAACTTGCTTCACTTTTTCAGCAGCTTTGTTAAAATCAGTAACCCCAGGTTGCTGCTTCCTTTCACAAAAGAGATGCGCTTCATGAGAGTAAGCTATAAATATATATTTTCCTACAGAGATTTCCATCATAGTTTCAGAGATTCTATAGTTCTCTTAAAGTTAAAATCTTAAAGTTAAAATCAAAAGAGGGCTTAAAATAGTAGTTCAACTTCATAGCCCACTGGAAAGTTCTTATACATAATAGTAAGGATAACAAGAAGTGAAGCCCTTTTCATTTCTTCCTTAATTGGCAGCAGTAAATAAAAAATAAGGTAGCAAGTATAAATGAATAGGGCTTCTCAGGTGGCTCAGTGGTAAAGAATCTACCTGCCAATGCAGGAAATGCAAGTTCAATTCCTGGGTTGGGAAGATCCCCTGGAGTTGGAAATGGCAACCCACTCTAGTATTCTTGCCTAGAAAATCCCATGGACAGAGGAGCCTGGTGGGTTATAGTCCATGGTGTCACAAAGAGTTGGACATGACTGAGCATGCACACACACACATGTGCAGTAACTGCAAAAAGTGAAAACAAGATATTGCTTTGCATCATCTTAAAAAACTATTTTATTATTAAACAGCACCCCAAAATAGTCCTATAAAAATATTTCTACATTATAAAAATAGGAGACAGAACAAAATATGTGTCACTATTAGTAAAAGATACTATCTCATCTTTATCAAATGTATTTAGATCTTAAAAAAATTCTTGTATTTTCCAAACTCAAATTTGCATCACTGTAGGAAATTAAGTGATCAAATCTACAAGTTTTAGAAGATATATATATATACACACATACAAGTCAGTTGACCTTGACAAAATTATATTTCAATCTAAAGTAAGCTAAAACATACAAGTCAAGCTACTTCTAAACTTCAGAAAACGTTAAAAATAAAATACTAGTTAAGCAGAAGTTTATAATAAAAGTAACACATTAATGTCAATGACTGCCTTTTAAAAATGGAATCAACAGGGGGAAAAAAAAAAAATCAAACCTGTTTCATAGCTTCTACTCGCTTGTTGAGAGCTGTGGTTTGCTCGATCAAAGATTCCGCTGCATCGTCATGATCTCTCAATCTTTCAACAAGGGCTTTAGCATCAGCAAGTGCCTTCTCAATGGTGCAACTCATTTCTAAAGGAATACGTAAGATTAAAAATGAGAAACAGATTCAAAAGAAAGCTGGCATATCAATCTTATTTTAGTTCCACTTTAACACACATTATGATTAAGCTACATTTGTTACCGAATCGTTCACTGTCTCAGGAAGAAAAACATCTAAGAACACCTGTGGTTTTCATTCTGTTCAGATGGAACAAACTTGCAAGTGAATTTATAATATTCAAAAAAATTATACACAACATATATAAATATATATAATTACATGTTACATATATACACGTATGTGTTTATATATACACATTTATATAAATATATATAAAGCCTGAGAACAAAATCAGAATGTATTTAAAATACCCTGAATATACAGTGGGGACAAAAGTGTATTCAATAAATACATTTTATGTTACATAGACTCCTCTATCCATAGGATTCTTCAGGCAAGAATACTGGAGTGGGTTGCTATTCCCTTCTGCAGGGGATCTTCTCAACCCAGGGATCAAACCCATGTCTCCTGAGGCTCCCACATTGTAGGCAGATTCTTTAGTGCACTGAAGAACTGATGCTTTTGAACTGTGGTGTTGGAGAAGACTCTTGACTTGGACTGCAAGGCGATCAAATCAGTCAATCCTGAATATTCACTGGAAGGACTGATGCTGAAGTTGAAACTCCAATACTTTGGCCACCTGATGGGAAGAACTGACTCACTGGAAAAGACCCTGATGCTGGGAAAGATTGAAGGCAGGAGGAGAAGGGGACGACAGAGGATAAGATGGTTGGATGGCATCACCAACTCGATGGACATGAGTTTGAGCAAGCTCTGGGAGTTGGTGATGGACAGAGAAGCCTGGCGTGCTGCAGTTCATCAGGTTGCAAAGAGTCGGACAAGACTGAGCAACGGAACTGAATGTTATATAGAAATTGCGCTCTTCATGAGGGCAATCCCTATCTTGCCATTTGTGAAAAAAGGTCATTTTATTATTTTGTATTCTGCAGTCGGTGACTGTCAGGTCTCTGACCATATGACCCTTCCTAGCCTCTGCTTGGTCAGGTGACCTCAGACACCAACCACAAACGTACACTACTAACCAGCCAAAGCAGCCTCTATGTGTCATGCTATACTAAAGGATCAACCTCCTTCTGGAGGAACTTCAGCTTCTCATATAAAAATTCTTTATAATTCTAACTCTCGCACTTTCCTTAGTAAATGGCAAAGAACAACACTGGCCATTATGGGAAACTTCTGATATGTTAAAATCAATAACTAAAATGTATAAAAGGAGCTGAAAAACTAGGAGACAAAACATAACACAGCCTATAGTTAGCTTCTTCAACTGATATGCTGAGACCTCAAAACAAAATTTTTATTTTAAAATAATCTCTCAAAAACTTTAACATTCTGACACTTATCACTCTTGAATTTTTCTCTTTCTACTGTTTTGCCTTATTTTCTGTTAATATACAAGCAACCCTTTCTTTAAGATTTTCTCAAAAAATAAAATTACCTTGTAATGTTACTATGTCATAAGCCAGATCTATAGCAATTAAATTAAAACCCAGGTGTAGAACAAAGTTAAGGGCTATAATTAAGAATTTTCACCAAGTTTAGGAAGACAGAATTTGCTACAGAATATAGGTATTTTTTTAAAATTTATTTATTTATTTTTTCAGTGGGTTTTGTCATACATTGACATGAATCAGCAATAGATTTACACGTATTCCCCATCCCGATCCATACTACCGCATGGGACTCCTTAGGTTAATTGTTAGCCCCTCAGATACAGAAAAATGCTGCAAGAGATTTAAATAACCTAACTGTGTAACATTTTAAAAGAAAGAAAGAAAATACAACACATCACACCATTTTAGCAGGCTTTCATTAAGATTATACCTAGCAAAGATTCAAAATTGCAAACTAAATAAAGATGAAAAAAAATTCAAATAGTATTCTTGGTTGTACCCAACAGCTGAAGCAGAGAGTATATTGTCCTGTTATTATAAACAGGTTCAAAGCTGAATAAAAAGATTTAATCAAAATAAAATGTAAAACTACCAATTTATAAAATGTTCACTTATATGACTAGACATTTCCAGAGAGCTTTAAGAATTAAGTTGGAAATTAATACAACTTCTGTCTCACTAGATAAAACAACCAAAAGATTTGTCTTCTAAGATTTAGGAGATTTAGATAAGGGCACTTCAAAATACAACAGCAAAAGGGCCACTAAAGGAACCAATGCTTCCTATAGGTTAAAACACGAAAGGACAGTCATTAAAATCTATCTAAGATGTCCTCCAACAAGGCCCTGCCCTTCTGGAATTACCTAAAATTAGAGCAAGGCAATAGTACAGCTTTCTTATTTATGTGGGGGTCACTGTATCTCTATGAATGAGTGTTAGTTCCTCAGTTGTGTCTGACTCTTTGTGACCCCACAGACTGTAGCCCTCCAGGCTCCTCTGTCCATGGGATTCTCCAGGCAAGAATACCAGAGTGGGTATCCACTTTCTGACCCAGGGACTGAACCTGGGTCTCCTGCATTGCAGATTCTTTACCATCTGAGCCACCAGGGAAGCCCCTATATCTCCGTATCTCCCATCAATCCCACTAACTATAGAACATCAGATTTTTTAGAGTAAAATTACATTTAAAAACAGAAAAAAATGTCTTACAGTAAAAATAACTGGTTGCAACAGATGGTGAAAGGAAAGAAAAAAGCAAAGTCTAGAGAAAGCTGTAAAAGATTTGAGAGAAGCTCATCTTGATTTAACAGAACTCAGGTATGAGGACCTTGACAGTCCGTGGTCCCAACATGTAAATGACACTGTTGGGACTAATATCAGAAGAAACCTCCTTATGCTTTGTAATAACATGATATCTACAAACAATAGCTAGGATGTGTTTCCAAATAAAATGCACTAAAGTTCCCATACAGGATGAGGTGACAGGTGATCAAATACGTATACTGTGTGTAATTCAGTAAGCTGCCCTCTCCCCAAAAGCCATACTCTCAGAATTCTCTGGGCAAAGGAATCTGTAGATTAACTGAAACAGAGCCCTGAATCTAGATGCAATCTTTTCAGATAATCATAAATCTTTCTTTCTGAAATATGAAAAAGTTAAGCTGTGTCTGGGGTTACCAACTTGACAACATGTTAGACAGGGAGACATATGGGCTTCCTTGATGGCTCAGACAGTAAAGAATCTTACCTATCCCCAATGTTTTGCCTTTATCTTTAGTTGATCTGCTGTTTTATTTGCATGTGTGGAAGATATCTAATTATATTTTCCTTTTCTCATGGAGACAACCAATTGTCCCATTTCCCATTTTTTGGACAGTACATTCCTCCTCCACTGAAGTTTAATGCCACACCTGTCGTATGTTTTCTCAGCAAATGTATGGGTATGTTTCTGAGCTCTCTATTTCTGGATCTATTTATCAGTATGCTGCCTCAGCTGTTAGAGTCCAACTGTTGGTAGCTTTCTGAACCTAAGGGATACAACCTTATACTGAATCTTGCTCATTGGGATAACTGTTATCCCCATTTTATCAATGAGGAAACAGACTCAGGACTTGAACAGAAAGGAGCTGACAGCACCATGCAGCAAGGAAGGAGCTAAGCGAGTACCAGAAATAGAACTTCTGATCCCAGTCTAGAGGATGTACAGCCAAGATGGATCCGCAGGGCTCTGCCTGCTTCTACCTATGTAAAAACTACCATGGTCTCCTGGGTGGAAAAACAAAGCAAATTCCTTGATGCTACTCCACCAAGGAGACTTCCAAAATATTATATAAACTGCATTTCAAACCAGCAGTAGAAAATAAGTGGAAGTATAAACAAAGATGAAAAAATAACAAATTTCTAATATCTTCCCTCATAACCAATAGGAAGCCTAGCACTTATTTTAACCAGTCATCACAGTTAACCTGTAAGACTGTTAAAAACAAGAAAACAGGCCCCACCCAAATGGAGTCACTTATGCTATGCCCCACATCACCAAACCAAGACTTAACTTACAGTTTTGGCCTCTTCCAGAAATGGAACCTTAAACCACTCAATCAGGAATCACTGAGGTCATTTGCCTGACAGAACCCCTGCCATCCCCTAAAGGAAAGTGACCTTGTCACATCCAACCTGCTTTTTGCTAGTGTAACTTCCTTGTTCCTTTTCCTATAAAAGTGTCTCATTTTGTACAGCTCCTTGGAACTCCTTTCTGCTAGATGGGGTGCTGCCTGAATCATGAATTGTTGAACAAAGCCAAAAAGATTTTTAAAGTTCACTCAGTTGAATTTTGTTTTTTAACACGACCAACTAGGCTTTTTGAAACTATAATTAACATCCACTTAAAAAAAAAATTCTCTAGATTGCATAATGAAATACTCCTATCAAAATGAACTACATTTAAAATCTGTTTTGTAACTATAAAAACTTATTTATTCAGGGAAAGTGTTAGCTGCTCAGTTGTGTCTGACTCTTTGTGACCCCATGGACTGCAGCCTGCCAGGCTCCTCTGTCCATGGGATTCTCTAGGCAAGAATACTGGAGGTGGTGGCCATTCCCTTCTCCAGGGGATCTTCCCAACCCAGGGATCGAACCTGGGTCTCCTGCTTTGCAGGCAGATTTTTTACCAGCTGAGTCACCAGGAAAGCCCAATTCTATTCCGGGTAAGGAATTATAAAAAGCAGGTAATTAAAAGCATACTTTTATTAGCATTTTAGATAAACAGTGACATAAAATTTCTAAGAATCTGCATATTTATTTCCTGTATGTGAAACCACAGAAAAGTTTAAAATATTTCATAACATGCATTTACTTTGCCACATTTTTGGAAACCACTGTGCTTTTCTCCCTCCCACAGCCCTCCCTTTTCGTTGGTAACTGCAGTGGGAAGAAGATTTGTTTTCCCATTCTCTGACAAGTTTTAAATTAAAAAAAAAAAAAAAACTCCAATTAAAAAAAAAAAGATATTCTCAATTTATCTATTTTTAAGTGTGTGTCTTAACTAGTCATACTTAACTAGTGTACTTACTTACATTATCTTCTACAGGTAGGTTCAGATTACAGGTAAAATTTTTTTAAAGCAGTTCCTGGTCCTACTCCCCTCCACCCCACCATGTTGAGCACATTCTCGCCCACTCTACCAACCAAAGACATTTGCAGTCAGACTCCTGGCACAGCGTTCAGAACATTCTGCTGCTGATAAAAGAGAAACCACCACCCACCCAAGAAAGAAACTGCCAGCTGTTTACTTTTAGACTTTGGTTAAGAAAAATTTAAAGAAATTAAAATCACTCTTCTTTTTCCTTTATCCACAAATCCATTATCTTATAGCTGGAACCACAGAGAAATACTATGACCACTGACATAATGTGTCTATAAATGTCAACAATCTAGTTTGGTTAAAAATTTTTATTGTTTGGGCAGGTGCCTCTAAAGTTAGTTTGTAGAAAATATTAACTGACACCCGTGGAGGTACAAAAATGAAAGGCATAGTATGGTTTTCTCAGAAATTTACAGAGATCAAGAAAGAAAACATGTAAATTATAAATTATGTACTTTTAAAAAGTACACACACACATATCACTGTATTTGAAAGCACAAAAATTTTTCACTGTCCTTGAAAATAATGGAATGAACACATTTAGAGTTTTATGAAGCAGCTTTTTGAAGAAAATGAATTTTTAAAGTTAGAAGAAACAGAATTTGAAAGCAAGGACACAGGTGAAGTTTTATTTTTTTTAATTACATGTTTCCTTGGAATTGTGACTAAATGTAAGTTCATATACGTGTATGTTCAAACAAGTATGACAATTTAAGAAGAAACTAATCTAACCTAAACCAGTTATTTCTAACCTATGGGCAAGGAATCACTGGAAGGGTGGCACAGATGTACATGCATTAAGCATGGTCTGTAGTCTAAATATTTCTCTCAGACCTATATATCCCACCATTTTTAATAGAGACTGCTAATAATAAAATACAAAATCATGTAAAAGCATAATAGTTTCGTGCCACGATGCACAATCTCAACTAACAGATATTAAAAATACAATTACTTGTGTATTAGTGGTACAGAATTCCTCATACTCAAAACTGGTCAGCGTTTTTAAAACTAATATAGAAGGTTCCTCTGGCTCTAAAATTCTATATTTTTTGAGAATGCTAAGGACTCCTGCTTCTATGATGAAACTTCAGAACTATTATATTATAAATGGGGCTTCCCAGGTGGCTCAGTGGTAAAGAATACACCTGCCAATGCAGGAGACTTGGGTTCAATCCCTCGGTCAGGAAGATTCCCCTGGAGTAGGAAATGGCAATCTGCTCCAATATTCTTGCCTTGAAAATTTCAGAAACAGAGGAGACTGGGGGGCTACAGTCCACGGGACTAGTAAGAGTCGGCCACAACTGAACAACTAAGCACGCACACACACATTACAAATAAGTATAGACGTTTATATTAATACAAATAATGCCTGCTAGGTGCCAAGCAATGAATCAACTTTTGCTACAAAGATGAATAAGATGTGATTCCAGACTCAAGCTCAAATTGGCAGGCGACAAGATACTTGAATAAACAGTGTTATACAATCTAAAAAGTTCTGTAGAAATACTGTTTGAAGTGCTTTGGGAGAACAGTGGTACTATCAGTATCATCTGGGGGAGCCTGAGAAGACAATGGTCTGTGAATTAGATTTTGAGAGGTGGTTTTATAAAAAGGAAGAGGAAGCATTCAAGACAGACGGTATAGCACATACAAAGGCACTGTAAAAGTGCTTGGCGTGTCTGGACAAACAGCAGTCTGGCGTGAACGAATACTGAGGTACTGGCAATATAAAACAGAAAAGGTAAAAATGGATTGGGACAGACAGTAAAAAGCTCTATGTGATACGCTTGACAAATAGGACTTAATTCTGTCAGCGGTAAGGTTATTGAAAAAGTTTCAAGAAAGGACTGACATAAAGAGATTTGTATTTCAGAATGGTAACCAGGGGAGGAGGATGGTGGGGAAATCATCTGGCTTTGAAAGAAGAAATAGCACAGTGCAATCAAGCGGAAATACAGTCAAGGATGAGCCTTGGGTTTCTAGTGCGGACAACTGGATGGATACCAGTACTATTATCTGAGATCGGATACAGAAGAAGGGTAAGATGAAAACCAAGAAAAAGGTAGGATTCTTCAGAAGGCAGTTTAAAGACAGTTGGTTATCCGCGAAGAGAACTAGGAAAAGAGTAATATTTCTTGAAGGGTGGTTTCAAGAAAGGGAATGGTTCTTACGCAAAGAGGTAAATTGAAACCCGAAAAGGAACCCTCTTCCACCCCTGCCGACCACCCCCATCCCGCCCCGCCAACGGTGAGCTGCCAGGTGGGTTAGGCAGGAAGAAAACCGAGAACAGAGGTGTGTCCCCACGGGTTAGGGCCAAGGCTTTTCATCGAACTTTCTGCACCTGAGATCCGGAAAGAGGTGCTCAGAGCTGAGAACAGGAAGTACCGCGCCCAGGAACCGGCAGCCGGTGGTTCAAGAGGTGGTGCAAAAGGGGAAAGCAAGCCTACGACTCGCTACGCCCGCTCGTCTCCCTGGATTGATTTCACTTACTCTGGTCTCAATCCCTCGCAGCCGTCAGCAGTGGCGGTTAGGACTCAAAGCCTCTGCCAACGGGGACCTATGCACCCAAGGGAAGAGACTCCTCCCGCCTGTTCAGCTTCCTCAGCGAGCAGACGCAGAACCCACAACAGGCAATGCAGGGCTGGCTCCGGGATTCCAGGTGCTCAGCCCCATCACTGGCAAGGAGAAAACCCCCGGCGACCGCCTCCGACCAGCGCTCTCAAAGCGCTTTAACCTCGCGAGACTTCCTTCCTCGCGTAACGGCGGGGGGGAGGGCAGACCTCCGCGATTTATTTGAGGCCTCTAGCTGACATGCGCAAGTAGTAGGGGCGGGACACTTTACGTCCCTCCCCACTAGTCCACACTTGGGCTTTTGCTCGGCCTCTCTCAAAGTCTCGCGAGTTTTGCTAGGGGAAACTGGGCTGGGTGGAGAGACGGAGCAGGGAGATCTAGTGGGAGGCCCTTGCGCTTAGGGGGCCGTGGCTGGTTTAGCCGGTGCTGTGGTTGGTACTTTGCTGTTGGGGAGGCTCTCAGGTCGACGGGATCAGTCTTCCCAATGGGTGACTGGGAAAATTAGCGGGTAGAAAACCTTAAGGGTCGGAGGCATTTTTTTTCTTGGCTCCGCCCTCTTCCTGTTAGAGACCTGGGCGTCTGGCCCGCCGAGGGGGAAGGGCAGCTTGGCGGGGCTGTCGAAGAGTGCTTTGCGCACGCGCCAGTCCGAGTGTGTGAGTGTTTGTGTTCACGCGCAGGCGCGCGCGCTCCTGCATTTAGGAAGGCTGGGAAGGACCGGTGTGCTAAGAGATGAGCGGGGAAAGCGTAGTCCCCTGTCTTTGGTACCAGTCACTCCTGACTGTGCGCTGACCCTCCCCACCCAGCCAGCAGCCTTTTCCAGAGAGGCTGTGGTCCATAGCCTCTGTTCGTTTTCACTGCAGGACCAGGCACGAAAGTAAGCGAACCTCGATCGTGAGGTCTTCCCTATCCACTCACCTTGTACTTTCTACCCCCCACCTTCCAGCAGAGTGTGTCTAGGTTTCTCAAAGAAGACTTTTGCATGAAGGGGAAATGCGTTTGAAAGCAGTAGAAGAAAATAGGTAGATTGTAAAAAGTCAGTTCGTTTTGATGAGCACTTTTGCTCTGTTTACCATGTGCTTTTCGAATGTGGCTTGTCTATTCAGTGTAAGATTTTCTTAGCGAAGCAAGGGAGTTGCTATAAGAAAAAGTTCTTGAAGTTCCTCCTCCTCACCAGCGTGATGGTAGCACCTAAGTTTTTCTGTTCTACATGATAAATTTACTGTGGTGTTTCATAAGCTAAGGGGGAGAACGTGAATTTGAGGTCCGTATCCTAATGCGAAGACCTGATATGCAGTTATCTTAGGAGATGTTTGTTATGTTTTGGACTTCCCTTTGTTGTCACTCCTCTTTCCAGTTCATTCTTTCTCCCCCCCTACCCTTCTTTAGAAGTCTTGAGGTTTTTTTGGAGGGAATACCCCAAATACTGACTTACTTAAGTTTAGGGATTTATATGAAATTGATGTCAATTAACAGTGATCATCAAAAGTGTATTTGAAGAGTACATGTCGTTTATTATGTTTGATATTGTGTAAGAGAAACAATTCAATTATTTGTAAAAATATTTTCTTCTGACAAGTTTAAGTGCATTCCAGAGCAAAAATGTATGCATGGATTGCAATGTTGCCTGCCTCCGGTAGAATGACAAGTTAATATGGAGTAGTTCATCCCTTGAATTGATAGTTACTTTCTTGTCATGACCTCATTAAATCTTGTTCTTTGTTGGATAAATTTCATTGAATACTGATTATTAATGTTCCCTACCAAATCTTCTTGAGGAAAAGAGACAGTCATTAGAAATAGTTTACGAGATTAAATGTTATATATAAGATGTTTGACTAATATATTTTATCCTTTGCAGGTTAAAACAAGATGAAGATTTTTTCTGAATCTCATAAAACAGTGTTTGTCGTGGATCACTGCCCTTACATGGCAGAGTCATGCAGACAACATGTCGAGTTTGATATGCTCGTGAAGAATAGGACCCAAGGAATCATCCCATTGGCCCCCATATCTAAATCGTTGTGGACTTGCTCAGTAGAATCTTCCATGGAATATTGTAGAATAATGTATGACATATTTCCTTTCAAAAAGCTGGTGAGTGTGAAGTACAAGGAAAATCATGATTTGGGAGGTGTACTTAACTGCTTGTTACATTTTTTATATATGAATTTGCTATCAATTTGAGTTACCATTTATTTGCTACTTTAAAAATGTGGTATATAGAACTCCCCTTTGGGATTAATATGTTACATGTATTTAATCGGGGCCAACAATAACAGCTTACAGTTACGGAGCTCTTCTTACATGTGCTTCATATTTACTAACGCCTGTGACTCTCACAACAGTCCTATGCAGTAATTACTGTAATTAATGGGACAGTATTCAAAGTATATAATAACCAGAATGGAACAGACACTGACCACTGAAAGCTGTTGCCAGCATAAGCAGAAGGGATGTTGGCTGAGAGCACTTTGTCAGAATGTGTTGGTGTGTTCCATGTGAATATCAGTCTTGTTTGTTTCTGCCTTGTTGGAGATGCAGAAGCTGAGGTCAAAAGAAGCAATGGCTCTGAGTCATATAGCTAGTTAGAGGCAGACCCAGAATTCTAAGAACCAGGCTGCTTACAGTTTTAGTGAAAGTGTCCTAAACCACGGCAGGGTTTGGCCATATTGTAAAGAAATACTCTTAAGAATGCTAAGTGGAAATTGTTTTTACCAGTAAGAAGGGAAATGTAAGATTGATAAAAATTTCGAGTATGAAAATTATCTTCAGGTTTCAGAATCTCAACTGTTCTATTTAAGGGAAGTCATTTGGTTAGCCACAAGTGGATGATGTGCTGTCTGTCTCATTTGGAGCAGCCTAGGCTGGGACCTGTTGTTGTTTAGTCACTAGGTCATGTCCAACTCTTTGCGATCCCATGGACTGTAGCCCGCCAGGCTCCACTGTCCATGGGATTTCCCAGGCAAGAATACTGGAGTGAGTAGGTGGGCTAGCCAGTTCATCGACTGGCATAGGCAGAAGAGTTAACAGTAAGGCTGAACATGGAGTCTAATATATATTACACATTCAGATGTATTCTAAATTAAATATAAATTGCTTTTAGTCCCTCTGTAAATTGTGTATCATGTAGGATAAAAAAAAATGTATATATGACAGGAAGCATAATGTAGTGGTTGAAGGCATAGGTTTCGGTTCAAATTCTGACATCATTAAGCAACCAGCAGTGTGACCTTGATCTTTTTGCTTCAGTTCTTCAATCCTCAGTTTCTTCCCTAGTCAGCATAACACCTCCTTCCTATGATTGTTGTAAAATTTCATTGCAGTAATGTGAGTAAAGGGGCCAGTAAGACATGTTCCTGTCAGATAAGCCTCAGGAGAAAAGGCTACTTATCAAACTTACTGGGAAATCAAAACTAGTATTTCACAGATAATAAGAAAAAAGATCATGAATTAGACCATATAGTTCAGTGAAAAATAAATAATCTCACCCTCCTTCCAGAAGAGAACACAGCCATATTCTGATGTATTTTCTAATATGTCCTTACTGTCATCATCTTACCTGATAGTATTTTTGGGTTTGCATTTTACTTTAAAATTTAGAATGAAGTTCAAATCCATTCTTCCGGCCTCCACTGCCTTATGTGATATGACTCCAGCATATTTTTCTGACCTTAAGAGAGTACACAGAGGCTTTTGCATTTGCAGTTTGCTGTACCTAGGATTCTGTACCTCCATCTCTTTCCCTGGCTGGTTTCTTTTGGTCATTTTGGATTCCCCTCAATTGCCACTTCTATAGAGAGCCCTTCTCTGATCAGCTGATCTAAAAAAGCTAAACAGTTTCTTTTTCATAGCATTTATCACTCTCTGAAATCATCTTGTTCATTTATTTTTGTTTGTATTCTTCTTGCACTGCCCTCTGTCTTTCTACATCCGAGAACCCCTGATGTTCCCCATGTTGTGAGGGGCAGAACTGTTTTCCTGGTACTGGCTGTTCTGTATATGTATGAATGAATCAGTTAGCCAGCTAGTGCTAGAGACTGCACTTCCAGTTGTGTTTGTATTACATATATTAAAAGATATTTATAATATAAATATTTTAAATATGATGTAATTGAGTGGAATTGGAGTTGAATACTAACTATTTCTTTGAACTCTATTAGGTGAATTTCATTGTAAGTGACTCTGGAGCACATGTTTTAAATTCTTGGACTCAAGAAGACCAAAATTTGCAGGAGGTATGCTTAGGTTTCTTTTGTTTTTTTTTGTTTTTTGCTTAGGTTTTGAGTTGTGGCCATATTTGAAAATATGTGAATACAGTAATACTTCCTTAAAAATAATTTGTTTACTGGTGTAATATTTGCATGTAGTTTTAAAACACCAACTAACACCAAAAGAAAGACAGCTATCTACCTTCCAGCCTTTCCCCACTTCCTAGAAGCAAGCTTTCAACTCTCTAGCTCATCTAGTATTTATTTACTTCCATATTTCTAAATAACATTTTTACTGCTATCTAATTTAAGTCTTATTTATCATTATTGTCAATGAAGATTTACCTTTTATACTTTCTTTTGCATATGCCACTATGACTGCCCATGTCCATTCCCTGATTTTCTCAGTACTGTTATATCAGAAGTTTTGGTTAATTCAGAATTCCATGTTTACGTTTTGTCTACATAAAGGGTGATCCACTGCTAAACCAAGTAGTATATATGATTGTCTCATTTCTTTTGTGTTTTGTTTAAGGTTTTATTAAAATATAGTTGATTTACAGCTCTGTATAAGCTTAAGATGTCCAGCACAATGATTTGACTTCTGTGTTATTTCCTTTCTTGTACAATTTTTTTATGTATTCCTGGAATTTATATTTACTTTTTTTGCTTTTAATATACTTAGTTTTCTGAGACTATATTGCTGTTTTCCTTATGTCTCTACAAAAAAATCTCAATATTTTTATTACTGGTGAATTAGAAATTGGCGGTTTGATTTTTTTTTCCCCTTGAAAAACTTCCTGGAACTCAGTCTTGGGCAGCAGTTTGAACTGGTTGCGTTCTAGGCCTGTTGCCCTGCTGTGATCCTCCTCGCTCCCTGCCTTTCAGTTCCCAGTTTTTTTCCTCTTTTTTTTTTTGTGTGTGTGTGTGTGTCATCTCTTGTTTTGGGAGGATATACCCTCCAGAATTTCTGTAATTTACCTTACAGTTTATTTGTACTAGAGGTATAAAAATTTAAGTTTGGAAATATTGTTTTCTTCAGAATTCTGAGGGCCTTACTCTACTGTTATGTAGCTTCCAGTCTTATTGACAAGTAAAATATTTTTTCCTTTGTAAAATGGAAATATTTCTTTGTAATGTTTTAGAATATTTTCTTTCCTCCTCTATGTTCTGAAATTTCTCAGTTATTTGCCCTAGTGTTGGTCTTTTGTCATTCATTGAGCTAGGGTTTATATTCTTCCAGGGAAATTTCCCTGTACTGTTTCTTTGATAATGTTCTTGTCTTTGTGTTCTGCATCTTTCTGGAATCCCTATGAGTGGGAAATTGGACTTCCTGAATTAATTCCCTTATTCTTTTTCTCATTGGTCCTCCTTGTTCTTTCTGAGCCTTTTCCCTATCTCCTGTAAACCCGGATATGGAACTTCTTATTTGATCATATCTTTAATTTCCAAGAACTTTTATTATGCTTTAATTGTGTACATGTTTGTCCTTTTTCTTTTCTTGTTTTATGGGTGTAATCTTTTAACCTGCAGGTACTAGTGATTTATTGGATGTTTTCTTTTGATCTCTTCGTGTTTTCAGTGTTCTTTTCATGTTGAGGCTTTTCTTAAATGCCTGCTGATACTTGGGTATGCAATCTTGTTTAAAAGAAGGCACTGAACAGCAGGTGAGAAGGTCTGCATGTTATGAAGGAGGTATTGCTGACTGATGTTTGTCATAGTTATCCAGTTGTTCTCCCCAGGAGACCTCTGGATGTCAGAATGGACCAGTCACCTCTCTGGGACCACTCAGGGTCTCCAGGGAAGACCTTCACTCTTCTACCTCTGTGCCGTAAACCTGGTTATCAGCCTTCTGGGAACCAGGGGAGAGGGTAGGTGAAGTATTGAACTTCACTCAATCTTTCTGGTTTTGGTCTAGCATTGTGCTGTCCAATGTACTAGCCATATGTAGCTACTATTAGCTGTTAAATAGCTACTATTTAAAATTAAATTAACTGGAAAAAACCTTGATCCTGGGAAAAACTGAGGGCAAAAGGAGGAGAGGGTGACAGAGGATGAGATGGTTGGATGTCATCACTGACTCAGTGGACGTGGATTTGAGCAAACTCAGGGAGATAGTGAAGGAGAGGAGCCTGGTGGGCTGCAGGTCATGGAGTCGCAAACAGTCAGACATGACTTAGTGACTGAACAAAATTAAATGCAGTTAAAAAGTTCAGTTTCTCTGTAGTACTAACCATGTTTCAGATGCTCAAATAAGCTACACGTGGATAGTGGCTACTGTATAGCACAGATATAGAATATTTCCATCATCACAGAGAATTCTTTAGGGCAGCCCTGGTGTAGTGCCTTACCCTTACCTTCTGCTGCGCTTGGTGAAATCCCTGTTTAGTAGCTTCCTGGTTCAGTTCCTCCAAGGGGTGTGATTCTGTGTCTGAGGAGAGGTGGTCACTTGCATGGGTAGGGTGTAAGTGTGGGAGTCAGGTTGTACCTTATACTGACTTCACCTCATTCACAGTTCCTGAACTTCTCCTAGATTCTGAAAGGCCTGTCATCTTGCTTTTTCCCCTGTAGGCTCTTAGATTCAGCTGATTCAGTGTTGCTAAGTCAGTTACCGGTCCTCCATCCAGTTTCATACATTCTTGCTGACATCTCTTGCTTATTCTCTTGTCTGCATCTCCATTCTCTTCATCTCTGTGAGTTTATTGGGGTTCCCCTGCCTGCCCCCTGGCCTTTGGTGCTTGCTTTTTACAATTAAATTCCTTTACTACACTTGTAGTGGGGTTTTAGGAGGAAGCGGAAATAAACCCATGCTCAATACATCAAGTTTATGCTTTTTAAACATGTGTCTAAGATACTGAGTTTGTGGTAGGTTGCATTCTTTGCTGTTGTTTAGTTGGATAGCAGACTTCAGTCTACAAAGTTCTTCACTGATGAATGTGACCAGGAGAGACAAGCATTAGTGAAATATTTTAATACATTATTTTGAACTATTTCATGTTAAAAATTCTCTGTTAATGGATATCCTTTAATGAAAATTGCTCAGTCGTGTCCGACTCTTTGCAACCCCATGGACTATATAGTCCATGGAATTCTCTAGGCCAGAATACTCTCCCAGGAGTGGGTGGCTATTCCCTTCTCCAGGAGATCTTCCAAACACAAGGATCAAACCCAGGTCTCCCACATTGCAGGCAGATTCTTTATCAGCTGAGCCACCAGGGAAGCCGTTAATGGAAATAATCCCATCCAAATGGGGCTTTTAAATTGAATACTTATAAGAAAATGTGTTTATCACAGTGTTAGGTCTTAAAATGTTGTGATTAGCAATATATAAACATTTCTAATCTTCTTTTCTTTTGAGGTAACTCACTGAAGGTGGCTGGTGGGTAGGAGGGCTGTTTTTTGGCTTGTCTTTGCATTTATATCACTCCAGAATGATCTTTATTCTTTCATTGCTTGAAAAAAATATTAAAGATTCCATTCATTCCCCCTATACAATCTAAGAAATAGCATGTGTTCTGTTTTGTTCTTTCAAGAGGTACTGTGAAAGAAGCCTGAGGCTTCTCTAGTTGTATGTGAATAAAAATAAGTACAAATTTCTATAGATTTCCCTTACTGCACCTCTGCAGTGCAGTAAAAGGTATGCATTTGATAATGGTAGATATACTGATAATATGAGAATTATTGTACTACTTCCTTCTGCTTTCTGAAGGTGAAGAAATATTATATCATACTATATCACAAGAGTTACTTTTAGATTATGAACTGAAGGGAAACTAGTTGTGAATGCAACCATATAGCAAAGCATTGATGTTTAGGATGATACAAAGTAATTGACATTTTGTATAAATTATGTATCATTATCTCCATGTTGACACATTTTATGTTTAGCTTTAGTTATCCATGTCACACCTTTCTCTAGTTATTTTGAATAATCATGAGAAACAGTTGAAGTAGATTGATTGAAGAATGTTTAGGCTAGAAGGATTGTAGACATTTTTTGCTTTGGCTCTTTCTTGGTGCTGGTGAAGGAACTGAAGGCCAAGGGGCCAGAGGTAGTTTGACTTACATGCTTAGATCCAGGGCTGCTTCTCTTACATCTCATAATGCTGTCCTCTCTCTACATGGTAGATCTTACTAAAAAATTTGTCAAATTTCAAGAGTCTTGTTTTTGTTAGCTAAATTTAAGTGAAGTCTACAAGTATCATACTAATGTGGGGCAGGTTCTATTGGTTTCACTTTCAGATTAGGTTAAAGGACTAGGAGAGATTGACCAGGATCACACAGTATTAAAAGGCAGAGCCAGAATTTAAGCCCATATTTATCTGACACCAGAAGTTAAACTTTCTTTCTGCTGCTTTCCCATGACCACAGCACCCCTCTCCTAAAAAGCAGTTTCTCCTATGAACCAGGAACTTTTATAGTGATATGGACACATTATTTTTTCTTTTTTGATTATTGTTTGTGAATAGGTAATACCTATATAGTTTAAAAATAAAATTTGCATATATATTGGCCTGTGTACATATGTACATACATGTGTGTGTAAATAAAAGCTAGGCCTTGAAGAATTTCCCACTTGTCTCCTGCTCCAGTTAGCGGTATACTAGAGCCTGCTTATACCAGCTTGAGAGAGCTGAGTGTGTGAATCCCAGCTCACCTTTGCACTCAGTGAAAGATTGAAGTAAGCTATCATGGGAGTTTTTAACCATAGATACTGGCAAACACTACAAATTAGGAATTTTTTTTTGTTAAGAGAACTGGTTTACGGGCACATCACTGTTTATCCCCATCACTGTTACTTTTTAACTGGACCTTCTAATGTATCTTTATGCATACATAGAACAAAGTCTTCACTCTTTCTTTTAAAGATTGTTTTAGCTATTCTGGATCCTTGCAGTTCCATATGAACTTTCAAGTCTGCTTATCACTTTCTAGAAAAGTCAGCTGGAATTCTGACAGGGCATACGTTTAATCCTAATTCAGTTTGGGTAGTATTGTCATCTTAACAATAGTAAATCTTCCAATTCACGAACATAGGGTGTTTTCTATTCATTTAGATCTTTAATTTATTTCAACAATATTTCATAGTTCTTGGAGTATAAAATTTGCATTTCCTTTGTTAAATTTATTCCTAAGCATTTTATTCTTTTTGGTGCTATAGTAAATGGAATTATTTTCTTAATTTCACTTTTGAATTTTTCTTTGCAAGTGCATAGCAGTGCAGTTGGTTTTGTCTTTTGATCATGTACTTGCAATCTTGCTGAGTTTTATTATTTTTAGAAAATTTCTAATGGATTCCTTAGAATTTTCTACATGCACGGTTATGTCATCTGCAACATAAAGATAGTTTTACTTCTTCCTTTCCAATCTTAATTCCTTTTACATCTTTTTCCTTCCTAATTGCCCCAGAGAGAACCTCTAGTATAGTGTTGAATAGAAATGGTAAGAGTGGATATCCTTCTGTTTCTAATCTTAGAGGGGATGCATCCATTAAGCATAATATTATGTATAGGTTTTTCATAGATGCCTTTTATCTGCTTGAGAAAGTTCCCTTCTGTTTCTAGTTTGTTAACTGTTTTTATCATGAAAAGATTTTATTTTATTTTTTTACCTTGGCTCATTTAATCCTCTCTCAACCCATGAAAGGATTTTGGATTTTTGTCAAATGCTTTTTCTGGAGCTGATCATGTGATTTAAAAAAAATTCTATTGATAGCATTTGCATTAATTAATTTTTGGATGTTAAATCAACTTTGCATTCCTGGGATAAGTCCCACTTGGTCATGGTATATAATTCTTTTGAACTGTTGCTGGGTTCAGTTTGCTAGTATGTTGTTGAAGACACTTGTGTCCATATTGATAACATACATTGGTCTATAGTTTCCATTTCTTGGGATGCCTTTGTCTAACTTGTGCTTATTCTCGTCAACATAATTGTTTCCCCTTTTACTTAGCTGATGGCAGCATTAGCTGCTGTTGGGCCTCCTAATCCACGGGCAGATCCAGAATGCTGCAGTATTCTGCATGGTCTCGTTGCAGCAGTGGAAACCCTCTGTAAAATTACTGAATACCAACATGAGGCTCGTACTCTGCTAATGGAGAATGCAGAACGTGTTGGAAATAGAGGACGAATAATTTGCATTACTAATGCAAAAAGGTGAGACATTAATCACAGTAATTCTTACTGAGGAAGTTTTCATGTCCTATTGTAGTTTTTATTTTAAAAAAGTAGAGGCAACATGTTAGCATTTAAGCATATCACATGTGGCCTTTCTAATATCAAAGCTGTGTTCCCAGTTCTAAAATATCCAGTTCACATCAGTGAAACTGTTTAAATTGTTATCATGTAGGTCAGTTTGACTTTTTTCCCTCACTAGGTTTTCATTCAGTTGGTTGTTTGGTATTATGAATGAGCATGCTACAGACAATCCTTATTGCAGTAATTAAAGTGCCTGTAACATGATATCACAGCTGAATAGTGTTTAATTTTTTTCTCTTATTGTTTATTTAATTTGGTTATATCTTTTTTATCCCATAGTGATAGTCATGTGCGAATGCTTGAGGATTGTGTCCAAGAAACAATTCATGAGCATAACAAACTTGCTGCAAATTCAGATCAGTGAGTAAAATCCATAAATGGAATAAATATTCCATTTTTATAGTCCTGTTTATTTCATTATAATTATTCCAGTAACTTAATTAGTAATTGGTAGCATTCCCTTGAATTCTCTACTGGCTCTACAAATTAGTGGAAACGTGTGTTTGATCAGCAGCTTCTTGTCCCATTTTCCCTTTCACTTTAAAATTTTACTTTTTGCTCACAGGAAAGGTAAGCAGAAGGATAACATAATAAATAAATTTATAATGCATATTTTTAATGGCTAGATCTCATGCTCTTACAAATCTGTAAAATACCAAATCAAAACATTACCGCTAATTACATTGTATGAATTTTTTAAAAAGAAAAAAGCTACTGAAGACATGTTTGGGACAATTGTTGTGTGGAATATATGTTAGATTGAGCTACTATTAAATTTCTAGGTGGAGTACTGCTATTATTGTTAACAAGTAGGATTATTCTCACTAGGAGAAGGAAGCATGCTGAGATATGTAGTAGTGAAGTATCATTGCCTCTGCAGCTTACTCTTAAATGACTTAGTAAAAAAAAGAAACAGTGTACATCTATTTAGTCACTTATAGTGAAAATGAATGTAACAACAGTGAATATAGGTTAAGGATATATGGGTGTTCATTGAATAGTTCCTTTCTTTTAATTTTTCTGTAGGTTTGGAAATTTTAAAATAAAAAGTTGGCTCACAGATACAGAGAACAAACTAGTAGTTAGCAGTGGAAAGAGGGAAAGGTGGAGGGGCAAGTTAGGGGTAAGGATTAAGAGGTACAAACTACTGTATATAAATAACTAAGCTACAAGGATATATTGTACAACACGGGCAATATAGCCAATATTTTGTAGTAACTATAAATGGAGTATAATTTTTAAAAATTGTGAATCACTGTGTTGTAAACCTGCAACTTTTATTATTGTACATCAGCTGCACCTCAATTTAAAAAATAAAATGGAGGGGAAAGAAACAGATGAAAAGTTGGGGTAACTTTTTAGTATTACAAATCCTGTATTCTTGGAAATAACCAATTATAGGTAACATAGTTGCCTGATTTGTCCTTAAAAACGCTATTATGTATGTGTATGCTCTCAGTTCCGGCCAACTCTATGTACTGTAGCCTGTCAAGCTCCTTGGAATATGGAATTTTCAAGGCAAGAATAGTGGAGAGAGTTGCCATTTAAATACTAGTAAAAGGGAAATTAATACACAATATATTCATTTTTCTCTGTGGCAGTTATCTTTTGAAAACTATACCAGAATGTAAGAATTTTTCCTTTATTGTATCCTTCAAACACACAGAAAATGATCATTTTTGCATTTGAATTAAATTCATAAAAATTATTCATTAAATGTTCGTAGAAGGATAGCAATTATACAGTCTTTCTGAGTATTTAGCTTTTATGTTAACTGAACTAATCTGATTTATACACTGCTTTAGTACATTAAATGTTTTGTGGTTTATCTGCCTGATTTCTTTCTATAGTATGTGTTCTTATCTTTTAAGTGAAAAGTTTTTCTTTAAGTCTCATGCAGATTCAGAAATGTGAGCTAGTCTTGATCCACACCTACCCAGTTGGTGAAGACAGCCTTGTATCTGATCGTCCTAAGAAAGAGGTAAGTAGAGGTCATGGAAGAAGACATCATTGTTAGTTATTAATGATAAATACAAGGTTTAGCATAAGAATGATCAGATTGTGAACATTTTCTGCTAAGAAAATTTAGTTTTGAAATCTACCTGTATGGCAAAATACCTGGATTGGTTCTTTATGTTATAATTGTAGATTTTGAAAGTATTTTCTGTTTTGCTTGCCTCTTGATATTTATTTCAAATAATTTTATTATCAAACCACACACAGTTTTTATTGTTCCTCAAATTTCAATTACAATGTGTGTGTATGTGCGTGTGTGTGTGTCGCTCAGTTGTGTCTGACTCTTTGTAACCCCATGGACTGTAGCCTGCCAGGCTCCTCCATCCATGGGGTTTTTGTAGGCGAGAATACTGGAGTGTGTTGCCATTTCCTTCTCCAGGGGATCTTCCTGACCCAGGGATTGAACCCGGGTCTCCCACATTGCAGTCAGACTCTATTATCTGAACCAAATTGCTTTAATGACTTCTTATTATGGAAAACCTTTTTTTCCCCCCTCATTAGAAGAAAAATACACTCTTTAGTCAAAATATACTCCTATAGCAAAGAAATTAATTTTACATATCCAAAAGGGAAAAGACTAATTTCCAACCTTAGTTTTACTTTTCAAATTGTCACAATTTTAAAGGAAAAGATGAGTCTGTGGATTATTAAGTGGATTCACATAGCATAGACCATATCAGTGGTCTGTGTTTAGCAATACAGAATATATGTGTTTATATAATGATATTAAATGTATATGGTCTTATTTCTGTTTTTTTTATTTAGCATTATTATAAACATCTGAAGTATTAATGAATTTTTTTTTTATAACTGATTGGTTTTTTTAGGTTATCTCTGTCATTGTGTTTTAGGTGATTTCCAGTGTAAACCCATTTTTTTGCTAGCTTTTTTGTGACTCTTGATAACATGACAGTACATTGGCTTTACTTTATGATAAGTAAACAATTTACTTACAATAAATATTACCCTGGAACAAATAAAATGTTACCTTGTTATAAGTAACTTTTGGCTGCCTTATTACATTTATTGGTGACAAAATATGACATTTGTAGTGATTTTCATTCTTTGTAATGAGTAGTGTTATCTGCAGAGGTTTGTCTTCTTCACAAAATTAATTATTCTACAGTATTTCTGTGGATCACCTCAAATCAATTTTGCATATAGATAAATAGAAGTAAAACTTGTAATAAATTAAAATATATATTTAAATCAAAGATTATTCTACTCTGAGTTTCAAGAGGATAGAGATTGTACCTGTTCACTGCTGTATCCTCCAATAACTCACAATTTCTGGCAATCAATATAGTAAGTTCTCCTTACCTATCTGTTGACTGAATGAATGAATAAAAATGTATTACTAAGGTAATGATTATGATTAACTTATGGATCTTTTGTTCCCTATCTCAAAAGTTTAAAAGTACTTAATTTTTATGGGTTGAAGTAAAATATTTAGCCCTAAGTTACAATGTATTAATGTTTCGTGGGTTATTTTTTTTCCATACTTCTCTATAGTTGTCCCCCGTTTTAACCAGTGAAGTTCATAGTGTTCGTGCAGGACGGCATCTTGCTACCAAATTAAATATTTTAGTCCAGCAGCATTTCGACTTGGCTTCAACTACTATTACTAATATTCCAATGAAGGTAGGCAGTTCTTTTTCTTGCTACTTTGAAAACTCTGCTTTGCTTTTTAAGTATTTGCTTGATATGTATTATTTATTTTAATGAACCTTAATTCTTTCTCCCCATATCATATTTTCTGTTTTGCTAGCCCACATTCAGTGTCTTTGACCAGGTTAGTAAATAATGAAAAGCAACATGAAAGGATCACAGAACAAAATGCAGTATTTTTTTCCTAATTTGAACCTTCTATATCAGCTTTTTTGTTTTTAATTTTGTTCTCATTATTTTCATCAAAATATAATTTTCATCTGAAATGATTACTTTTTCTGTGATTCTTTTCCTGACAGTTGTTATTAGATTTAACTCACTTCGTGTGTTCTAGTAGCTCTTCTGTTTCCTTATTTTTGTTCTTCCCTACCCAGTATAAAGGTGTTTGTAACTGATAGGTCTAATAACTAGGGGAAAAAAGTTTATAATTTTAAACAAGTTTATTTTTCTAGTTGAAAAACTACCATATGAGTCTTATGATTTTACTGGAGGATTTTCTTAGGAATCTATTACTAACTTGTCATTTTCATTATGGGCTTCCCTGATGACTCAGTGGTCAAGATTTTGCCTGCCAGTGCAGATGTGGGTTCAATCCCTGGGTTGGGAGGATCCCCTGGAGAAGGAAATGACAACCCACTCCAGTATTCTTGCCTGGGAAATCCCATGGACAGAGGAGCCTGGAGCACTACAGTCTATGGGGTCACAAAAGAGTCAGACACAGCTTAGTGACTAAACAACAGCAGCGTTTTCATTATATTGCCTGGTTGTCTAAGATTAGTACGATGCCTGGCCTATAGAAAGCTTCACATTAAATTTTACCGAGTGGAGTTAAGCTTAATTGTATTGTTTATGTCTACAAACATAAAGTAGCCACTATTTCTAAACATTTAAATTCATTTCTTATAAGTCCAGTTGTATTTTTTGCATATTATAAAAACTAATTTGTGTGAGAAATGTAATCTTTTCATTATTAATTCCTTCCTTATACCAGTGGCTGGCTCTTCAGTGGAAATTATAGCCTTAATAGATCAGTTTGGGTGAGGAAGCAATTAAGAAGTAAAATAGCATAATAGATGTACTTTATATAATTTCATGAGTTGTAAGCAAAATCCTCTGAGGGTGATAGATACATTACTTTTTAAATTTGACCGTATTTATGTGTTACTGGTGTGACTCCTCAATCTGTCTCTTTCTTGTAAATAGATAATACTAAAGTTTCTATTTACTGTGTAGTGAAAACAAGTTGCTCAACTTGTTTATTGGTCTGTATTTGCTATTTTATATAGTTGGTGCTTGTTTAATTTACTATAGGAATTTAAAGATGCTATTTCCTCCTTTAAACAACTGTTGTACAATTAGCAAACTATTTGAGTTATGTCATATTTGTGTATAAAAAAGTATTGGCAGGACAATGCATTCAGAGTAAAAAAAATTTCTCAATTTCTAGATTACTCATCTACGTTAATTCTGACATAAAAACCATTACTTTATTGCTGAAATGTAGCCAGTAATTTTTTTATATAGTTTGTATTGAATTGGAAAATTATTGCATCTTTAAATAGATTAATTACTGAGCACATTGTCCCATTATTATAGCTAATTACTGTTGAGTATATTTGATCTCACTTTAAGCAAAATGAATAATTAATTATTTCATTATTTTAAAATCAAAGCCAAGTTATTTTAAATTTTGCTTTAAGGAAGAACAACATGCTAACACATCTGCCAATTATGATGTGGAACTGCTTCATCACAAAGATGCACATGTCGATTTCCTGAAAAGTGGTAAGTAAGAGACTTTGAAAAGTATTATTTTATAAGATCTAACATAGGAAAATGTACTAACAGCTTTGAGAAGTTCTTGAGTAACCTGATGACTTTAGTTCATCTCTTTGCAAACTTATCTGACAGTGTCACCCATTAATGGCCATGGAACCTAGTGTTCTATTGAATATACTTTGGGAAAGATGAGGCTAATGGGACAAATACAGGTATACCTTGTTTTATCATGCTTTGCTTTAGCAGATGTAGCTTTTTTATTTTTTTAAACAAATTGAATGTTTGTGGTAACAGGGGTTGAACAAATCTATTGGTGTCATTTTTTAATAGCACTTGCTCACTTCATGTCTCTGTGTCACATTTTGGTGATTCTCACAATATTTCAAGCTTTTTCATCATCACTATATTTGTTATGGTGACCTGTGATTGATGATCTTTGATGTTGCTATTGTAATTGTTTTGGGTCACCACAAACTGTACCTATATAAGACCGAGAACTTACCCATAAATGTCGTGTATGTTCTGACTGCTCCACAAACTGTCTGTTCCCTGTCTCTTTCCCTCTTCTTGGGCTGCCCTGTTCCTTGAGACACAAAAATACTGATATTATTAGATTAGATAATCTCCAGGTCCATCCATGTTGCTGCAAATGTGTTATTTCATTTTTTTAATGGCCGAGTAATACTGCTTGGTATGTATGTACCATACCTTCTTTATCCATTCATCTTCACTGGACATTTAGGTTCTTCTGTGTCTTGACTGTTATAAACAGTGCTGCAGTGAAAATTGGGTTGCATGTATCTTTCCGAATTAGTTTTCTCTAGGTATATGCCCAAGAGTGGGCTTGCTGGATCATATGGTAGCTCTATTTTTAGTGTTTTAAAGAACCTGGGTACTGTTCTCCATAATGTCTGTGTTAATTTGCATTCTTATCAACAGTGTAAGAGGGTTCCCTTTTCTTCTCAACCTCACCAACATTTATTGTTTGCAGATTTTTTTGATTATGGCCATTCTGATACCTCATTGTAGTTTTGATTTGCATTTCTCTAATAATTAACAATATTGAGCATCTTTTCATGTGCCTCTTGGCCATGTGTATATCGTCTTTGGAGAAATGTCTCTTTAGGTCTTTTGCCCATTTTTTGATTGGATTTTTTTTCTTTATATTCAGCTGCATGAGCTGTTTATAAATTTTGGAGACTAATCCCTTGTCTATCACATCATTTTCAAATATTTTTTCCCATTCTGTGGGTCATCATTTCATTTTGTTTATGATTTCCTTTGCTGTGAAAAAGCTTTTGAGTTTAATTATGTCCCATTTGTTTATTTTTGTTTTAATTTTCATTACCTGGACATGTCTCACTTTAAATCAAAAGCTCAAAATGATTAACCTTAGTGAGGAAGGCGTGTTGAAAGCCAAAATAGGCTGAAAGTGAGGCCTCTTGTGCCAAACAGTTAGCCAAGTTGTGAATGCAAAGGAAAAGTTCTTAAAGGAAAATTAAAAGCGCTACTTCAGTGAACAGAGAAATGATAAGAAAATGAAACAGCCTTATTGCTGACATGGAGAAGGTTACAGTGGTCTAGATAGAAGATTAGACTAGTCACAATATTCCCTAAAGCCAAAGCCTGATCCAGAGCAAAGCCTTCACTCTCTTCAATTCTGTGAAGGCTGAAAGAGATGAAGAAGATAACAGAAAAAAGTTTGCAGCTAGCAGAGGCTGGTTCATGAGATTCAAGCAAAGAAACTCTATAACATACAAATGCAAGGTGAAGCAGCAACTACGGATGTAGAAGCTGTAGCAAGTTATTCAGAAGATCGAGCTCAATAATCACTGAAGTTGACTACACTAAACAACAGATTTTCAGTGTAGATTAGACAGCCTTCCATTGGAAGAAAATGCCATCTAGGACTCTCATGGCTAGAGAGAAGTCAGTGTCTGACTTCAAAGCTTCAGAGGAAAGGCAGACATTTTTATTAGGGGCTAATGGAACTGGTGACTTTAAGGCAATGCTTATTTACCATTCTGAAAATCCTAGGGCCCTTAGGAATTATGCTAAGTCTACTCCACCTGTGCTGTATCAGTGTAACAACAAAGCCCGGATAATAGCACATTGGTTAACACCATGGTTTACTGATTCTCAGTAACAACAGGCTCTACTGATTTTAAGCCCACTGTTGAAACCTACTACTCAGAGAAAAGGGTTTCTTTTAAAACGTTACTGCTCCTTGCACAGTACATCTGATCTCTCAAGAGCTCTGATGGAGACATACAGTGAGGTTAATGTTTTCATGCCCGCTAACACAACATCCATTCTGCAGCACGTGGATGAAGGAGGAATTTTGACTTTCAAGCCTTGTGTTTAGTCACTCAATCGTGGTTGACTTTTCAACCACATGGACTGTAGCCCACAAGGCTCATCTGTCCGTGGGATTTTTCCAGGCAATAATACTGGAGTGGGTTGTCATTTCCTCCTCCAGGGGATCTTTCCGACACAGGGATCAAACCCACATTTCCTGCCTGCCTCTGCTACACTGGCAGGTGAATTCTTTACCACTTGAGCCATATGGGAAGCCCTTCAGAAGCCTTACTATAATTGCCTTTGATAGTGATTCCTCTGATTGAGCTTGGCTAAAAATGTTGAAAACCTTCTGGAAAAGATTTACCATTCTAGATGTTGTTAAGAACATTTATTGTTTGTGGGAAGAGGTCAAAATATGAACTTAACAGGAGTTGAGGAGAAGTTGATTCCAACCCTCTTGGATGACTTTGAGGAGTTTAAGACTTGGTTGTCATTATTTTAACATCTGTTTACTCAACTCCATTAAAGCAAAAAGTGTTCACTTTATATCTCATATATTTAACTTATAGACTCCTCATTTTATTTTTTCTCTAGTAAATTTTTTGGGATTCAGAACAATGAATTATGTATTTTAGATTCCTGAAGGTTTAGTTACATAACCACATTATGTTATCATTTAATGGTGTCAGAGGGAAACAGTTGTAGATTCTTGAAATGTAAAAAATTGTGCCGTTGATTTTCAGTGTAGTGAATAAAATGATTTAAATTATTAATAACAAATTTGGAGGAAAATAAAGTACCTATTTTAATAATAACTAATAACAAAACTCTGGATATTTGGTGTTTTTCTAAGAGGCTTAATAAAAAAGATGTTCTCCCACACTTATTTCTCTTACAAAGCTTAAACTCTTTCAGAAATCTTGGCACACACTTGAAGTTTGTGATCTGTTTAATAATCTTAATATTTCTCTAAATTATTTTTAAAGGTGATAACCATTTGAGTGGCAGCAGTAGAGAAGGCTCATTTAAAGAAACAATAACATTAAAGTGGTGCACACCAAGGACAAATAACATTGGTAGGTACCTAAAAATAATTAAAAGTGAAAAGAATAAATCAAAAGGTTCTTATTAAGTATTAGGTAGGGTTCATTTGTTTCTTCTTGAATTTTTGTTTTTCATTATTTCAGGGGCTCAAAGAACAAGTTTTTGTTTTTGCTTGTTTTTCTCATTTAATTGTAGAAATATTTCTTTATATTCTTTCAAATCAGTATTTTCTTCTATTTCAGAATTACACTATTGCACTGGCGCTTACCGAATTTCACCTGTAGATGTAAATAGTAGACCTTCCTCCTGCCTTACTAATTTTCTTCTAAATGGTAACTTTCTTTATTTGTTTTTACTGAGATCATTACAAGTGAATCATTCGAATATGTGAAAATGTGAATTCTGGAAAAGCTTAAGTATAGTCTATAACCATTTTATTTTCCAAAGCTGGTTTTGTTGGTTTCGGTAGCTAAGTCTTGTCCAGCTCTTAGGACCCCATGTACCATAGCCTGCCAGGCTCCTCTGTCCATGGGATTCTCCAGGCAAGAATATTGGAGTGGGTTGCCATTTCCTTCTCCAGGGGATCTTCCCGACCCAGGAATCGAACCCAGGTCTCTTGCATTGCAGGCAGATTCTTTACCAACTGAGCTATGAGGGAAGCCCAAAGCTGTTTTAAAATTGTATAATTATAAATACCCTTTAACAGTTTTACTAATGTTTAAGAATAAGTTGACTTTATGTCTTTCAGACTGTTGTATCTAAGTAAATTTATTTAGTGTATTTTTTGGTATTTTTATTTTAAAAAATTGACATTTAGAGTCTTAAGTTGATTTTTTTGGAAGATAGAATGATATAGATAGATTATCTTGGCCTATTGAATTTTAAATTATAAAATATAAATGGACTTATTTCTCTTTACTATTCCTTTATCATAAATAAACATTCTATTTTCAGTAATATATGATGTGATTCTTAGAGATATAACTTTAAATCTGTGGTTTCCTTGAGTTAAAAAAAAATTTTTTTTAAGGCAAATTATTGAATTCCATTTGCTAAATCTAAATTCCAGTGACTCCTTTGGTGATTCTTACAATAACTAGGTTTTGGAAACACTGTAGTTACTCTGCCTTTATCATAAAGTTAATTCAATTGTTCTATTAAACACAGTTTGATTATCAGATTAGGTAAAGTCCAGATTAAACAACATTTGGTCATGTAAAATAGAAAGTAGTAACAGTAACTATGTTGATAAGGAGGTATTGTAGAAATGAATTAAGACTTGCTTTCTCCCTAAAATGATTTGTAGCTTTGATAACCTGAGGAGTATATAAGAGTTGTCCCACCTTTTTCTTGACATTCGGGAAAAAATTTTTATATGAACTTGTAACTGAAGGAAACCAAACATACCAGAGACCACTATACTTATTCTGGAAAACTGTCCTACACACCTGTGTAAGCTCGGAGTAACCAAGAGAAGGCTGAGGCTAGCATTCAAAGTTTTAGAACTTCATATGCAGATAGACTGACTTAGCAATGCTAGTTACAATGTGAGGGGCAATAAGTAAAATGAAAAATCGAGATGTCAATCTTATGGGAAAAATTAAGAGCCACTTGAATTCCATCACTGATAAGAGTAATCTTGTTTTTGACAGGCCGTTCTGTTTTATTGGAACAACCACGAAAGTCAGGTTCCAAAGTCATTAGTCATATGCTTAGTAGCCATGGAGGAGAGATTTTTTTGCACGTCCTTAGCAGTTCTCGATCCATTCTAGAAGATCCACCTTCAATTAGTGAAGGATGTGGAGGAAGAGTTACCGACTACCGGATTACAGTAAGACTCTAATATCTATAAATTTTGAGTTGATCATTCAGCGAACATGTAGAGGACCTATTGTATGCTAAGACCTGTAGCAGAAGTTTAGAGAAGTTGAATTTTTATTATGATTTTAATTAGGTGAATTTCCTGCAGTACTTGATCAAAAGAGCTATTTATCACTGTGTCATCTTCCCCATGTATTCAGTGTATGCTGAGATGTATATGAATAGCATTGACAGGATGGAATTATAGGAAAGAATGGAAATTGATTTGAACTAATACCTTAGGCTGAATTTTAATTTCTAGTAACTTAAGTGCCAAGCATAAACCTTTGACTGTTTGGATTCTGCTACTTTGAAATAACACTGTCACTATTTGTGTTATTGATAGGTACATACAGGGCAATTGGGTCTATTTTTGATAGAGACTGTATTGTTCTGATTTGAATTTTTCACTCCCTCCCCATCTATTATATTGGATATTTCATGACTGTCTACTTTTTAAGGTGGTTATAACAAATGTGAATGTGAACAATTAAATGTAAATTACCTATAATTCCATCATTAAAGATAAACACAGTTAACATTTTGATGTTGTTATAATTTTTAAGTAGAATGGTATTTTAATGTGATGAACTTATTCTTTTATCTGCATATAATAGAAAAGAGATATATTATAGATGTGAAGAAAAAATGAGTGGTTTTAAAAAGCGGAAGAAACCATGAGTGTATTTATGTTTGAGGCTTTCTTAATCTCCATTGAGTAAAGGCTGGGTTTCATGTTCAAAAAGAAAGGAAAAAATTAGTGTGTGGAGGGTGGGCTGCTAGAGAAAATGCTTTGTTGTATATCACAGGACAGAAGACATCAGGGGAACAGACTGTTACATGTAATCCACACTGAAACACTAGAAAATAGTTTCTAATTTTATCTTATTTGGTTATCATTAGGATTTTGGTGAATTTATGAGGGAAAACAGATTAACTCCTTTTCTAGACCCCAGATATAAAATCGATGGAAGTCTTGAGATCCCTTTGGAACGAGCGAAAGATCAGTTAGAAAAGCACACCCGTTACTGGCCTATGATTATTTCACAAACCACCATTTTTAATATGCAAGCGGTAAGTGTGAAATTGTTTTTCTTTTGGATTAATGA
The DNA here is from genome assembly GCF_019320065.1 of Cervus canadensis. Taxonomy (NCBI): domain Eukaryota; kingdom Metazoa; phylum Chordata; class Mammalia; order Artiodactyla; family Cervidae; genus Cervus; species Cervus canadensis. Next base: position 35,674,872 of record NC_057406.1, on the reverse strand, counting down.
TATATCATTTATAGATAACATTTATCAAGCAAAGAATAAAATTATATGAGTTTGTTACAGTTAAACAATAGAAAATGGAAATGATAGTAATAGATTAGCTCTCCATGGTGATGTTTAAAATCAATTCAAGTTCTGTCTAGATTCTTTGATACTTGTTTTTCATGACAGATTTTCTTTTTCTCTCCTTTTTTTGCGAATCTTACAGGTAGTTCCATTAGCCAGTGTTATTGTGAAAGAGTCTTTGACAGAAGAAGATGTGTTAAACTGTCAAAAAACAATATACAACTTAGTTGATATGGAAAGAAAAAACGATCCTCTACCTATTTCCACAGTTGGTACAAGAGGAAAAGGCCCTAAAAGGTAGGTTTTTTTCTTTCTTTCTCATATATCACATTTACTTGATGCTTATTGGTTTGTTTGTTTTTTTTTTTGCTAACTTATTCCACATGTAAATTATGTGTTTGGGAGTGTGTATCTACACATACATAGGATTAAGGTGAAATGATAAAAAACATAAAATAGATGAATTAGACACATTCTCAGTTAGAATTGCACCACTGGAAGAGAAAGGAAGCCCATGTTTAATTATCTCTTTTAACTTCATCATTAACAAGTGATACTTGGATATTATTTAAAGAATATTTTGTAAGGACATTATTTTTAAATCTTTACTTTAGAGATGAGCAGTACCGTATCATGTGGAATGAATTAGAAACCCTTGTCAGAGCCCATATCAACAATTCGGAGAAACATCAAAGAGTCTTAGAATGTCTAATGGCATGTAGAAGCAAACCCCCAGAAGAAGAAGAACGAAAGAAACGAGGAAGAAAGAGGGAGGACAAAGAGGACAAGTCAGAGAAAGCAGTGAAAGATTATGAACAGGAGAAATCCTGGCAAGATTCTGAGAGGTGATTTGTTGATATTAACATAGTTCGTGGTGGCTTCTATCATATGACATGCTACATGTAACACATTTGAACATTCAGACCTTATTTATAGTAATGTATTTAATGTGTTTATTGACTTTATAGCTGTTATTTTATTATTCTTCAAATCTGGAAGGTCTTTCTTGGCCTTAAAAGAGGTTTTTTTTTTTTCTTTTTTTGCTATTTAACAGCAAAGGTAGTGTTTAATTCTTCCTAATTAACTTATGAAAATTATAATACATGATTTTTGTTATCAGTAATTGCTTTTATGTGTTATGCACACTGGCATAAGATCCCTACCCTGGAAGGACGAACAGTGTTTGTAGAGATTGACCAAGTAAGTGAACAATTTATAACAAAATGTGAAAGACGCTGCTATAAAAATAAGCATAGGACAAACACTTGAAAGCACAGAAGATCATAGTCCTATTCTGGAAACCTTCCTCATTTGTCAGGTTAAATTTGAAAAAAACAAAAAATAATAAACATTTATAAATTAAAAATATCATGACATATTAGTTGGATTCATCTTCTGCCTCCTTGCCAGAAATCAGGCAAAGAGCCAGGTAACTATCGTAATGGCAATAGTTAAAAGCAGAACTTACATGGAAAATTTCAGACATATGCAGCAGTAGAGCAGTCACCTATTATCTGCTTTCAATAGTTAATCAATTTGTAGCAGACCTCATTTCATATATATCCACATCCATTCCCCTCACCATCACCACCCTCTACTTTCCCCATGTGAATATTTTGAAGCTAATACTGAAAAGTGTATTATTTCATTCATGTGTAGGCAGAACACTTTTATTCTCTTTGGCCTTAGAAATTCAGTTCTTCCTTAGGGCTGCTGAGTTTCTGACACAAAATTGTCTTGCTTTAAGAAGAGTAGGGAAGAGTATTCTCATTCCGATCCCATTGATCTTCAAGTACATGAAATTCAAGATAAGCTTGGAGTTAAGTTCCTAACTTATGGAACATAAATATATTTTCACAGTACATAAACTAGTGGGAACAAATTCTAGTAGATTTCTTAATCTTAGTTCTAATTTGAAATAGTGTGTAGTCCGTATCTTTAGAAAAATTAAAATTGTGGATTATTTTCGAAAGATCACATTATTTCTGATCTTTTGCATTTTACCTTCTTAAATTCCCCCCTCCCCTTCTTTTTTACAATTTTAGCGCCATTTTACAGCCAACAACATTACTGAATAATGACACTATGATGAAGAAAAAGGAAAAGTATTTATATTCATTAAGTTCTCTTACCTGATTGTAGACTGAGGGTTAGCTTCTGATTTGTTCCTAGACTTATGTTGTGAGAGCAGATATCTTAATAAGGCTGATTTGCAAAGTCTAGTTTAATTACTGAGCCGTTTAGATCTAAGAATGTAAACTTGTAAAGTTTCTTTTTAATGTGTAAGTTTTTATTATTTGTCCCTCTGAAAGATTAAAAGGAATCTTAGAACGTGGGAAAGAAGAGCTGGCTGAAGCTGAGATTATAAAAGATTCACCTGATTCCCCAGAACCTCCAAATAAAAAGCCTCTTGTTGAGATGGATGAAACTCCACCGGTAGAAAAATCAAAAGGTAAGGCAGAACTGTGGTAATTGTGTAAAAAGTTTTCCAATTTAGTTCTGTTGTAGATTCCTCTATATTTTGTGTGAGGAAGAGCTGCTCACGGCTCCTGATGTCACTTCAGTTCAGTTCAGTTACTCAGTCGTGTCCGACTCGTTGCAACCCCATGGACTACAGCACACCAGGCCTCCCTGTCCATCACCAACTCCCAGAGCTTGCTTAAACTCATGTCCATCAAGTTGGTGATGCCATCCAACCATCTCGTTCTCTGTCGTTCCCTTCTCCTCCTGCCTTCAACCTTTCATCAGGGTCTTTTCTAAGGAGTCAGTTCTTCGCATCAGATGGCCCAAGGATTGGAGTTTCAACTTCAGCATCAGTGCTTCCAGTGAATATTCAGGACTGATTTCCTTTAGGACTGACTGGTTGGATCTCCTTGCAGCCCAAGGGACTCTCAAGAGTCTTCTCCAACACAATAGTTCAAAAGCATCAATTCTTTGGTGCTCAGCTTTCTTTATGGTCCAACTCTAACATCCTTACATGACCACTGGAGAAACCATAGCTTTGACTTGACGGACCTTTGGCAGCAAAGTAATGTCTTTGCTTTTAAATATGCTGTCTAGGTTGGTCATAGCTTTTTATTGTAGGCCTTAGTTATCTTGAAGGTAAACTAAATTCAGTTCTTTCAGGGTAAATGGGAAATGGTATGACAAAGGACTGGGTTTTTAACCACTGCACCCTTACTAATACAGAAACACCTCAAGGCTGGCTAGGTTACAGTTATTGTTACCTCATCCTATGGAGGTTTGTTTGTTTTTTTATGTACTACTATTGTAGTATATATTGTAACACACCTTAATATTTTCCAGTTCACTAGTTTCTTTGAAATTAAGAGTTAGAAGCAATCTTATCAAATTTGTCTTTCAGGCATTTGCCAGGGTACCTGGAAAATAATAGGCTTTAAATAAATGTCTCCTGGTAAATTATCCTGTTACTCATATGCCACTGCTGATTAGGATGAAGTTAATTTAGGTTTATTCTAAACAGTGCTTCAACATTGTTTGGAAAATACAACTCTAAAAATTATTAGTAGTAACAAAATGTTGCAGGCAACTGAAACATGTATTAGTAAGAGAATGACTTAAATGATGGTTTGTCCATAGGGTGGAATTTATAAAGCCCTAGAATTACTATTGTCACAAATGTCTACTCTTCCCTCTCACTAATGAATATCATTTCAGATTTTAACTCAGATAACTACTTTTTCAGGAAAGACTTCCCTCACCTCCTTTCACATTATCTGTGTTCTTTTTGATGATTGCCATTCTGACAGTTGTGAGGAGATACCTTATTGTGGTTTTGATTTACCTTTCCCTGATGACTGAGGATATTGAACATCTTTTCGTGTGCCTGTTGGCCATCTGCATTTCCTCTTTGGAAAAATGCATATTCAGGTCTTCTGCCCATTTTTAAATTGGGTTGTTTGTTTTTTTGATGTTGAGTTGTAAGAGCTGTTTATATATTTTGGATATTAACCCCTTATTGGTCATGTCAGTTGCAAGTATTATATCCCATTCAGTAGGTTTTCGTTTTATTTTATTGATGGTTTCCTTTGCTGTGCAGAATCTTTTAAGTTTAATTAGGTTCCATTTGTTTATTGTTCCTTTTGCTTTAGGGGACAGATCAGAAAAAAATCATTGCTATGATTTATTTCAAAGAGTATTCTGTCTGTGTTTCCCTCTAGGAGTTTTATGGTTAATGGTCTTACATTTAGGTCTTTAATCCATTTTGAGTTTATTTTTGTATATGGTGTTAGGGAATGTTTTTTGCCTCTTCATATTGTACAGAAAAGAGTTAACTAGAGCAGGCCTGAGGCTGTCATCATTAGAAAAGCCTGCTTGCCTGTTTGGCCCTTGGCTGACATCTGGGAATATGGCTTTTGAAACATTCCCCAAATGATGAAGTTACATCTGAATTAAACACCTGCTTCTCTTCTGGGAGTCTGGGATTTTGGTAGTTGTAGTTAGGAAGAAAATGCATATATGCCCAGCCTCTTTAAAAACTTTGAACTCTTGAATCTTAATTTTCTGTGCTTTTCTGACAGAAATATTGTACACACATGGCTGCATTTTTGCTGCTGGAGGGAGTATGCACTCTGTGTGAACCTCATGGGAAGGAGAGAACATGGAAAGCCTGCAGATGGATTTCTCTAGTCTTTGCCTATGTGTCTTTCTGCCACACTGGGCTGGCTGTGTGTTCTTACTGTGCTGATGTAGTGATTCTTAGCTATGACTGTAACTTTAATTTTAGTTACTTGAGTCCTTCTAGCAAATCACTGAACTCTAGTAGGTGGTCTTGGAGATCCCTAAACACATACAAATTTTAGAATAAAGGGAAGATGATATTGCTTAAATTCATATAAAGTGAACAAGAACTAGGGGTAAATTTGTAAACTTTGAAGTAATGAATTGTTCTACTTTCTCTTCTTTCAAATATTATACCAGGGCCAGTGTCCTTATTATCATTATGGAGTAATAGACTCAACACTGCCAATTCCAGAAAGCATCAGGAGTTTGCTGGACGTTTGAACTCTGTTAATAACAGAGCTGAGTTATATCAACATCTTAAAGAGGAAAATGGGTTTGTATTAATTATTGTAGAAATTCGTTTTGTTAACTGCCTTATTATAATAAGTTTAAAAAATAAACACTGCCTGTTTTTTGTGTTCAGCAGTTTTGATAATGTTACTTAAAAAGAGGAAAAAAATCACTTTCTTAAATTTTTGGTGCTTGTAAAAGACCTGATATTGTTTATTGTAACCATGAATGTTCAGTAAACATCATAGAGGGAAAATCATAAAGAAAACTTAGTGTGTAGCACTGACCCTTGTATAGAATGACAGGGAGAAAATGTTTTCCTAGTAAGTAGTACAGTATTAGGAATACTGAGTTTAATTGAATAAATCCAAAATCTACAAATAATTGAAGATTGATTAAGATAAATATAAAATAATTTAAAGTTATTTTAATTGCTTTTTTAGAAGAAATTCTCTTAAAAATGTATTGATAAAGAAATTTCTTCAGTAGAAAAGGAAATAAATTCTTGTCTAAATGGTAGAGATTTTTTCCTTTAGTTTTACTTTCAGCAGTATAGTGAAAAAAACCAGTGGCCTTTGAAATGAAAGCTTGGGAGTCACATGATCTCTCTGGGCCTCCCTCAGTTTTCACTCATTTGCAAAACAAGGAAGTTTAACCATCGGGAACCCTCAAGTTAGTCGTTTTCTAAAGTGCTTATATTCTTCTGTTCTGTGACTATATTAGATTTTAATTTCATTTAAAAGTTAGATAAGGAGAAAAAATATGGGTAGTTAATGAATATTTTATTTTACCAGCACTTTTTTCCCCTCCTATTTTTCAGAATGGAAACAACAGAAAATGGAAAAGCCAGCCGGCAGTAAAGAGTGACTTGAGCAATTGAATTTAGTATCCTGCATAGATATTTTGAATGGAATTTGATATAAGAACTTTTACAGCAAGATTGTATAGCTATGTTGCCTGGACTGGTTTTTACATTTTTAAAATATTTCAACTAACTTTATCTTTTTTGTATTAATTGTAAAATTGGCACATATGTCAAAAATATACATTTGTCCTCCCAAATTAAACAAATTTATTTTATGGTAGAGGGTGTTCCCTCTGGAAATGTTTTTTAAAAAATTCTTAGGCTTCTCTTTGCCAAATAAAACTATTAAAATATCTAAACTGCAAAATATCAGAGTGTTCTTTTAAGTAAAAGATTATATTCATATAATGGCTGACAATTTTGAGAAATTTTTAAGAAATTTTAACAATTTGGGTGTTTTATTTACAGTATTTAATATAAAATATTGCCTATGAATCTGCAACATATGCAGTGCTTTTCCAAAAACTACTGTTTTTGTTTGCTTATTTTGTATTTTATTTTAGATTATTTTGTGTGTGTGTGTGTGTGTGTTGCCCATTTAAAATCAGAGTTTTCAGGTAGTTTTCAGTTTGGGGATGTTAACATGTTGGATGATGTTATTTATTCTTTTTCTGCCAAAAACTTATATTCATTAACTTTTCATATTGAAAAAGAAGCATGAAGGAGATTGCTTTGTAGACTTATTTACCCATATTGGATGATGATATAATTTTTTTTCTGCTAAAAACTTACTCATTAACTTTTCATATTGAAAGAGAAGGATGAAGGAGATTGCTTCTGCAGACTTAAAGAAAAGTTACTATGTTGCTTATTTTAATCCCTGAATAGAATCTTGGTCTCCTCCTCTCTCAGAAATGTCACCATTATATGGTATATGTTTGGTGAGTCTTCTTCCTGTGCTGCTTTTGGAAGCTCATAACATGTTGCAAGAAACATGTTATTTCATTGTTAAATGCCAATTCTAGACTTGTGATTTTTCTTTGAGTTTCTATTAGAGTACAGGAAAAGCTCTTTGTTTAAATATAGAAATTCAATATTTTCTATTTTAAAAAAAATCACGTGCTTAAACAAGGGTTCACCAGGATCCCTTGTCAATCCAGTGAAGTTTATGATGTTCTCCTTTATCAACTCCTGTGTGATTCTAAGCCGTTGCATCTGCCCTCTCCCCTAAGCTAGTGCCATCTTAATTCCTACCACTGTGTTTAGATACACACCACTCAAGAGCATGCCCAGACCTAATTAGTACCTAGACTTGCAAGATTTCAGGAGTTGTAACCTAGTACTAAATTATTGTATCATATTTACTTGTGGTTGAATTCTGACCGTTTCTGCCTTATCTTTGATACCCACTTAACTTGTACCAAGTTGAAGTCCCTAGTTTACTTCTTAATTCAAAAATACTTTGTTTATAACCCATTTGAAAGAGACTCTTTTTTCACTCTCAATTTGTGCTTCTTCCTTTCCCATGTGCTAAGACAATACTCCTTTGTTGACTTATCTACATTTCAGTCTTCATTTTTAAGTATTATTTTTGCATATATATATATATATATACATTTGCATATATATATATTTGCTGTTACTGTGTTCTACCAACTGGGAGGATGTTTCTATGGCTGCATTTTGAACTACTGTAGGTAGTTTTCTATATTATTCTATATATGGTTGGTGGTTAATATTCTCCAGTAGACACATTCTTATCTGTCTAACTAGATGCATTTTGAGCACCTAAAATTGAGCTCCTCTTTCCTCTCCCACAGAACATCAGGCTATGTATTATTGGTCTTATCCTGCAATACCTATTACAGCCTTTTGGTGGAAGTGACTGTTTTAGGACAAAAATAGAAGAATGATTGGTGAGTTTTTGGTTCTTCTAAAATAGGATTCATATTGAGGATTTACTAGTCAAGAGAAGTGGACAAAATATAAATTTTAAAAATTATTACCCTTCCAATACTGGAATTTAAGCTTAAATCCAGACTTAATGATCATGGGAATCAAAGTTACCCTAGAGAGAACAAGTACACTTTCAGTTCTAAAGATTTTGATACCAGTATCATGGGAGCAAAAGATGTCCCTTATTTTTGTCCCCTGACTCCCCAGTACCACCAGTGAAAGTTTGACATCCATCCATGGACAAAAGTCCCTTTGAGGGAGCTGTGGAATTCTGCCTCCTATGACAGCCTGAGAAGAGTCTCAGCCACCTGTGTGTTGAGGTAGACTCAGCTCTGGACCATGCAGTGGTTCATGAAGAGGCTCCAAACCCTCAGCTACACTCTGGGAACCCCTGGAAATCACTATCTTAGGCAGTCACCCATGTGGAACTCCAAGTTTCTAGGTGAGAGTTTTCAGCACACCATTGAGTTAAAAAAGTACATCTGGAGGTGCTGGAGTAGATCAGAGAAACAGCTTGGCCTTCCCCGCATCACCCTTCCTCCAACATGACACAGCTTAGGGCCAAAAGAGATCTCAGTGTGGAGAAACAGTGTATAAGCACCCAACTTTCCCCAGTGGTGTTAACTCTTAAAAAAGTTAAAGGACAAGAGTATTAAAAATAACTATAGCTACAATGATTTGTTAATAAATATACACTATAAAAGATGATTGTGACATCAAAAGCATGAAGAGGGGAATAAGTGTAGAGTTCTTGTATGTGATTAAAGTTATTATCAGTGTAATGTAGACTGATATGTGTATATTTTACGTAAAACTCATCGTAACTACAAATATCTACAGTAGATTCACAAAACATAAGGAGCAGAGAATCAAAGCATACCACTTCAGAAAATCATCAATTCACAAAATAAGGTAGCAAGAGAGGAGGAAAGGAACAAGGGAAATACAAAACAGCCAGGAATAAAGATGACATTACCAATCTTTACCTATGAATACTCAAAAAGTAAACAGATTGAATTCTCTAGTTAATTAAAGACATACAGTGACTGGATGGATTTTTTTAAAAAATGTGAGACACAACTGTATACTGCCTGCAAGAAACTCCTTCGGCTTTAAGGACACACATAGGCTCAAAATGAAGAGAGGAAAGCAACATTCCATGCAAGTGAAAACCAAAAGAGCAGGGTAGGTATACTTTATATCAGACAAAATAGATGAAAAGCCAAAAATGATGACAAGAGACAGTTATTATATAGTGATGGGTCAATTCACCAAGAAAGTATCAGAATCATATATTCACCCATAATTGAGCACCTTAAGCAAATGTTAACTGCTCTGAAAGGATAAATATTATTGTATTATAACAATACAATAATAGCAGGGGACTTCAGTACCCTAATTTCAGCAATGAATGAGTAATTCAGATAGAAGACTAATGGTTAAATGAACCGAGCAGTCACACAAAACATTTCATCCAACTGCAACAGAGCACACATTGTCTTCAAGCACACACAGAATATTCTCCAGGATAATTCACATGATAGGTCACAAAGCAAATCTTAGCAAATTTATGAAGAGTGAAATAATACCAAGTATCTTTGATGCCCACAGTGGTATGAAACTGAAAGTTGATAACAGGAGGAAAACTTAAAAATTTACAAAAATGTGAAAATTAAATAACACTCTCTTGAATAATCAATAGGTCAAGGAAGAAATCAAGAGAGAAATTTTAAAATATCTTAAAAATGGAAATTCAGCATATCAAAACATATAGTATGATGCAAAAGAGAGGCATTTGTAGTGATAAACACCTATATCAGAGAATAAACATCTGAAGTGAACAACCTGACTTTACACCTCATGAAACCAGAAAAAGAAGAAGCAAAGTCCAAAGTATGAAGAAGGAAGGAAATAACAAAGATCAGAGCGTAAATAAATGAAATAGAGTCAGAAAAACAGCAGAAGAAATAAAACTAAGAGCTGGATTTATTGAAAAGATAAAATTGACAAATATCCAACTAGACTAAAGAAAAAAGACTCAAAATGATAAATGGAAGTGGAGACATAACTGATAATACAGAAATAGAAAAGATGTTGAGACTGCCAGGAACAATTCTATGCCAACAAACTGTATGACACAGGAAAAAAATGAATAAATTCCTAGAAATACACAACCAGACTGAATCATGAAGAAATAGAATATCTGAGCAGGCCAATCATAAGTAAGGAGATTGAATCAGTAATAAAAAAACATACGCCAAAGGATAAGCCCAGGACCAAATGATTTCACTGACAAATTCTACAAAATTGTTAAAGAAGTAATGCCAATGCTTCTCAAACTCTTCCACAAAATAGAAGAGGAAACACTCTCAAACGCATTCTATGAGGCCAGTATTACCCTGATAGCAAATCCAGACAAGAACACTACAAGAAGAGAAACTAGATCTTATGGATATAGATTCAAAAATTTTCAACGAAATGTTAGCCAAACCAAATTCAATGACAAAAAGTGTACATACACCATGATTAAGGGGGACTTAGCAAAGATGGCTCAACATATAAAAATCGGTAAATGTGATGCATCACATTAATCAAATAAAATCATAAAATCACCTCAATAGATGCAAAATAGCATTTGATAAAATACAACATTCTTTTATGATAAAGGTACTCAACTAATTGGATATAGAAGTAACATATATCAACATAATAAAGGCCTTATATAACAAGTTCACAGTTCACAACATACTCATTGATGAATAGTTGAAAACTTTTTCTCTAAGATAGGGAACAAGACTACTCTTATTCAGCATAGTACTGGAAGTCAGAGTAATCAGGCAACAAAAATAAAAAGCATTGAAATTAGAAAACAAGAGGTAAAACTGACTTTGTTTGCAGATGATATAATCTTAAATAGAAAATCCAAAGACTCTACAAAAAAAAAAAACAACCCTGATAGAACTAATCAAAAAGTTCAGTAAAGTTGCAGCATAAAACATCAACATACAGAATTAAATTGCATTTATGTACACTAACATTGAAGTATCTGAAAAAGAAATAAAATTTAATTTACCATAGTATCAAAAAGAGTAAAATACTAAAGAATAAATTTTACCGAGAGGTGAAAGGTCTATATACATTGAAAACTATGACTCTGGTGACAAAGAAACTGAAGAAGACACAAGCAAATGGAAAGATATTCCATGTTTATGGATCAGAAAAATTAATATGGTTAAAATATCCATACCACCAAAAGCTATCCATAGATTCAGTGCAATCCCTATCAAAATTCTAGTGGCATTTTCACTAAAAAAAAAAAAAGGCATTTTTTTTTTTAGAACAAGGGTTCAAAAATTTGTATGGAGTCATAAAGGAATACTGAGAAAGAAGAACAAAGGTGGAGGCATCACAGTTGCTGATTTTAAACTATACTACAAAGCTATAGTAATCAAAACAGAATGGTACTGGCATAAAAATACACACATAGACCAGTGGGACAGAGTTGAGAGCCCATAAATAAATTCTCATATGTATGGTCAACCGATATTTGAAAAGGGAAGCCAACAATACTCAATAAATGGTGTTGGGAAAGCTGGATAACAACGTGTGAAACTATATCCCTATCTCACAAAAATTGATTTGAAATGGATTTAAAACTTAAAAATAAGACGATGCCATAAAACTCCTAGAAAAAGATACAGGAGGGAAACTTACTGACAGTGATTTTCTGGCTATGACACCAAAAGCACAAACAACAAAAGCAAAAATTAACAAGTGGGACTACCTCAAGCCCGTGGTCGGGAAGATCCTTTGGAGAAGGAAATGGCAACCCACCCCAGGATCCTTGCCTGGAAAATCCCATGGAGAGAGGAGCCTGGTGGCTACAGTCCATGGGGTCTAAAAGAGTTGGATACAACAGAGCGACTGAGCATAGCACCTCAAGCTAAAGAGCAAGCAAAAGAAACAGTCAATAAAATTCCAAAGCAAACTTTGATATGGGAGAAAATTTTGCTAATTATGTATTTGATAAGGGGTTAATATATAAAGAACTCATACAGCTCAATGGCAGAAGAGGGATTGAGTCAACATTTTCCCAAAGAAGATATACAAATCATCAGTTCAGTTCAGTCGCTCAGTCGTGTCCAACACTGTGACCCCATGCACTGCAGCACGCCAGGCCTCCCTGTCCATCACCAACTCCCAGAGTTTGCTCAGCCTCATGTCCATCCAGTCAGTGATGCCATCCAACCATCTCATCCCCTGTTGTCCCCTTCTCCTCCTGCCTTCAATCCTTCCCAGCATCAGGGTCTTTTCAATTGAGTCAGTTCTTCCCATCAGGTGGTCAAAGGATTAGAGTTTCAGCTTCAGCATCAGTTCTTCTGATGAATATTCAGGGCTGCTGTCCTTTAGGATACACTGGTTGGATCTCCTTGCAGACCAAAGGACTCTCAAGAGTCTTCTCCAATACCACAGTTCAAAAGCATCAGTTCTTCAGTGCTCAGCTTTCTTTATGGTCCAATTCTCACATCCCTACATGACTACTGGAAAAACCATAGCTTTGACTAGATGGACCTTTGTTAGTAAAGTTATGTCTCTGCTTTTTAACATGCTGTCTGAATTTGTCATCGCTTTTCTTGCAAGGAGCAAGTGTCTTTTAATTTCATGGCTGCAATCACCATCTGCAGTGATTTTGGAGCCCAAGAAAATAAAGACCGTCACTGTTACCTTGTTTCCCCATCTATTTGCCATGAAGAGATTGGACTGGATGCCATGATCTTAGTTTTTAAATGTTGAGTTTTAAGCCAGCTTTTTCATTCTCCTCTTTCACTTTGATCAAGAGGCTCTTCAGTTCCTCTTTGCTTTCTGCCACAAGGGTGATGTCATCTGCATATCTGAGGTTATTGATATTTCTGCTGGCAACCTTGATTCCTGCTTGTGCTTCATCCAGCCTGGCATTTCACATGATGTACTCTGCACAGAAGTTAAACAAACAGGGTGACGATATACAGACTTGATGTACTCCTTTTCCAATTTGGAACCAGTCCATTGTTCCATGTCTAGTTCTAACTGACGCATTTTGACCTGAATATAGATATCTCAGAAGGCAGGTCAGGTGGTCTTCCCATCTCTTGAAGAATTTCCCACAGTTTGTTGTGATCTACACAGTCAAAGGCTTTGGCATAGTCAATAAAGCAGAAGGGCTTCCCTGGTGGCTCAGAGGTTAAAGCCTCTGCCTTCAATGCAGGAGACCTGGGTTTGATCCCTGGGTCAGGAAGATCCCCTAGAGAAGGAAATGGCAACCCACTCCAGTATTCTTGCCTGGAGAATCCCATGGATGGAGGAACCTGGTGGGCTACAGTCTACGGGGTCACAAAAAGTTGGACACGACTAAGCGACTTAAGATGTTTTTTCTGGAACTCTCTTGCTTTTTTGATGACTCAACAGAGGTTGGCGATTTGATTTCTGGTTCCTCTGCCTTTTCTAAATCCAGCTTGAACATCTGGAAGTTCATGGTTCACATACTGTTGAAGCCTCTCTTGGAGAATTTTGAGCATTACTTTGCTAACATGTGAGATGAGGGCAATTGTGCTGTAGTTTGAACATTCTTTGGCATTGCCTTTCTTTGGGAATGGAATGAAAACTGACCTTTTCCAGCCCTGTGGCCACTGCTGAGTTTTCCAGATTTGCTGGCATATTGAGTGCAACACTTTCATAGCATCATCATTTAGAATTTGAAATAGCTTAACTGGAATTCCATCACCTCCACTAGCTTTGTTTGTAGTGATGCTTCCTAAGGCCCACTTGACTTTGCATTCCAGGATCTCTGGCTCTAGGTGAGTGATCACACGATCATGGTTATCTGGGTCATGAAGATCTTTTTTGTATAGTTCTGTGTATTCTTGCCACCTTTTTTTTAATATGTTCTGCTTCTGTTAGGTCCATACTGTTTTTGTCCTTTATTGTGCCCATCTTTGCGTTGATCACTGAGGAAGGCTTTCTTTTCTCTCTGTGCTATTCTTTGGAACTCTTCAGGCAGATTGGTATATCTTTCCTTTCCTCCTTTGCCTTTAGCTTCTCTTCTTTTCTCAGCTGTTTGTAAGGCCGCCTCAGACAACCATTTTGCCTTTTTGTATTTGTTTTTCTTGGGGATGTTCTTGATCACTGCATCCTGTACAGTGTCATGAACCTCTATCCATAGTTCTTCAGGCACTCTATCAGAACTAATCTCTTGAATCTATTTGTCATTTCTACTGTATAATCATAAGGGATTTTATTTAGGTCATACCTGAATGGTCTAGTGGTTTTCCCTACTTTCTTCAATTTAAGTCTGAATTTGGCAATAAGGAGTTCATGATCTGAGCCATAGCAAGGTCCTTGTCTTGTTTTTGCTGACTGTATAGAGCTTCTCCATTTTCGGCTACAAATAATATAATCAATCTGATTTCGGTATTGACCATCTGTTGATGTCCATGTGTAGAGTCCCTCTTGTGTTGTTGGAAGAGGGTGTTCATTATGACCGGTGCGTTCTTTTGGCAAAACTCTGTTAGCCTTTGCTCTGCTTCATTTTGTACTCCAAGGCCAAACTTGCCTTTTACTCCAGGTACCTCTTGACTTCCTACTTTTGCATTTCAACCCCCTGTGATGAAAAGAACATCTTTTTTTGATGTTAGTTCTAGAAGGTCTTTTAGGTCTCCATAGAACCGTTCAACTTCAGCTTCTTCAGCATTAGTGGTTGGGGCATAGACTTGGATTACTATGATATTGAACAGTTTGCCTTGGAAATGAATGGAGATCATTCTGTCATTTTTGAGATTGCACCCAAGTACTGCATTTTGGACTCTTTTGTTGACTATGAGGGCTACTCCATTTCTTCTAAGGGTTTCTTGCCCACTGTAATAGATATAATGGTCATCTGAGTTAAATTCACCCATTCCAGTCCATTTTTGGAGAAGACAGTGGCACCCTGCTCCAGTACTCTTGCCTGGAAAATCCCATGGACGGGGAAGCCTGGTGGGCTGCCGTCTATAGGGTCACACAGAGTCAGACACGACTGAAGCGATTTAGCAGCAGCAGCAGTCCATTTAAGTTCATTGATCCCTAAAATGTCAATGTTCAGTCTTGCTATCTTTGTTGGACCACTTTCAATTTATCTTGATTCATGGACCTAACATTCCAGGTTCCTATGCAATATTTTTCTTTGTAACACCGGACTTTCATCACCAGTCACATCCACAACTGGGCACTGTTTTTGCTTTGGCTCCATCCCTTCATTCTTTCTGGAGTTATTACTCCACTCTTTTCCAGTAGCATATTGGGCACCACTGACCTGGGGAGTTCATCTTTCAGTGTCCTATTTTTTTGCCTTTTCATACTGTTCATGAGGTTCTCAAGGGTAGAATACTGAAGTGGTTTGTTATTCCCTTCTCCAGTGAACCATGTTTTGTCAGAACTCTCCACCAAGACCCATCTGTCTTGGGTGGCTCTAGATGGCATGGCTCATAGTTTCATTGAGTTAGACAAGGCTATGGTCAATGTGATCAGTTTGGTTAGTTTTCTCTGATTGTCCAATAAGATGGCAGAGTAAAAGGACGTGCACTCACCTTCTCCTGCAAGAACTGCAAAATTGCAAATCACTGTGAGTGTCTATGAGTCTACAGTGGAGACATGGGTCGACAGTATACAAATCATAGTGTATCCTAAAATTTTCACAATCCTGTGATAATTGCATGGTCTGTTTGATGAACTATTACAGTCACAAATAGTGTGATATTTTACTCCAAAAATTTCATGTTTATATGAATATTGTTCAAAATCACTGTGTGGACATGTGCAAACCTCATTAATGCATATACTTGTTAATATGTGGATTGACACTTGTATATCATGCAAGAAGAATAAGACCGAAAAACACACAGCATACTTTTAGAGGAAAGTTGCCAGTTGTTTGAATTCTTGAATCCTGCTCCTGTATTCCTGACTTTACAGTTACTAAGTGCCCTTAGTTGAGGGCAAAACAATCTACAGTAGTTTGTTCTCATTGTTTTATGAGGCACTGTGTTATTTGCTTTGTTATTTCTGTAACACTTCAATTAAAGTCACCAGCACAATGGCACATGTGTGGAGAACAAAAGTGTCCAATGTTAACTTTGTTATGAAGGTATTGCTAATGTGAGCAAATCTAGAAATGTCCATATTATTGTAAAGATTTGAAGCGCTAGACTTAATTCTGAGAACTCTGAATTTATTCTTATTAGGTTTCATTTCATTGAGATATTTTTCCGTTATTAAAGTGAACATATTAGATTGAACCATATAAAATTGTCATTTTTAAAGTAAAAACAAAATTGAATATTGGCCATTTCATGTGGTTTGATTTATAGATTTGTTTTTATATTCTGACCAAATATTCAGTAGAAATAAATTTAGTAGCTTGTGCATATTGAAAGAAGTTCCTCCTAGTGAAAGGTGCAAACTTAATTTTGTGTCTTATTTGTAACATTTTAAATTAATTCCACCACTGCCCTGAATCAATTTAAAATTAAAAACTTCCAAGGACCTATGGCTTATTCATGATGATGTTTGGTAAAAACCAATGTAATACTGTAAAGTAATTATCCTTCAATTAAAAATAAATAAAATTTTTAAGAAGCTTCAAACTAGCATTTGAATTTAAATGCCCCTGTAATTTCTTTCTTAGTAAGGAATGGAGTAATACTCAAATATTTAGATTTGAACATTAAAAGAAGAGAGAAATATTATCCTATTTAAAAGCAGACATCACATTAAATTTATGTACTTACCAAGTTCAAGAACAGCCCTTCAGCATACGTTTTAAGTGTTAGAAGAGAAGGGGAAAATAAAGGTCAAAGAGGTCAGAATAAAAAGGTGCCACAAGAGTTGCAGAGAGTTCAGAAGACTGAAGATTTAGACAAGGCCAACCAAAAGATATGCCAACCAAGATGCTGGCAGTTACTTCCAAAAGGCCATTTCCATGGAGTGGTGGGAGTAGAAACTAAACTATAGTGATTAAAATGTTACTTGAATGAAGTTATAAGGGAAGGATATGAATCAGCTCTTTCAGAAGTGTGGTGGCCAAAGTGCTCTTGCCAGGTATGGTAGCTCAATAAGAGAATAGAACTGAGGGAAGTTTTGTTGTTATTTTTTGGTAGTCTTTAAAAAAAAAAATCAATATCATGTGCTTGTTTGTGAACTGAGGGTAAGAATACAAAGAAGTCATTTTAACAGTATTCTTCCAATCCATGAGCATGGTATGTCTGTCTGTGTCATCTTCAATTTCTTTCATTAGTGTGATAATTTTCTGAGTACAGGTGTTTTACCTCCTTAGTTAGATTTATTGACAGGTTTTGGATTTGGGGTTTTTTGCTTTTTTTGTTTTTGGTCTGTTCCATATAGCTTGCAAGATCTCAGTTTCCTCACCAGGGACTGAAGCCAGGCCCCGGCACTGAAAGTGGTATTTCCTAATCACTAGATCACCGGAACTCCCAATTCTCAGGTATTTAATTCTTTTCATTGTTATTGTAAATGGGATTGCTTTCTTAATTTCTCTTTCTGATAGCTCATTGTTAGAATATAAAAATGCATCATATTTCTGTAAATCAGTTTTGTATCCTGCATTCATTGATAAGTTCTACTAGCTATTATGTTGACATCTTAAATATCTTGTATGTAAAGTGTTATGTCAATGGCAGACAGTGACAGTTTTATGTCTTCCTTTCCAATTTGGATCCTGTATTTCTTTAGTTGTCTGATTGCTATGGCTAGGACTTTCAATACTATGTTGAACTAAAATGTTGAGAGTGGGCATCCTTATCTTGTTCTTGACCTTAGAAAAAATGCTTTAAGCTGTTCATCACTGAGTATGATATTAAGCATGGGTTTGTCATCAATGGTTCTTATTATGTTGGGGGAGGCTCCCTCTATTGGGCCCTCATGGCTCAGATGGTAAGGAATCTGCCTGCAATGCAAGAGTCCCAATCCCTGGGTTGGGAAGATCCCCCGGAGAAGAGAATGGCTACCCACTCTAGTACTCTTGCCTGGAGAATCCCATGGACAGAGGAGCCTGGTGGGCTACAGTCCACGGGATCTCAGAGTCAGACACAACTGAGCAACTTCTACTCCACTTTCAGGTTCCCTCTATGCCCACATCCTGGAGAGTTTTTAATCATAATGGATATTTAATTTTGTCAAAATCTTTTTCTTTGTCTATTAAGATGATCATATGATTTTTATTCTTCAGTTTATTAATGTGACATATCACACTGATTGATTTGCAGATATTGAACAATCCCTGCATCTCTGGGATAAATCCCAATTGATCAAGATGTATGATCATTTTTAATGTATTGTTGAATTCAGTTTGCTAATATCTTGTTGAGGATTTTTGCATCTATGTCCATCAGTGATAATGACTTATAATTTTCTTTTAGTGTGTATATCTTTGTCTGGTTTGGGCATCAGGGTGATGCTGGCCTGGTAGAATGACTTTGAACGCATTCCTTTCCATGAAATTTTTTGAAATAGTTTGGGGGCTCCCCTTGTAGCTAAGTTGGTAAAGAATCAGCCTGCAGTGCAGGAGACCCAGGTTTGATCCCTGGGTCAGGAAGATCTCCTGGAGAAGGAAATGGCAACCCACTCCAGTATTCTTGCCTGGAAAATCCCATGGACAGAGGAGCCTGGTGGGCTGCAGTCCATCGGGTGCAAAGAGTCAGGCACGACTGAGTGACTAAGACTTACACCTACACTTTGAGAAGGATAGGTGTTAACGCTTCTCTAAATGCATGGTAGAATTCACCTGTGAAGCCATCTGGCCTAGGACTTTTGTTTGTTAGGAGTTTTAAAATTACTGACTCAACTTCATTACTGCTAAGTGTTTCATTCATATTTTCTATTTCCTCCTGATTCAGTCTTGGGGAAAGAACTAGTATTGTTAAAAATAACCATACCACCCAGGACAATCTACAGATTCAATGCCATCCCTATCAAAATATCAATAGCATTTCTCACAGAACTAGAACAAATAATTCTAAAATTTGTATGGAAGCACAACAGATCTTGATAGCCAGGACAATCTTAAGAAGAAGAATGAAACAGATGTATCACCTCCTTGATTTAAAACTATACTACAAAGCTATAATCATCAAACAGCATGGTACTGGCACAAAAACAGACACTCAGATCAATGGAACAGAATAGAGAGCCCAGAAACGAAATCACACTTATATGGGCAATTGATCTACAACAAAGGAGGTGAGGATATATAATAGGGAAAATACAGCCTCTTCAATAAATAGTTTTGGGAAAACTGAACAGCTACATTCAGAAGAATCAAACTGGACTACTTTCTCACACCATATACAAAAATCAACCTAAAACGAATTAAAGACTCTTGAAGACTTGAAGCCATAAAACTTATAGAAGGAAATACTGGCAATATGTTCTTTGTCTTCAGTCTTAGCAATTTTTTTTGGATATGTTTCCTTACACAGAACCACAAAAGTAAAAATAGACAAATTAAACTATATCAAACTAAAAGGCTTTAGCACAGCAAAAGAAACCAACAACCAAGTGAAAAGGCCACCTACTGAATGAGACAAGATATTTCCAAATGATAAATCTGAAAAAGAGTTAACATTTAAAACATACAAACAACTTATACAACTCAACATTCAAAAGCCAAACACTCCAATTTTAAAAATGAGCAGAGGCCCTGAATAGACAGTTTTCCAAAGCAGGCATATAGATGGTGAACAGACACATGAAAAGACATTCAACACCACTAATCATCAGGTAAATGCCAAAACCACAAGATATCATCTCACACCTGTCAGAAGGGTATTATCAAAACATCAACAAGTAACCAGTGTTGGCAAGCATGTGGAGAAAAGCAGCCCTGTGCACTGTGGTGAGACTGTAGATTGGTGCAGACACTGTGGAAAATAGTATGGAGATTCCTCAAAAAACTAGAAATATGGTCCAGCACTTTTACTTCTTTGCATTTATCCAAAGAAATTGAAAACGCTAGTTAGAAAAGATACATGCACCCCATGTTCATCGCAGAATTATTTTCAATAGCCAAGATATGGGAGCCACCTAAGTAACCATAGTCAATGAATGGATAAAGAATATGTGGTTGTTGTCGTTCAGTTGCTAAGCCATGTTCCAACTCTTTGTGACCGCATGGATTTCACCATGCCAGGCTTAGAAAATTGGGCTTCCCTGGTGGCTCAGATGGTAAAGAATTGCTCAGCTGTAATAATGAAATGTTGCCACTTGGGACAACATGGATGGACCTTGAGGGTATTACACTAAGTGAAATGAAGTCTAACAGAGATAAATACTGCACAGTCTCACTTATATGGAAAATCTAAAAACAAAACAGATGAACAACCGTAATCAAACAGAAAGAGTTATAGATTCAGAGAACAAGCAGGTGGCTGCTGGAAGGAGGTGGGTCCGGGGAGGACAGAGATAGGTAACATAGATTAAGAAGTACAGTCTTTCAGTTCCAATATAATGAGCAAAGGGTATGAAATGCAGTGTCAGGAACGTAGTCAATAACTATGTGATATCTTTGTATGGTGACAGATGACAATATCATGGTGGCCTTTTGAAATGTGCAGAAATACTGAATCACTATGTTGTGCACGAAGAGCTAATATAGAATTGTAGGCCAATTATACTTCAAAAACAAACTAATAAACAAATAGGAAAAGAGACTAGATCTGTAGCTACCAGAGTGGGAAATAAATGAAGGCAGTCAAAAGGTACAAACTTCCAGTTGTAAGATAAGTAACAAGTACCAGGGATTTAAGGTACAATATGATAAAAATAATTAACACTGCCATACATAATTAATGAAAGTTATTAAGAGAATTAATCTTGAGTTCTCATAACAACAAATATTTTTTCTCTTTATTGTGATGTATCTACAGGAGATGATGAATGTTCTCTAAATCTATAATGGTAAATCATTTAATAATTACATGTAAATGAAATCATTGCTTAAACTGTGCTATATGTCAACTCAGCACTTTTATCTCTATTTCAATGAAACTTGAAAAAAATTAAAAAATACAGTGGAGAGGTAAGCATTTACTAATTCTTTCCTATTCATAGTCAAATCTTAACCTATTGCAGAATTTATTATTTATAGCTAAACTATGCCATCATGCTGAGGTTGTAATGAATGTCTTGTGTTGGCAGTTTATAGCATTTTGTACACTGGGAACTGCTGTTTCCAGTGATGCAATTACTTTCCATAATGGATGAGTCTAGATGATTTGTTTAAGATAGTGGTCGCCTGGATGACATAAATTTATAATTGATCATCAGGCTTCTAAGGAGAGGTAAGTAATTAGAATTAATTGGTAGTATGTTAATACAATTAAGGCAGAGGATGAAGTATTTATTGCTTTTATTGTTCATTTTACCTGCCTTCTAGGTCAGCCATTCCTGTTTGTCACACAGTTGTTGACACATCTGGCTTTCTGACGGTATCACTCCCTTCTCCTCTGGCTAATGAGAGCCACTTCATTATGAAAGCTGGTGTTTTGGAGGCTGGAAGACTGCCTACTCTTGTGTTTGTGGCAGACTGCATTTTCTCTGTAAGGCTGATGTTGAGAGGCAACGGTGCCCCTCTCCATATTCCAGGTGAGGGTGGAACTTCACATTCCAGGATAGGGGGCTTTCTCAGCCTTAGAACATACATTTCTTGGTCTGAATTACTTATTAAGTTTCTCCTTTGAAACATCAGGGACTGAAGAATAAGAAAAGTCATAGTTTCTACAGAAATAGTGAGCAACACCTGCCGCGTCTGCCACAGTCAGTATACACATACTTACTAACAAAGCCAAAGGCAAATTTTTAATCTAGGGGCTATTTTCTGTGTTAGATGAGGTCAGATGACTGTTCTCAATTAACACACCATTGTCTGGCTCCAGAATAAGGCAAATTCCACTATATGTGACATTTTCAATTGTACCAATTTTATATTCTGGGAACATAGCAGATGGAAAGTTTGGGTGGACATTTCCATCAGACCTCCTTAGTTTAAACATCATTTCCTGAATTTTTCTGTTACGACACCTTTTCAGAGAACTGCCATTGACTACACATAAGGTTCTGTTATACCAGCGTATAATAGTAGATCCTGGTCTCAGGGTGGTTGATACAATTTGTTCAGTGCTGCTGGAGTTGAGGCAGTCAGTGAGTTTAGCAAAAAACAAACCAATTAAATTGCAGCCAGCTTTCGGGACCCAGAGGATAATCATTTACTGATCTCATTGCAAGTGCCAACGAGTTGAGCTCCTGTCTTCCTGATCATAAAAAGTGTAAGGGGGAATTGGGAAATAGGGTCTGTGCCTGACAGTTGCTGTTATCAACTGAACTGGATTAACAACTGTTGGAAACATGTTGGGTTGACTCAGAAGGAACAAGCAAGAAACAAATGTCAACAAATACCATTTTTATTTAACTATTAACATTGTCTTGATGGTTGACTTATTTCTCCCTATATTCCCTTTTCGAGCTGATGCATGTGGGCGTGTGCATGCGTGCGTGTGTGTGTGTGTGTGTGTGTGTGTGTGTGTACGCATGATCACTTGTGTTCTACTCTCTTTGACCCCATGGACCATAGCCTGCCAGGCCCTCTGTCTATGGAATTTTCCAGGTAAGAATACTGGAGTGGGTTACCATTTCCTCCTCCAGGCGATCTTCCCGACCCAGGGATTGAACCTGTTATCTCTTGTGTCTCCTGCATTGACAGGTGGATTCTTTACCACTAGCGCTACCTGATAGGAAAGCACATGTATCCTGTATGTAGGTACCACTTAGCAGCTCCAGGAAGGAGTGAAAGGGTCTGACTTCTTCCATCATGTTTTCAGCCTTCCTCCTTCATTCATCCATCATAAGCTGTCTACTCTTTCTCTTCTGTTTTCTTTCTCCCACTTCTGTCTCCCTCTCCTCTGCTTTTCTTCATTTTCTCCCTTATAAACAATTGTTAGATTTCACATTACAGCCTTGATGCTGCTTATTATATTTATGGAGTTTGTTAGTTTCTAAATTTCCTAATCTTCTCAGTCTTTTTATAGTATGGAAGAACACCTTGAGATTAGCTCATTAATAGTATCGAATTACTAAGTCTGGGTTGGAGGGCTTCAGAAACACAGTAATTTGGCAATTGGTTCAAATTTCTAAACTGACTCTGTGTGTGTGTGTGTGTGTGTGTGATTTAAAAGCTCAACAGGGACATTTTTTTAAGTTAAGTTAAGGGTATAAGGGACTTCCCTGGTGGTTCAGTGGCTAAGACTCCACATTCCCAATGCAGGGGGCCAGGGCTTGACCCCTGGTTAGGGAACTAGATCCCACATGCTGCTAACCAAGGGCCCTCAGGCCCCAACTTGGAGAAGGCAATGGCAACCCACTCCAGTACTCTTGCCTGGAGAATCCCAAGGACAGAGGAGCCTGGTGCTGCAGTCCATGGGGTCGTGAAGAGTTGGACACGACTGAGCAACTTCACTTTCACTTTTCACTTTCATGCATTGGAGAAGGAAATGGCAACCCACTCGTGTTCTTGCCTGGAGAATCCTAGGGACGGGGGAGCCTGGTGGGCTGCCATCTATGGGGTCACACAGAGTCGGACACGACTGAAGCGACTTAGCAGCAGCAGCAGCAGCAGGCCCCAACTAAAAATCTCACATGCCGCATTGAAGATCAAAGATCCTGTGTGCTACAACTAAAACTGGTGCAGCCAAAAAAGAAAATATTAAAAAATAAAGTTCAGGATATGAAAGTTGTATAATTGAACAGAAACACAGTAATAACTAGTATTCTAATTTCAATGAATACATTTAAATCTCACAGAAGCTAGAAAACAATTTAAGTTTTGCACAGCAAAGTTTGGTGTTGTTGAGGAAAGAAGATGAGGTGACTGATTATTGCAAAAATGGAAATATGCTGCAATATAACAAAGGCAGGTGGCTTTAGATATTGCGAGTTGCACTAAGTTGGAAAGAAGAGTGTCATACTAGGGAAAAAACAATGAATCCAGAAGACAGAATGAGGCAACTACTTGATGAAGAGAAACACTATATTGAAGTGAGATCTGAGCACTGTTGCATATTTCATGGGACAGCCTAGCAGTATATGTTCTAACTACCAGGGAGATAAGTTCCAAACAGGCTCATGTTCCATCAGCTTTCCCTCCTTGGCGATAGAATTGCTTACTTTAGGGTGACATGTCCTCAGGTTTCTGAGTTTCAGAATGGAGAGCACATATTTTCAGCATCTTTGTTGCAAGAAGCAATTCATATTGAGTGAGAGACAAACTGGTTATATTTTGTCTAAATGATGTCTCTGAAAACTCCGGAGTGAATCCAAATAAAATGGTCAGCATCAATTTAAATTAAATGTTTAATTCAAACATAGGAATTCTCCCAGAATTCAAAATCACACATGAAATTTTCCATGAAGTTATCATACAAATATGCTTCAATATGAAACAAGTTCTAAGAAAATCACTCTGATAGAGTTACCTAGTTCAGAAAAGAAAAGATGGGCAGAGACGATAACAGGTTACATTTAAAGAACATTCATCCACTGCCAGGCACTGTGCTGAGTGTATATTTCATTTTATCTTCACAACAAATATGTGGGGATAATATATTATCCCCAATTATTGAAGATAATAATTATCCTCAATTTATAAATGATGAAAATGAAATAATAAAATTAAGTAGCTCCTCAAGGTCACACAAATACTATATTATAAGACTAGATCTCAAATCCTTGTCTGACTGTAGATACTGGATTTTTAATCAGTCCTGCCTGTGTTTAGAGTATATGATGAGAGAGAAGATGGTCTTAAATTTACCAGTAGAAATTAAATTTTTTAGCAAACCTTTTTCTAATGATGAGGAGCCAAAAGGTTGCAACAGATGATTAGTGTCTTTCTGAGATAATTTAAGAATGATAATAACTAGACAGCATGGTCTAAGTGACGGCTTAAAGTTCCTTCTAGTTTTGTGAATCTTTGGTAAATCTGAATTGTATTTAATGTGTAGAGGGTAGATAATGGATACCATATCTTTTTTTACTTTTTAAAACTTTATTTATTTTTTAATTGAAGGATAATTGCTTTACAGAATTTTGTTGTTTTCTGTCAAACCTCAACGTGAATCAGCCATAGTGGATACTGTATTTTGTTGAATTTTCTTACGTAATATTTTATTACAAGTTTTTCCTCCTGAAAATCATTATGCTTCTTATAGAAATATTGGAAAATACAGAAACTATAAAGAGAAGAAAATCAAAAACTTATAATGACACCACAGTAGACATCAGGCACTATGTTTGAATCTTAACACTCTATTTTAATATGAATATTTTAACCAACATTAGTTGGTTACTACCTGTTAGTATAAAGATTCACTGAAAAATATAGCAAATAGAAAACTAAGCAACTATCACAATCTTACCTTGCACGTTAACATCAGAAACAGTCCTATAACTTGTCAATAAGTTTTGGGAAGTATGTGAGTGACTTATCACCATTTCAGTAGAATCCAGGTTAAACATTATGTTGCCTGCTGAAGTCTGGCTAGTTCTGGAGAATCTGCCAAAAACTAAATGTTCTATACCTGAATACCAGTTGCTAGGAAAATGCAGTACAGTCTTTGAGTCCATACTTTCGTGGTAACAAATGCATTTGCAAATTTTGGCAACTCAGAAAGGGATTAAGTTGATAAATGCATCAATGATGAGATCTCCTTAGAAGAAGATCAGTTCTCATAATCACATCAGATGATGAGTCTTCTTCTAATTGGTTGTTGGTGAAACAAGCAGTTTGCCACAGCTATAGAGTTGAGTCAAATGTACTATTCCATACAAATTTTGTATTTACATTCATGCTAAGAGGTGAAAGTGTCTCTGCAGGAGTGGAGAATGAAGGATTCTTCTGAAAAACTTCAAGAGTCTCAGAGACATGACTATGGTCATGAAGATGCTCCTGTCCCAGCTGGCTTGACCAGAGCAACTACCTAAACTCAAGGGGAAGATGGGAGGCTGCCAACTCTCCCTTGCTGATGCTGAAGGTATCAGGAGGCTGTTAGGTGATTGTACAAAGCTTTCCAGGTAGACTGGGTCAAAGCCACTCCATCTGCAGAGCAATGTTGTCATTGAAGATAGTCCCTCGGAAGGTGTGGCTGTATTCCACATTACTTCCTCTGAGATGGAGGACCCAGGAGGATGAGAGTACTGGGATGAGGCAAGCAGGGCTCTTGAATACCAAGCTTGACTGACTCTGAGACAATGTCAGATAAAACAGGATGCCTTTGTATTTTTGTCCTGTGGATCAAGCTGTGCCCCTTTATTCCCCATTCTATTGAGTTTAGTTTTCCTAATAACATTGATATGGTAGTTCTACTTTCAAGGAAGTCGAAATCTGTGAATGAAGTAGCTGTTGATACCATAGAAGGAATGACCTCAGGCAAAGCAAAACAATATTCAAGGTTTGTTGCCAAGGAGAATTCTCTTTAATGAATTCTGTGTTTCTACTGTATGCAGCAGCCTGTTGTCTTTGCATACCTTGGAGAACCTGGAATAAAGTCAGGGTTGAGGATAGGAGTGATCTGTCTTAAGCGATCAAATAAGCCAGAAATTGATGAGGCCTCATCTTTAGGGGACTTCCCCAGTGGCGAAGTGGTAAAGAATCTGCCTGCCAATGCAGAAGATGCAAGAGATGCGGTTGGATCCCTGGGTCATGAAGATCCCCTGGAGGAGGAAATAGCAACCTGCTCCAGTAGTCTTGCCTGGAAAATTCCATGAAGAGAGGAGACTGGAGGACTAGAGTCCACGGGGTCACAAAGAGTCGGGCACAAATATGCGACTGAGCAGGCACAGACACATCTTTAGGGATCCAAGGTGTCACTAAGGTAGACAATGAAACAGAGAAGGGATTGTTTGGTTTTCTTCTTATTTCATTTGGCCCCACTGTTGTCACTGGGACAGCCTTTAACTGTCTGGGTCGTCTTCTCTGAGGTTTTTGAGGTAATCTCCAACCTGTAATCTTATATCCTAAAATCTGGGCAGGACACTTAGAGGAAGCATGCTGTTAAAAAACTTGCATTAGTTCTGGCAGTGTTGTAGAAACCTCATGGTCCATAGGCCAGAGGAATTGTACAGAGGGGCCTTGTAAAGGAATGACGTACCTGGGGTCTGCAGCCAACACTGGAAGGTTCCAGAGGTGCTTGTTTATCTTGCTTCTGAAAGAGTTCATAGTCACTCAAGACAGATCCAAGTGGAAATAGTCTGCCAGTGTGTGTACCAAAAAGAGACGGTTTCCAAAACCAAGAGTTTCGGCAGCTGCTTTAATGGTGATTTCAGCTACGTTGCTAGAAAACTTTGAGCCTCTTTGGACCCTAACAATGAAAATTTAAAAGAACAACACAGAGTGGATTATTGCCTTATTAACAACCCCTTCAGAGTATATTTAGAGATATGGGCTTCCCAGGTGGCGCTAGTGGTAAAGAACCCGCCTGCCAAGGCAGGAGACCTGGGTTTGATCCCTCAGTCTGGAAGATTCCCTGGAGGAGTGTATATAATATTCTCACATGGTTTATTGCTATGTCCAATAACTAGGAGAGGATGAAGGACAATTATTATAATCCCTAATATATAGTTGAGGCTTCCCTCATAGCTCGGTCGGTAAAGAATCTGCCTGCAGTGCAGAAGACCTGGGTTCGAGTCCTGGGTTGGGAAGATACCCTCGAGAAGGAAATGGCAACCCACTCCAGTATTCTTGTCTGGAAAATCCCATGGATAGAGGAGCCTGGCAGGCTACAGTCCATGGAGTCACAAGAGTTGGACATGACTTAGTGACTAAACCACCAATATATAGTTGAAGAAACTGAGGTTCAAAGAGCTAAGTAAAATGTCCAAAGGAACAGAGTAAGTACCTGATTCAAACCCAGATGTTTGATGACTTCAAGTCAGAAGATAAGAATTTCAATGGGGAAGTCATTTTGGAGTTTGAAAGTTTTGAGTTATTTGACTGATCTGAGTTTCAGTTTCTTCAAATAGAAAATGGGTATAGTAATGTCTCTTTCAGAGATTTGTGTGTGTGTGTGTGTTATGTGGGTCATTTTTAAAGCCTTCACTGAATTTGTTACAATACTGTCTCTGTTTTATGTTTTGCCTTTTTGTCCTCAAGGCATGTGGGATCTTAGTCCCTGACCAAGGATCGAACCCGTATCCCCTGCATTGGAAGGGAAAGTCTTTACCACTGACCACCAGGGAAGTCCTAGATATTTTGAATATGAACTGACATAGGACACTTTGTGAGTCACCTGGCACAAAAAAAGCCTTTCACTCCACTGCACCTGTCCTGTTCCTTTCTGTCCCTTCTCTTCTTTTCCTGTGACCTTTCCTATCCTTCCCATCCCTGTGTTCTGCCCTGTATCCTTCCTTTCATCCTACCTCATGTCTTTTCCTTCCTTGCATCCTTCTTTTCCTTTCACCCTCCTGTATCCCTCTTTTCCTTGCACCTTCCTTTTGCTTTGCTGTCTTATACTTCTTTATCTCACATCTTTTTCATCTAAATGAATGGCAGATCTCCTCTTAAATGGAAGTATTGACTTGTAGTTCCTGCAATTACTAAATACACTCTTTTAAGTAATAGACCCTGATTTGACCTCAGTCCAGAGTTGGGGTCATGAGGCTAGCGTCTCTAGGAGGTCCTGTTTTTACTGAACGAAACATCAAATAATAATCCTCACAGATCCAGACAGGATCTGAGCATCATACAGCCCTGGTTTACTGTTGAAATGAATACGCATGCTAAACCCAAAATTATAAAAAAAAATTTTTTAAGGTCTTTTAAGACAAGGAAAATAGATTTTATTTCCAGGGTGAAGTGATTAGATTCTGTTCTGAAGGCTTCTGTTTCCTCCCTTCATACCTAAGACCTTCAAATGTGCCATGGTACCCACAAGACTTTTCAAGATCCAGGGTTTGCTAACTTCTCCAGCCTTATTTCCCGCCACTGGCCAACTCACCCTGTGTTCCAGCGATGCCAAATTTTGTGTGGTTTCCCGCACATATCATTCTGCGTAATGCTTTTATAACCATCAAAGAGGTCCTTCTTTGAGACTATAGTGCCTCCTTTTCTGACTAGCTAACTTCAACTTTAAAAATCCATCATAGACATGATCTCATCCAAAAAGTTTTGCCAACATCCTACCCTCAGCTGGGTTAAGCTACTAATTTAGCCTCTATAACTTTTTCTTTTTGACTGAAGTACAGTTGATTTACAATGTTGTGTTAGGTTCAGATGTACAGTAATGTGAGTGTTTATATATTATATATACAAATACATATATGTTCTTTTTCATACTCTTGTCCATTATAGGTTATTGAAAGATATTGAACATAATTCCCTGTGCTCTACAGTGGAACCTTGTTTATTATATATTTTATAAATATGGTGTGTATTTGCTAATCCCAAACTCTTAATTTATCCCTCTCTTTCCCCTTCATTAGCTGTAACTTTGTCTTCTATGTTTTTGTGTTGTAAATAAGTTCATTTGTATTATTTTTTTGATTCCACATACAAATGATATCATATGATATTTGTCTTTCTCTGTCTGACATTTCACTTAGTATGATATTCTCTAGGTCCATCAATGTTGCTACAAATTAGCCTCTACATATTTCATATGGTTCTGTTATTGCATTCGTTACACAATATTACAGTTTCTTTATTACATTCCTACATACCCTACTGCACTATCAGACTGAGTTCTTTGGCAACAATTTATTCCTGTTATCTCCTGCTCCCGGGTTTGGGATGTGGCAAATAGTAAGCACTCACTAAATTCTTAATGAATGAATGAGTAGATAAATGAACAAAAAAATATGCCATGGTACATGCAAAGACACCTTATAAACTGTGAGTAATACACGAACACAATAAAAGAGTCACAAGGCACAAAAATGAAAATCATATAAAATATACAATGTTCGTTTTTATCCCTTCATTCTTCATTCATTCACCCAGTCTCCCAGTTTTCCTCCCTTACTGTTACTATAATAGTCTGACATATTCTATGCTTACAAGGCTCACGTGTATTCAGGTTGCTGCCTTTTGAAAGAGAAAAGAAGGACTATTCTCAGTGTGTGGTCCATGAGTGTAAAACAAAATGGTGTGAGAAATAAAAACTTATTTCCCAAGAGTTCATTTATTTGGAGAGTTTGTCTTCCAGTTCAAGGAATTATCATAAGAAGCTCTGCTCTAAGAGCCTGTTTATTAGCAGCATTGTGAAATGTGTCTACTTCCTTTTGTGGTGGTCTTCTGTTCCTTACTCTTTCTCTAGGGCAAGGTTTTACTTCTTCATATCCTGTCCTTGCTCTTGGGCTGAGCACCTCACACAGCTGTCCTGGTACTTTTTCAAATGAGGACACTCACCCACTTGGAGAGGGAATCAAACTTGTTTCCTTTACGTCATCCCTGTCCAGCACATGAAGGGTAGAGGTAATGGAGGCTGTTTGCGTTTGCTGGAGACAGAAATCCCCAGGCACCGAGGCCATGATTTGGAAATCTCTTCCTTCATCTTCTAAAGGCAGTCCTTGCAAGGTCTTGATAGAAGCGTTATATTCTAGCCATCTTGGCAGTCTAACATTATGAACCAGTGTAACCTGTTAAGTTACGTGTGAAATAAAGAACTTGCCTTTAGGAAGACGTTTTAATGTTTGTTTGCTTGCTCTGTTCCTGTGACAGAGGACTGATAACAAGAGTTAAAGATCTCTGTTGAGATAGAAACGTCAAGTTTAATCATAAACCAGTATTTTTAAACCCTGCAAATAGACATTCTTTCATCTCAGGCTCATAAAGTCCTTATGAAAAACAAAGTTTGAGTAGAAATCATAGAATAAACATTAAACTTCATTAAACTACTTGGACAAGTGTTACACTAAAAAAAAGTTTACCAAAACCTAGCAGCTATTTAATGATTGACAATTAAGACTTGTGTCTAAAAATGTTACATTCTGTTAAATTCAAATACGGAATTGTTTTTCTTCTTGAACTAAGTTCCTTATAGGAAAATTTATTTATGAGCCTTTTAAAATAACTTCATTTCTTGGTTAGTGCCCTGAGACACCTACATATAAATTATTACATGGACAACTTGGAAAAGCTTGAACCATTTATTTTTTAAATTTTAAAAATTTTTGTTCCTTGTGCAATACAGTAGGTCCTTGTTGGTTATCCATTTTAAATATAGCAGTGTGTACATCTATACATCCCAAACTCCTTAGCTTTCCCTTCCCTGCTATGTTCCCCCCCCCCCTCCCCGGGAACCATAAGTTCATTCTCTAAGTCTCTGAGTCTATTCCTGTTTACCATTTCTTTTTAGATTCTGCAGATAAGGGATATTATACAATGCTTCTGCTTCTCTGTCAGACTTACTTCACTCCGTATGACAATCTCTAGGTCTATCCATGTTGCTGTAATGGCACGATTTCATTCTTTTTAATGACCC
Organism: Cervus canadensis; assembly: GCF_019320065.1. NCBI lineage: Eukaryota > Metazoa > Chordata > Mammalia > Artiodactyla > Cervidae > Cervus > Cervus canadensis. The sequence continues at coordinate 35,643,459 of NC_057406.1, read as the reverse complement.
CTGTTTATTTTTAATAACTGCAAGAACACAGTGCTGAACAGATGGTTAAAGATACTTAAATGCTTACCTGAAACTGGTTTATTTTCCCTTGGAAAGCATATGGAGGAATTGGATAATAGAATAATTTTCCAATGATAGCATCTGTGTCTGGCTTGCCATGAAGAGTTTGGATCTCTTCGCACGAATAGTGAGTTGCCACAGCCAGCACATTCACAGAGACAGATGTCAGCACCAGCCCCAGACGCGATGCTGTGGAAACTCTTCTGATCCAATTCAGGGACAAAGGGGTGTGGTGAGCTAGGCTCCCCTGTGTTTCTTACTGGTACCCATGGCTCACTTGGGTAACTGGATATCACATTACTGAACCTCAGGCTGCCTAAAGATAAAAGCGACAACATTTAAGCTCAGCCCAGTAGCATTTCTAACTTATCTTCAGAGCAGTATTTAAGGGTTAGAAGCCTTTTGCTTTCACATATCATTCGCATCAGCTAACAGAGAATGGAAGATTCCCACTATTTCAAAACCTCACTGCTTTATGGTTACAGTACAGTGAGTGAGAGAGGGAGCCCACTGATGCATTTTGACAGTCAGGCTTGTGTGGCTTCCTTTAGTGATTCCCATCCAGCTCTTCCCAGAGTTAATATGGGGCTCACAAAAGGATGTTAATGTAATAATACAGTAAAAACAAATACAAAACAGCAACAAAAAGCCTTCTGCAAAGAAACAGACTTATCCCATTTTCATCTGTGCCCCCATAATAGAGATCAGAGGCTTTTAGGCACTCCTGTCCCTTATTTTCATCCTAACGACCTCCCTTTGGGAAAATTTCCTCCACTTATTTCGTGACCAAATGATGTAGCGACCCATCAGAGTCACCCACCTCTCTGGCCAGGCAGGTAAGCAAATAACTATGGGTTGGTCAGTCAAAATCCTCAGTGCCTCTTGCTATTGGGAAAGACCAGATTTAGGGAGGAGACCCAGGCTCGACTTTTACTGCCTTCTGGGGTTTTATACGGACATGCTGAGATATAAAATCTCTCCCTTTCCTCTCAGGTTGGTTGAATGTTAACCTGCGGCTTCTTATCACTGCTCCTTCCTCTCCCCACTCCGCTTCTCTCAACGCCTCTGGTTTCGGGAACTTATAGAACAGCTCAGTCATGCACAGACATTCTGGAAAAGGTCGAATAACCCGCAGAGCTACGCTTTGTTCCTTGCCAACTCCCAATGGACTGGGGGTGTCTCCAGCCTTTCTTCTTCAGGTTGAGCACGATGTTAATCTTAGCCGGTAGAGGGCGCTGGAGAGACGCGGTAGGAGGAAGGAGGCGTCTGGGCTCCGGGCGCTGTTCGCGCTTTTGCTGGTTCCTGCTGCAGGACTCGGCAAGATTGTGTGTGCAAGAGGACATCCAGTGCGCTCCGCACTCGCCACACAGCGTCCCTTGGTGACCTGGCAGCCCGGCCCAGGCCCAGCTGGCCGCTCACCGTGCCTCTCCCGCCTGGACGCTGGCATGTTCCAGGCGTTCGTCCGCAGTGGTACCCAAACCCTCTCAATGCATCCGCCTGTCGGCCTCGGAGCATCTGTACCCTGGAAGATTGTTTCCTGCTGCCCGGTGACTGTGGACCAGCTCTGCCTCAGACAACCCAGTAAACATCCCTGTCATCCCGGGGGTGGCAAGCATCCTTTTCTCTAAAGAGAGCTAAACCCTGCTCTTGGAGAGTGAACCCTCTCCAGGTTTTCTCTCCCTTAGGCACTGTCCAGCAGCCCTAGGTATACTTTAGAGTCTTCTTTACATCTTTTTAAAGCTATTCTCCTAAGTTAATACTTCTTTACATAAAACCTTCCCTTTTCAAATTCCGGTGTGTCTTGTTTCCTGATTGTCCAGACTGATTCACCCCTTATTCTTAATATTACTTTTAATTTCTTTAATTGGCTTGGTTCTTTTCTTATCTTCAGGTTGGTAATGTTTTATTATTACTATTCCACCACTGAAGTCTATGTAAAGTGGGAGAAGTAATGCCTTTCTTACTTGTTATTATGTATATGGAAGAGTTTGTAAATTATAAAGTGATATTTTATGTTTATTGTTTTTATTATCTAACAGCCCTTCTATCTTATTTTATTTACCCTCACCCCTTCTCTGTTTCCAGGATATCAGTTCTTGACTTTTGCCTTCTCTCTACACCTTAGCTTCTCATACCTATGGGTTCACCTTCATCTCTCGCTGGAACTCTAGGTTAACGTCTCCGTGACTGTCTGCAGTTATTCTACACTGTCTAGATTATGGAAATAGTGTCCTTAATTTTTAATTTGACAATCAAGACTTCATTTATTCAACATTCATGAGGGCCTGTGATGTGCAAGACACTGTTGTGCATGCTGGGCATCTAGAAGTGAACAAGATAGGCAAAGCCCCTATGTTTATGGAGTTTATAATCCACAATTTAACTCTAATCTATCCTTCCAGACTCATCTCCCTGCTTTAACATGTGCTCCAAGGAAAGTAAACATCTCCTGGTCATTTTCCTCCCTGTCTCCTAATTATTTAAAAAAAAAAAAAAAACTGAAATGATCTCCATCCTCTCTGTCTATCTGCACCCTATGTTTTAAGATGCAATTAAAAACCATCCATGAATCTTCGGTAGACAACTCCCAAAGCACTTAGAGCAGTGATTCACAACTTTTCCCAAAGCTTGTCTGAGAGTTAAAACGTGCCCTTTTTGTAACAGCGGCCAATATTACCCTCAATTGGAAACGGGAGGGTTTTTGCCAGAATTTCAGCGTATGGGGTGTGTGTGTGTGTGTGTGTGTGTGTGTGTGCAGGGGCCGGGGACGGGAAGCATATATAATTTGAAAATCTTCCTGGTGATTTTGATATATCTGCATAGAAGGACCTGGCTCCTTCCTTGAAGAGAGTCACTGGTTCTGTACATTATGTTTCTCAGTGAAATATGTGCAGCTTTTAAAACAGTTTCTATTACTCAAATTCTCATGTTTCATCTTCTTAATTAAATGGAAACACATTAGGAAAAAGCTCAGTGGGTCTGCTACTTCTTGAGATTCTTCCCTGTCCACAATTCCTACTTGTGTGTATTACACACAGAATGTCAAGAAATATTGAAATGATTATTGGTTTTACTTGTAAATTGCAAAACTAAAGCAAAACGAAATAAAATACTATTTGCCTTAACAACTATTGACCAAGCTTCCCCCCCCCACCACCATTTTTTTTTTTTTGCCAAGGGATTCTACGTCCACTCCCTGGCTTGTGCCTCACACTTAATTTTACATTAAAAAATCAAGGTTATATCTAAATATAAGAGTTAAAACTATAAAACTTCCTGAAGAAAACTTGGGGAAAAACTTTATGATCTTGGATTAGACAAAAAATTCTTAGGCTATAAGAAGCACATAATTACCAAAATTGTTCATTTCTTTTAAAGGCGACAATATCAAATGCTGGCAATAATGTGGGGAAACATTGTTAATAGTTTCAAAATGGCACAGCTACTTTGAAAAACACACCGACCATTTCTTACAGAGCTAATCACAAAAATACAGAATTTATCAAAGATAGAGTTTATTACTATTTCTGGTGGCAATATAACATTTCAGAAACCCAAGTTTGAAATTACTTAAAAGATGAGCATGTTGCTTTTTAATGAGGCAATTCCGCCTTAATGTATTTTTCCTGCACTCAGCTGTCTCTTCTTTAGATAAACAGTCCCACCTCACTGGACTGCTGCAGAGAAACCACTTCCCATCCTTTGGGCTTTTCAGTTGCTTATCTTCGACCCTCTTTAGGTTCTCCAACAGTCTTTCACATGCGCAGAATGAAAGGAAACATCAAGGAAGAGTTTCATCTTGTCTAAATATAAAAGACCACTTCACTTAAATGATGACTGGGGGAAAATGTGGCCAAGCACTAGGAGCATTTGAAGCTGACTTTGGGAAATGAGCTGACAGTGTGAGCACGACCGCCAGCCCCGCAGGTTTCCCATGTCTGCTGGGATCTGCCTTCAACTCCCTGTGGACAGGATGGGGCTGTCAGGAGAGTGTGCTCATGTGTCTCAGAAAGGGGATGTGGACCCGGACACACTGCCATCTGTTTCACGGAGCTTAATGACCCAAAAAAGTTAGAATCCATCATTCTGATGAGTCCTGAAAATAGAAAGCTCCTTCCAGTCAACAGTTTGTATCCTTCTTATTAAGCAGTTAAGGCTTTATCAACAGAATGATAAGCAGAAAGTGGGGGAGGAATGGAAAACCCTGAATTGGAGGGAGTTAAGAAACATGGGTTCTTTTTCTTTCCCAATTAACTAGCTAGTACACTTCCTTTCTTGGCGTCTCAGATTTTGCAGTTGTTGAATTAGAGACGATCGGACCAAAAGTTCCCTGTGGTCTCTTTCGGTTCTCACATTTTATGATTTCGTAGTGATAGACGACAGGAACTTACTGAAGTGAACCCTTCTCCCTATGGCAATCGTTAAGAGGATTAGCAGAAGGAACTGCCCTTGCTTACTTGGCTGTCTTACTTGGAAGCACTTCAGTGACTCCTGAGGGTTGAAGAGACTGAGCACTTCAAATTCCATTTCATCATGCACACTGTTAAAGAAAGCCTAAAACAGATTTATGGATAGCTTGAGAACATGTGTTTATGTTAGAGAGCTACCGTTCATTTAAATAGGTAGGAACTTAATGGGCTCTTTCTATTCTCTGCGACATGTGATAACACTTAGAAAATAAATAATAGAATAACTTTGCCAGAGTGTTAGATTCTGGGTTCCTTTGGTTGATGAACAGGATGATCCAAGAAGTAAACAATAGAGAATGATCTCATTCTTAAAATCTTGATTTTTAGGTACTTTTCCAAAAGAAAAGTATATTTCATGTGTGAGATCTAAAAACCATAACAATTAAAAAATCTTTGGCTAGAAAATTCATAAAGTTTTGAGCTAAAAAGATTTGAGGTGGCTATTTTTTTTTTCTTCTCTCAGAACTTCAGCAACACATAGACATACACACTGTTTGCAAGTGGTTGCCTAGTAACTGCTTATTTACAGTGACTTTGGGGGCCTCTTCCCTGTAGCCTGACTCTAAAACTAGAGAGTTCAGCAAAAACACAAACACTAAATGATTTATTTCATTGATCATCTGTTTGATTTTCACACATTCTGTAATTCTTATGTTTTAAAAGTACCAGCTTTAAACAGTGGATTAAAAAAATACAGTGTGATATTTGCTTTGTTTTAGTGGGAAAATAATGCATTTTCATTTATTGTGGTTATTGAAATATTAGGACTGTAGAAATAAATCTTATTATATCCTTTCTCTTTGTGCTGCCTTTCTGCCTCTCTTCTTTAATATTGCTGTCTTTCAAATTCATTAAGTTTTCCCTTATTTGAATCTTTCACATGTACTAACTTAGAAATAATAAACTCTGTGTCTCTTATTTTGGTGGTTATTCTGATTTTTTTTTTTTTAATTTTTTTATTAGTTGGAGGCTAATTACTTCACAACATTTCAGTGGGTTTTGTCATACATTGATATGAATCAGAACATTACAGCATACTAACACATATATATGGAATTTAGAAAGATGGTAACGATAACCCTATATGCAAAACAGAAAAAGAGACACAGAAATACAGAACAGACTTTTGAACTCTGTGGGAGAAGGTGAGGGTGGGATGTTTCAAAAGAACAGCATGTATACTATCTATGGTGAAACAGATCACCAGCCCAGGTGGGATGCATGAGACAAGTGCTCGGGTCTGATTATTTTAATGTGAACCCTTGTCAGAGTTTATAGTTGTTCAATAATTTTACCTTCCAAGAATTGCAAAGACTCTAGAGTTTTGTTATTGTTTTTAGTCACGCAGCATGCGGAATTTTAAGTTGCCCGACCAGGGACTGAACCCACCCCGCCAGGTGGAAGCATGCAGTCTTAATCACTGGACTGTCAGGGAAGTGTCAACCTTAGAATGTTTTAATTCTGATCACCCTCCACCCTCTCACTATTTGTAAGGTACTATAATGGTGTTTTAGGCTAATTATTCCCACTGATTTTTATAACATTACAATCAATGTAATCAGTTATTATAAACAATCAATGTTGTTTATTTTATCCTTATATTACCAAAGTCTTTGTTACCATTTCTATTGAAATAGAGTCCTTCCTTTAATTCTTTGGTGATCTCTTTGGTGGTAAATTCTCTCAGTTTTTATTTGTCTGAAAATTATTTTCTTAAAGGTGTTAATAATAGGTTGTCAATCATTTTATCTCATCCTGTTGAAGATGGCTTCTCTCATTGCTGTTGAGAAGTCAGTTGTCAGTCTAATTGCTGTTTCATTATGGGTGATGCATCTTCTGTCTGTGCACTGTTGAAGGCATTTTGTCTTTTGGTGTTTTGCGGCTACGATTAGGTATAGAATACTTTTTTTCCCATCCTGCTTTTGTTTTGTTTTCATTTGGTTTTTCTGGATTTGTGCCTTTTAAGCGTTCTGGGAAATTCCCAGCCATTATCCTGACATCCTTACCTACTCTAGTACCTCATTCTGGAATGATAGTTAGACCTCACGCTATACTCCATGCCTTTTAACTTCTATTTCATATTTTTCATCTCTGTCTGGGATATTTCCTGAATTTTTTGTGTGTGTTTCTTCCCATTTTCAAATTCTCTCTTCTGGTATAGCTAACCGATTATTCCTGTCCATTGATATTTTAAAATTCAATTGTTGATCTCTAGAAATTCTGTTTGGTTCTCTTTATTTTATTTATTTATGTATTTATTTTCACTCGTGCATCTTATTTTACTAAAATTTTTTAAATTTTATATTGGGGTATAGTTGATTAACAAGGTTGTGTTAATTTCAGGTGTACAACAAAGTGATTCAGTTATAATGTACATGAATCTCTTCTTTTTCAATTCTTTTCCCAGTTAGGTTATTACAGAGTATTGAACAGGGTTTCCTGTGCTACACAATAGGTCCTTATTGGTAATCTATTTTAAATATAGTAGTGTGTACATGTCAATTGTTTGGTTCTCTTTAAAATCCGTTTGTTCATCTGTGGAGTTTGTTGTTCTTTACTCATATTTTGAGCTTTCACGTTTATTTATTTAAACATATTAAATATAACTATTTTATATCTGTGTCTAATAATTCCAACATCAGAAGCCTTTGTGGATCTTTTTCCCCTGTTGTTTCTGCTATCTCCTATTCATGGTGCCTTGCTTCCTTGTGCAAGGAATTGTGCAAACTCATTTGTGAATTACTCCTTTTCCCTGGGTCTTTTTTTTTTTTTTAGTTGAAGTGTAGTTGCTCTACAATGTTATGTCAATCTCTGCACTACAACCAAGTGACTCAGTTATACATATATATACATTCTTTTTTTGTATCCTTTTCCATTATGGTTTATCACATGATATTGAATATAGTTTCCTGTGCTATACACCTTGCTGTTTATCCGTTCTCAATGTAAAGTTTCTTGGATCTTATCTATGGGAATTTTTGTGTCCTAGATTTTACTCTCTTCTGCCAACCATTTAGGAGATGGTATCACCGTATGAAATAAAATTGTTATCTTAAGAAGTTTTATTTATTTATTTGTTTGATACAGTGGCAAACTGCAAATCACAATTCAGGCTGTAAATCTCTGTGAGAGTCAGGCTGTTATTTTCTGTCAGAGAGGGTTTTTACTTAGTTAAGAGACCTGAATATTTCTTTCTTTCCTGTTATTTTATCCATCATTTTGTTTCTAGTAGAGAGACATTTAGGGTATCTAGTCTGCCATCCTGCTGGAAATGGAATAATCTTATGAAATTCCAAGTTGAACGCAACTTATTTTTGTCACTAGAATTTCTTTCTTTTTCTTTTTTAGAATTTCTTTCTTGACATGAAGCACCAGTGACTAAAAAGTAACACAGTTTGGATCAAGTTTAGCAGAAAGAGTAAATGAGAATTGTTACAACATAAATGGGACTGTAGTTCTATTTTTTGTAACATCCATGGACATAGAACCTGACACTTGCCAAATTTCAGAATTTACTGTACTCAAGATCTGTGTCATTGACTTTAAAAAGTGCAAGGTGAGGGTTTTTAAAAAAAAATATTTATGCATTTGACTGTATCAGGTTTTCATTGGGTCATGCAGGATCTTTTGTTGAGACGCTTGGACCCTCTAGTTACGCCACGTGGGCCTAAGTAGTTGTGGTATGCTGGCTTTGTTGCTCTGCTGCACGTGGGATCTTGGTTTCCGAACTAGTGATTGGACCCATTTCCCCTGCATTGCAAGGCAGATTCTTAACCACTGGAGCACCAGGGATGTTCCTGATGTGTGAGTTTTAAAAGAGACTTGGATCCCTCCTGGTAACTTAATAAACAAATTATACTGATTTAAGTGCAAGATCCACTCTGAGAGTGATTTATACTTGATACTGAATCTGAAGGTGTAAATTCCCAGTGATGGATACAGCCAGGTGTGTTGTGCTGACACCCAGGAAAACATTCCCCCTTGTCTTCCCTTTTTTCTTTTGATGCTCAGTTGCCTGTGGTCAGAAACAGGTGTTACTTTCTGAGAACAATTCTGAAAAATAGTTCACCTCAGAAATTTATGTGAACAAGCTAGTCACTGCCAAAAGTAAGTTGGTAAATACCATGATCCCAGGAATAATGCATATGGCTGTATACCTGTTTCAACCTCTATGGGGCTTGATGAAACTTGCTGTCGTCTCAAAATTTCCTCAACAAAATAACAAAATGAAGGACACTGCATATTCAGCTACTGCTTACATAGACCCAAGATTTCCTCAAGCTTAAAAATGCTGTCATTTCTGCAGAGTCACTGCAGACTATTAATAGAAGCTTCCACTATCTCTGGGAGTCATTTAGCTGAATGCAGCTCTTGCTGTAGGGAGAGTGAGTGGTCAGTGATGAGACCACCCTTGTTCCCCAAGTCCTGTTTAAGTAGGCCATCTAGAAGGCTGGTCAAAAGAAGACAGATAAGCAGTTCAGAATCACAGAGTAAATGATCTCACCGATAATGGTTTATTCAATAACTAAAAAAATATTTACTGTGTATCGACTGTGGTTTCTGGCATTGTTCTAAGTGCTAGAGATACAATAGTGAGCAAAACAACCCCCATTCTTACAGCTCACAGTCCTGGAGTGGAGGACAGATGAGAAAAGACAGATGAGTCCATTACTAGAGGGTTTTTTTTGCCTGCACTCCACAGGATCCTAGTTCCCCGAGCGGGGATCAAATCCATACCCTCTGCATTGGAAGCACAGAGCCTCAACCACTGGACCACCAGGAAAATGCCCCATTACTAGAGCTTAATGAAAGCCTTAAGAGGGGAGGTAGAGGCTGCTACCCAAACATCTTGGTGTGCACTCTGCTGGTCCCACAAGGAGTTTTTCAGCCAAAACTGTACTATATCACAACACAGCATAGAAAACAGCATGCCAGGAACTATCTCCCCACAATGAAGCGATGCAGAGGGTGGGGTGGGAAAAGGAGCAAGAAACGATGATGAGAATATTGTAATTATTTGATCTTTCAGGAGAAGTTTCAAACATATTAAGAAAGCTTGTTTAATAAACAAAACCATTGGTACATTGGTCTGGCACATGGAATTTGTAGACAAAACTGGGAAAAAGGAAGTGAAAAAAATTTTTAGTTTGGAATTGAAAAGCCAAATTTTAGTATTTTTCTATGTTCACAAAAATAGCTTCATCTTAAAAAATAAATCCTTATGTAAAGAATTTTTTAGGGCCATGAAAATACCATCATAATGATGGACACATGTCATTTACATTCATCCAAACCCATATGAACTTCCCAGGTGGTGCTAGTGGTAAAGAACCCGCCTGCCAATGCAGGTAGGTATAAGAGACCTGGGTTCGATCCCTGGGTCGGGAAGATCCCCTGGAGGAGGGCATGGCAACCCACTCCAGTATTCTTTCCTGGAGAATCTCCATGGACAGAAGCTGGTGGGCTGCAGTCCATGGGGTCACAAAGAGTTGGACACAACTGAAGTGACTCAGAGAGAAAAACCCATAGAATATAAAACACTAAGAGTGAACCCTAACATAAACCAGGGGCCTTGGATAAACATGATGTGTCAATGTTGGTTCATCAGTGTAGCAAATGTACCCCTTTTGTTGATAATGGGGGAGGTCATGCCTCTGTGGGGGCAGGAAATAATGGGAAATCTCAGTACCTTCCAATCAATTTTGCTGTGAACCTAAAATTTCTCTTAAAAAAAAAGTTTTGTTTCAAAAAAGAAAACTTGCATCTTGGTTGTGTGCTCCGACCACACACCCTTATAAAGCAGCCATATAAGTGAATCAGATATTACAGAATAAAAAGCCCATTAACATACAGTGTCTTAAATGAAGAGGAGTAGCTCTAGCGCTAGTGTGTGTTGGCATTTTCTTGGGAATAATGGTTGTGAAAGTTGCTCGGTTGTGTCCAACACTTTGTGACCCCATGGACTACACAGTCCATGGGATTCTCCAGGCCTGAATAACATGGAGTGGGTAGCTGTTCCCTTCTCCAGGGGATCTTCTCAACACAGGGATTGAACCCAGGTCTCCTGCATTGCAGGCGGATTCTTTACCAGCTGAGCCACAAGGGAAGCCCAGGAATAATGGTTAGATAAAGCTTAACACTCCCATTGGAACATTAAGAACATTTTCTCTCCTTTTTCAGTTGTCAAACCCAACAGCCGGCTTAATCACCAGCGCCCTCTTCCAAATGCTCCTTATCATTTGGTTGTTGCTGCTTGTCAGCAGCTGGCTACTCTTTGCTCTCTCTGCTTGAGCTCTGGGCACAAAAGTGAAGTTGTTAGTTTTTTGCTAACTGTCTCCATGATGACTGGTAGGAAATAACTGATCCTTCCTTCATTGTTTGTAGTGAAAGCCTGTCTCCAGTTCTATAAGCTTCCCTCTGCATCTTGCCTAGAGAAGACAAGACAGACATATTTTCCCTGGGCCCTGGGCCATCTGACCCACTCCCCATGCATTGTTTTCTCAAGATCAGGAGATTGGGGCAATCACCATTCACCCTGAGGGGTAGCAGATGAAGGGGATGTGTGTGGGAGTGGAAAAGCCTAGTTTTAAAGACAGAACATTGTGGGCACCCTGCCTACCATGATAGCCTAGCCTAATGAGAAATCTTTATTTTTTTCATATTTTCAACAATATTCTGATCAGCATGCCTTTCTCATCACTAGTCCTGTCTGAGATTTGAACACTATTCTCTGTTCATGAGGAAAAAAAAAAAATCTATATTTAGTTTAAAAACATTACTTCATCGAGAGGGCAAAGTTTAAAGTACTTGACCTGTTTCTGAACGTTGTTACAGAGCTGTCTTAACAAATGAGACATAGAAGAATGTTTTCAAGAGTCCTAGGAAAACGTTATCTCTCTTTTTTTTTTTTTTTTTTTTAGTTTTTATGTGTGGCCATTTATTGATTGCTGGGAATACAGCTTACTGAGAATACATTGACATGCATTTGAGGGGAGAAATTAACCAAACCTGAAAGGAAGCCATTCAATAAGCCTGAGAGTTAATAAGGTAAGAGAGATTAGATCTAAAGACACAGTGTGTGGGGTGACTCCAACAACCACGGAGGGTTGTCCTTAAGATGGCAGCTGCAAACACTTTGGGAACTTCTGTTCTGAACTACTCTGGAACTATCAGGATAGAGAGAAGATCACCCTGTCTCTTTAGTTTAAACTAATGCAACAAAGAAAGCTGCTCACTGATGTGCCAGAAAACAAAAAATTTGCTGTCACTTCGAACTGTTCAAGGCAATTCCATTTTTACAAATTCTTCCACACCAGTTTGTATGCTTTAGAGTTATACGCAGCTATGAGATTTAGAAAAGATTCACAACTGATGCAAAAGACTGTAGTCATATCATTCCCATATCTGCTGATTTATGCTCTGTTCTAATACTAGCAGATTTTTACAGCATATTGTCAATTTTTCCCCAAGGTGTTGAACTCATTGATACAATAAAGTGATATAAATTAAAAGAATTCCAGTTACACTTAAAAGGACAGAGATTAAGTTACTGGAATGTCTCAGATCATAATTTAAAATTATTTAATGATATATGTGGTACATATGACATAAAGATTACAACCTAAAGGTGGATAAAGCGCTGAGACATACTCCTAACTGCAGAGATACATGCCAGAGTTTCTCCCAAACTTTTTAACGGGTACTTTTTTCTTAAAATGGTAACATCGATGTTACTTGATATTCAAAATGTTCTGAATTGCTTTCTGTGGCAGCAGGAATAAAAAAGAAAACAGAAACGGACATACCCCAGTGAAATAAAAAAAAGGCGGGGGGAAGATTTTGTTTTTTTGTTTTTAAGAGGCAGTCTATTCCTTCCACGAACCATGCTCTTTCCTTAAAGCTCTGGGGGTCGAGGGGCGGAGGGGGGAACCGGTCACGGCTTGCAGCGCTGGACAAACCGAGGGTACAAGCACACATCTCGGATGTGGTATCTGTCCAGAATCCAGGTCAAGAATCGTTCCAAGCCCAGGCCATAGCCACCATGTGGACACGTGCCATACTTTCTCTGGTCCGTGTACCAGTAATAGGGAGTGGGGTCAATCCCTTCTCTTTTGTAACCTGCCAGGATCTCTTCATTATCCCAGATACGCATGGAGCCGCCCACAATCTCACCAACGTTGGGCATCAACACGTCGACAGATTCGGTGAGGCGGGGGTCCTCGGGACAGCGCTGCATGTAGAAGGACTTGATCTCCACGGGAAAGCGACACAGCAGGATGGGCTCGTTGATGGTGTCCGTCATCAGCCTCTCCGGAGCTTCCGGGATGTCCTCTCCAAATTCATAGAAGGTTCCATCTTCTTTCTTTATGTTGTGTTCTTTCAGCCACACAATAGCATCTGAATAGTTCATCCGTTTGAAAGGCCGTTTAGGGGGCTTAAAATTCGGGTTGAGGTCACGCACTATGCTTCCTGCAGGTGACTTCAAGACTCTATCGACCACGTCACACACCAAGTCCTCCAGTCGGCTCAGGAGCTCCTCGAAGGTCAGGAAAGGACACTCAGCTTCCACATGAGTGTATTCAGCCAGGTGCCTTTGTGTTCTGGACTGTTCCGCCCTGTATGACTGTGCGATACAAAAGACATCCCCCAGAGCAGGAATGCAGGTCTCCAGGTAGAGCTGAGAGGACTGGGTCAGATATGCCTCTTCCCCAAAGTAGTCCAGCTTGAAGAGTGTGGCACCGCCTTCCACCTGTGTTTGCACTAACGTTGGAGGAGTAATTTCGTGGTACCCCCTGTCGAAGAAGTGGTCTCTGAAGCACCTGGTGACCACGGAGCGCGCCTTCAGGATCTTCGACATGTTCTCCCCCCGGATCATCATGTGTCTGTTGTTGAGCTGGACGTCGACGTCAGACTCCTCGTTGATCAAGTTGTCAGCGCCTCCGGCGGGGGCCAACCCAATCAGTTCCCAGAAGTCACAGCTCAGCTCGTGGCCCCCCGGAGCCTGCTTGCCCTTCGGGGTAAGATTCAGCATTCCATACACTGCAACGCTGCTCTCAGTGGACAAGACAACACCGTTGTAACACTGACACAAATTATCTGACAAGACACACTGGAGAAAACCCGTACCGTCCCGCAACACTAGAAACATTAAATTCTTTCCTTGCCGACGCAGCCTGTGGACCCAGCCAAATACCTTTACCCTTTGGCCTCTATATCCTTCTAGTTCCCGAATCTTCACACATTTCGGCTCTGGAAGACTTGGGTCGTTTTTAATGGTGATCTTCTTTGCTTCTTCCAGGTTCTTCTCTCTTCGCAAGTTGTCTTCTGCCTCCTGCTTCTCCCGGGACTCACTCTTCATCTGCTCCCTGTGCCACAGCTTCCTGATGTTCTTCATCTGGGACTTAGAGATAACATCCCACCTCTCATTTTCTTTTTGTGAATCTACATAAATGGTAGGAAAGGGTTCTTTTCCAACTGTCATCAAAGCCTTAAGGCCTGTTTTAAAAGGTTTCTCCTTGGTTCCATCACCGGTAGCATCATTTCCCTCTCGGTCGGAGACATACAGCTCTGCGAGCACCATCCCTGCGGGCGCCCTGGCCACCTCCAAGGACATCGCCGCCAACACGCAGCCGCCTGGTCTCCACGTTATCTCTTAAGATATAGACTATACCTTCTCATGAAGATGGTGCCGAAGGTGAAGAAGGAAGCTCCTAAAGCTGAAGCCAAAGCAAAGGTTTTGAAGGCCAAGAAAGCAGTGTTGAAAGGTGTCCACAGCCACAAGAAAAAGAAGATCCGGAGGTCACCCACCTTCCGGTGGCCCAAAACACTGCGGCTGAGGAGGCAGCCCAAATATCCTCAGAAGAGCGCCCCTAGGAGAAACAAACTTGACCACTATGCCATCATCAAATTCCCCCTCACCACCGAGTCAGCCATGAAGAAAATAGAAGACAACACTGGTATTCATTATGGATGTCAAGGCCAGAAAGCACCAAATTAAACAGGCTGTGAAGAAGCTCTATGACATTGATGTGGCTAAGGTCAATACTCTGATCAGTCCTGAGGGAGAGAAGAATGCATATGTTCGACTGGCTCCTGACTATGATGCTTTGGATGTTGCCAACAAAATTGGGATCATCTAAACTGAGTCCAGCTGGTTAATTCCAAATATAAAAGTTTTCACTATGTAAAAAAAAAAAAAAAGATGTAGACTATACATGGGGTGCTGTGGGAGTCATGAATGCTGGTGATAGTCTTGATAGTCACATGTTATTCATTGGTGTGAAATTCCAGGTAAGTGTGGCCTGCGCAGGTGTTGCTAAAACTCAGCCTCTGTTCAGTGGTGCCGAATAGAAATGTGGAGACCGAGTTTTGGGTGACATAGAAAGAAGAGTAGCTTCTATTGCTTTGCTAGACAAAGGGGCCCACAGTGGGCGAATGCCCTGAAGACAGTGCCCTGGACGCGGTAGTGAGGAGTTTTATAGTGTTCAAGGAGCAGGGCATGATCAGCTCTTGGACTGATTGACATCAAGGTGAAGTTTCAAGCATCACCCATCTTCTGGTTTCAACCAGTGTGGGGTCTGTATTCTTGTGGTCAGCAGTTTTCATCTGAGTGGGGGGTGGAGGGGGCGGTCTGCCTCCTGTAAAATCAACTTAGGAGTGTGTGTCAGGCCTTTATCTATGTCTTTCAGGGAACTGGGAATATGATGATTCTATTATGTGGCAGAATTATTGTCTAAATTGTTACCAGTTTCCTAGCCCAACAGTCTCTACATCTTCACATTTCCCAATCATTAACTCTTGAGTCAGCATTTTACTTCAAAAGTCAAGGACAGAGGGGCTTGTACACAGTTCCACAGGGATCAGACCTGATCTTTTTCTTTACCTCATACTCTACACCCAAATCCTGATGATTCTACTTTCAAAATATACTGTGTTCCCAAATCAATCATGTCTCAATATTACATCTTAGTCCAAAACATCATTATCTATTTCCCGGGCCACTGAAATAGACTTTACTTCCATTACCTTTGACCACTTTCCCATCCACCCAGCTGTTGGGTTGGGCCACTAAGTCTCCAAAGGTGCAAATGACAATTTCTTTTCAAGGAAATTGGCTTGGTGGCTCCTCTCTCCCCCGGGTTGTTTTTGCCTTATCTGCATGGTTATCCGTGAGTCATCCTTGATGTATGGGATCCAGGTGATGTATGGGATACTAGAGATGACTACATAAGTAAGAATATGGAGCTGCTGGGACTTTCCTCATGGTCCAGTGGTTAAGACTCTGTGCTTCCAGAGCAGGAGCCACAGTGGGTTTCATTCCTGGTTGGTGAATTAAGATCCCATATGCCCTGTGGTGGGGCTTCCCAGGTCGCTTAGTGGTAAAGAATCTGCCTGCAGTGTTGGAGACACAGGATATGTGGGTTCGATCCCTGGGTCAGGAAGATCCCCTGCAGGAAGGCATGGCAACCCACTCTGGTATTCTTGACTGGAGAATACCATAGACAGAGGAGCCTGGCAGGCTATAGTCCACAGGGTTGCAAAGAGTTAGACATGACTGAAGCAACTGAGCACGTATGCATGCACATGCTCTGTAGGGAGGCCAAAAGATTAAAAAAAAAAATGAGTATGGATCTGCTATGGAGTGTGGAGCACATAGAGAAGAATCATGAGAAGTTCATGTTGGACAGGAGGATTTTTTGCACCAATAAATGACTCTCATCTTAATAGTTTCTGCTTCAAAATAAACAAGTTCCAGGACGAAAGTTTAATATGCTCTAAGGGGTGTAAGCTGAAGGTCACATAACTCTTGAAGAATAAAGTCCAGGAATTTTCAAGCAAAGATAAACATGAGGCTATATACATAAAGTTGGGCTTCCACAGGTGGCTCAGTGGTAAAGATTCTGCCTGCCAAAGCAGGAGATGTGGGTTCAGTCCCTGAGTTGGGAAGATCCCCTGGAGAAGAAAATGGCAACCCACTCCAGTACTCTTGGCTGGGAAATCCCATGGATAGATGAGCCTGGCAGGCTACAGTCCATGGGGTCTCAAAGAGTTGGACACGACTTAGTGACTAAATAGCAACGCAGCATACACACAAAATAGGATCATCTCAGTGAATACGGTAGCATTAAATGCAGGGGCTAAGTTGAAAGGGGTATTTTGTCTTTAATAATTTTTTTTCTTCAGATTTCTGTTTGTAAGCTTCTGTTATTAAGCCCTTCCCCACACTATTTGTATGTACTATTTATACATCCAGTGGTCATGTATGGATGTGAGAGTTGGACTATAAAGAAAGCTGAACGCAGAAGAATTGATGCTTTTGAACTGTGGTGTTGGAGAAGACTCTTGAGAGTCCCTTGGACTACAAGGAGATCCAACCAGTCCATCCTAAAGGAGATCAGTCCTGGGTGTTCATTGGAAGGACTGATGTTGAAGATGAAACTCCGATATTTTGGCCACCTGATGTGAAGAGCTGACTCATTTGAAAAGACCCTGATGATGGGAAAGATTGAGGGTGGGAGGAGAAGGGGATGGCAGAGGATGAGATGGCTGGATGGCATCACCGACTCAGTGGACATGAGTTTGGGTGAACTCTGGGAGCTGGTGATGGACAGGGAGGCCTGGAGTGCTGCAGTTCATGGGGTCACAAAGAGTCAGACACGACTGAGTGACTGAACTGAACTGAACTGAACCACACTATTTGAAGAATGACTATCTAATGTGGACAAAATTATAGCAAAGTGAATGTCAGTCGGCAAACTGAACTGTACAAGAAGCCTGTTTTTCTACGGTCCTACACTCTACCTGCTGAGCTATGGCAGGGAGTATAGCAGTCTATTCTTCTATAACCTAATTTCTGTTTGGAGCCCCCATTCTCCCAATGCAGCAGGAATTAATCTCTGTCAGTTCGGGGATTTCCTCCCACATTTCCCAGAGTTGCATCAAATTTCTGGAGAATGTTCAAGGGATGAGAGGTTGGGAGTGGAAGCACAAGTGTGAATCTGACCTCTGGTCACCATCTGTCCATGCTGGCGGGCATCACTGGGATGGCTGACACTGGGCATGGGAAAGACCTGCCACGCTGGCTCTCACAAGGACCACACCCTCAGAATCTATCTGTTGGACACACCTCACAGTCATTTTTCTAGGCTATTCCAGGAACCCAAAAACCTATCTGGAGCTTGGGTAATGCCTCCTTCCCACCTGACTCTTGAATGAGTGAGGGTAGAAGGGGAGGGGGTGGGCCCATCTCGAGGCCCCATTAGCATCTGTGTTCCAACTTCTTCCTACACCGGGAAATCTTTGTCGGGGATCCCATCCTCCACATTAGTGAGTAGATTTCTACACCTTGTATATGTCCTGCACACTTGCCATTCTCTTTGGGGTGTCAAAACCAAAAGCAGCTCATTATTTCCCGCTTTCTGTTAATTTATTCTGCCTGAGGGTGTGCATGCTCAGTCATTCAGTCATGTCCGACTCTTTGTGACCCTATGGACTGTAGCCCTTCAGGATCCTCTGTCCATGGGATTCTCTAGGTAAGAATACTGGGGTGAGTTACCATACCTCCTCCAGGAAGATCTTCCTGACTCAGGGATCAGACCCGGGTCTTTTTCATCTCCTGCATTGACAGGCAGTTTCTTTGCCACTAGTGCCGCCTGCGAAGCACCCGGCCTGAGGATAATAGAATTCAAATAAGCTATCTGCTGTTTGGAAGACATGAAGAATGAAGAAGTAGAGAAAATAATAGAGGAAAGCATTGGCTAGTACTTAAAAAATGTATCCTACCTCATAACTTTCAACTGATTAATTCCATAACAGAGGTATGAAGCATAGACTGGAGTGGTGCCTGAAACAGGCATTTAGAATTTTAGAAACAGGCATTTAGAATTCTTTTTTTTAATTTTTTTATTAGTTGGAGGCTAATTACTTCACAACATTTCAGTGGGTTTTGTCATACATTGATATGAATCAGCCATAGATTTACACTTATTCCCCATCCCGATCCCCCCTCCCACCTCCCTCTCCACCCGATTCCTCTGGGTCTTCCCAATGCACCAGGCCCGAGCACTTGTCTCATGCATCCCACCTGGGCTGGTGATCTGTTTCACCATAGATAGTATACATGCTGTTCTTTTGAAACATCCCACCCTCACCTTCTCCCACAGAGTTCAAAAGTCTGTTCTGTATTTCTGTGTCTCTTTTTCTGTTTTGCATATAGGGTTATCGTTACCATCTTTCTAAATTCCATATATATGTGTTAGTATGCTGTAATGTTCTTTATCTTTCTGGCTTACTTCACTCTGTATAAGGGGCTCCAGTTTCATCCATCTCATTAGGACTGATTCAAATGAATTCTTTTTGACGGCTGAGTAATATTCCATGGTGTATATGTACCACAGCTTCCTTATCCAGTCATCTGCTGATGGGCATCTAGGTTGCTTCCATGTCCTGGCTATTATAAACAGTGCTGCGATGAACATTGGGGTGCACGTGTCTCTTTCAGATCTGGTTTCCTCAGTGTGTATGCCCAGAAGTGGGATTGCTGGGTCATGATGATTACATGCTCTGATATGATACATAGGAACTCTTAAAAATATTACTTGCAACAACTTAGAATGTAATTAGACTATACGGGGTCCATTTCTGCTATGATCAGGCCATAGAATGCTAAGCTAATCAATCATTTAACTTTCTAAGCATAGATTTTCCTATTTGTAAAGTGGGGATAATAACCTCTACTTCACACAATTTTGTGGAAATTAAATCATGTTAAATAATCAAGGTGATACATCACAACCATTAAGTAAGCTCTTATTTGTTCATTAATCCATTTATCAACTCATGGGTTCACCCTTTCTGTCATTAGGTATGCATGCCTTACTCCTGTGTGGCAAGACTACAGCCACTGTTTTTTTGTTTTTTTTAATTAAGGTGGATGGCTCTTTCTTTCTTTCTGGCTGCATCAGATTTTAGTCGCAGTTACAGCATGTGGGATCTTTGCTGCAGCATATAGATCCTTCATTGTGGTGCATGGGCTTCTCTCTAGTTGGGGCACAGGGGCTCAGTAATTGGAGTGTATGGGCTTAGTTGCCCCGGCACATATGGGTTCTTAATTCCCCGACCAGGGATGGAACCTGTGTCCCCTGCATTGGAAGGCAGATTCGTAACCACTGGACCACCAGGAAAGTCCCCAGCTGCTGTAAATGAAGCCGTTGCCATATATATACAAACAGGACTTTGGGTGGGTGTGCCTGCCCTAGCCATTTATCAAGTCAATTATAGATAGAAGCTCTAAGTAAGATCAGTGAGGATAAGCCCTGGATTCACTATTCCCAAGGATCCTATGAACACACTCATGACTAGGGCCTCCCCCTTGCCCTTACTGGTTTTCAGCAGATGAGTAGTTAAGAGCAGAAATAGTAACTTACGGACAACAGCATCTCCCTCACATTTTCTTTAAATAAATATTATCAGTGATACTTTATAGGCTTCACATAGAGACATGGATGAGATAAACTCTTAGATCTAGAGCAGAGTTTTTAACTATTCTTTCTCTTTTCATTGCAGTATAATTTTTATACAGTAACATGAACTGATCTTACTTGTTCAATTCAATGAATTTTTGACAACTCTATACACTACCCTGAACAAGAATTAAACATTTTTATCACCATCCCCACAATTACCCTCATGGGCTTTCCTGGTGGCTCAGACGGAAAGGAATCTGCCTGCAATGCAGGAGACACGGGTTTGATCCCTGGGTCAGGAATATCCCCTGGAGAAGGAAACGGCAACCCACTCCAGTATTCTTGCCTGGAGAATTCCATGGACAGAGGAGCCTGGTGGGCTACAGTCCATGGGGTTGTAAAGAGTTAGACACGAATAAGCATAAAGCTAGGAATTTGCAAATCATGCAAAAAGCATGAATTACTTTCATGCCCCTTTCCAGTAAATTCTCCTACCGATATGGCCAAATTTTTTAAATTGTGAGAGCCCCCAAATGTTCTTAGGGATGCCTTCTATTTTAGTTATCATTTGAATTCTCACAACTTTCATCTGTTGGAAGTAAACTAATGAGAGACAATGCTTGCTGCATCATCTCAAAACCCATAACTATTCTAGGAGGTTGGAACTATTCCTCCTTTCATTTTACCGATGAGAAAACTGAAGCTTAATGAGATAAAGTCAGTTACCCAAAGGTCAAAATACTCTGAAGTGGCAGAGCTGGAATTTGAACTCAGATGGGTCTGATTATAGAACTTTTATTTTTAAAAAAGACATTTATTCAGCATCATGATCAGACTATTACATTTAACATCAGTTGCATGGGTACAAAAAAATCCAACTAAAACACTTTGTTGGAATGCTTTACACTTTCCACAGAAGAGAAACTAAAATAACCTGTTATACCATTGGTCACAAACACAGTCCTGGAGATTTCTCATTCATACACGCGAGTATTGTCTAAAACATGTCTTCTTTGTTGCAGCTAGGCCCTGCCACCACTGTGCCTGGCTGAGTTCACAAGTCTGTTGTAACCTGTGGCTTCCCTGTCACTTGACTGACTATCCTTTCTTCCTAAGCTTCGTTTCCTGGCAGTAATGAAAACCTTCTGTCGCTGCCATAGCTACTGTTGGAACTGCCATAGCCACCTTGGTTTCATGGTTTGGCAAAGTACTGACCTTAACCATCACAAGGGCCTGAACTTGTGCCTCCAAAGTTTCCTCCTGTCATGGGTCCAAAATTTGAAGCTTGACTATTGTAACTGCCAAAACCATTGTAGCTTTTGCCACCTCCAAAATTGTTTTCGTCATCACCAAATCCATTATGGGACTTCCCTGGTAGCTCAGCTGGTAAAGAATCTGCCTCCGGTGCACGAGACCTGGGTACAGTCCCTGGCTTGGGAAGATCCCCTGGGGAGGGGATAGGCTACCCACTCCAGTATTCTTGGGCTTCCCTGGTGGCTCAGACGGTAAAGAATCTGCCTGCAATGTGAGAGACCTGAGTTTGATCACTGGGTTGGAAAGATCCCCTGGAGGAGGGCACAGCAACCCACTCCAGTATTCTTGCCTGGAGAATCCCATGGACAGAAGAGCTGGGGGCTTGAAGAGTCGGACACAACTGAGCAACTAAGCATAGCACAAATCCATCATGGCCGTCCCCACCGCCTCCGTATCCGCCGCCACCCAGCTGCCACCAAAGCCACCTCGACCACTGAAGTTTCCTCCTCGACCAAAGCTGTCATTCCCACCGAAATCACTGGCCATCATTCATTCACCAGCCAGTGAAGCACTGATCATCTCTTGCTAAGCTTAGGCTTTCCTTACTTCACAGTTGTGATCGTTCACAGTGTGGTATTTCTGATTGATAGTCTTGTCTACAGAGTCATGGTATCAAAGGTTACGAAAGCAATGTCTCTCTTTTTGCCATGGCCTCAGTCTGTCATGATTTCAAACACTTCAGTTTCCCCATACTGTTCAAAATAACCTCTCAAGTGATATTCTTCAGTGGCTCAGAGGTTAAAGCGTTTGCTTGCAATGCAGGAGACCTGGGTTCGATCCCTGGGTCGGGAAAATCCCCTGGAGGCGGAAATGGCAACCCACTCCAGTATTCTTGCCTGGAGAATCCTATGGATGGAGGAGCCTGGTGGGCTATAGGGTCGCAAAGAGTCGGACATGACTGAGCGACTTCATTTTCACTTTCACTACTACCAGCTGAAATAGAACTGTCTTCTTTAGTGCCACCCATAAAAATCTTTTTTTTCACAGTTAAGTTGGCACCAAGACTTTGAGAATCTTCTCCTGAGATGGTCCTCTTGGGCTCCGTAACTCTTCCATCACCTTGCGTGGCCTTGCCTTCCTGGCCACATTCACCTCCTCCACAAGGTACGTGTGACAAACCCGAAGCCTCTGGAGTGTTTGGTGTTTGGAGCTCTCATTACCACACAGTCTGTGAGTGTTCCCCATTGCTCAGAATGGCTCCTCAGGCTCTCCTCAATTGTTTCAGAGCTCAAAAGTCTGACAAAGAGCTTCCACAGCTCTTTGGGTTCTTTGGGAGATTCTGAGTTAGACAATTGTGCAGCGGCGAGGGTGGGTGGACAGTTTAACAGTGCTTACTGGGCAGCGTCCATGGGCGGAAAGGCTGGAACTTGAATTTTAAATCACTATACTAAAGAGCAGGTACACCTTGAGGTTTGGCTCATGACTGCAATTCTCCTGGGTCTGAAATTTAGGCATCTGCTATTATGACATCTGCTACACATAGCATTAGTCACTCAGTTGTGTCTGACTCTGTGACCCCATGGACTATAGACTGCCAGGCTCCTCCATCCATGAAATTCTCCAGGCAAGAATACTGGAGTGGGTTGCCATTCCCTTCTCCAGGGGATCTTCCCGACCCAGGGATCCAACCTGGGTCTCCTGCATTGCAGGCAGATGATTTACCATCTGAGCTACTAGGGAAGCCCTATAATGACAAAAGGAGAAAGAATAAGTTGGTTGACTTAATACCATCATATAGTATAACTTCCATGTCCTTTATAGTATCTTCACAAACCTTGTTACCCTTTCATTAGCTTATGCCTGCAAGATTTCTATCAGTTGATGGTTAAGAACCATGATGGTGATCATGATAATGATGAGAATTATGAAAACAAACATTTCTGAGCACTTACTATATTTAAGGCACCAAAGGAGGCCCTGTACCTTAATTTCCATATTTAGTTCTCATAACCACTTTCAGGGTAGAAATCTGTCATTAACATTTTTACAGACTAAAATACTGAGACTTTAGAGAGCCTGAATGACTTGCCCAGTGCTGTCCAGTTAAGAAGGTGGTAGAACTGATTTTGAATCTTGTCAGGCTGTCCCAAGAGCCTGCGTTTCAACCACCACCCTATATAGCCTCTTAATCCTCTATTTATGCCCTCAGTCCTGTGAATAAAGAATGGTCTTGGTTCCTGCCTGAACTGGATTCCACCAGTATGAATATGTGAACTTGAACTCTGCCAGCTGGCACTCTTTAAGATAAGATCCTGTTAGTGCCAAACACTCAAGTCCACCTGATCTTCAGAAACTTGGATAACAGCCAGCCTGGCCTTTGGCCAAGTTATGAAGTAGAGGAAGTTGGTCTTTGGCATTTTATACTTCCCTGCACTCTGCCATACCCTCTAAATATCCAATCGATCAAAGACTCCTCTAATTTTCCGTTCCTGGAGCCCAAATCTTGCCAAAAGGCCTGAGTTCTTCAGTCTCTGCCTGTTTACTTCTTGAGACTCCCTGAGCACCTCAAGCCCCAGCTTGTTGATTTTCCATCTGTGTCTGAGTCAGTTTCACTCTAGTTTCCCACCCAAGCCTGTGCTAATGTCCTCATGGAGGGAGGTTGGTGGAGGCCCTCCAGACACTCAAGGCTTTCTAGAGATAGGACCCCTATCTATTGGGTTGACCAAAAAGTTCATTTGGGTTTTTCCATAACATCTTATAGGAAAACACAAACAAACTTTTTGGCCAACTCAATATTTTGGCAACTGGAGTGCTCTGTGTTCCAGAACTGATAGGAAAGGAAGAGATGGCAGCCTCAGTGATAACAACAGCTAATCACAGAGTATTTAATCTGTGCCCTGGACTGTTCTGAGTATTTCATATGTGCATACATGCTAAATTGCTTCAGTGATGCCTGACTCTCTGTGACCCCATGGACTGTAGCACACTAGGCTCCTCTGTCCATGGGGATTCTCCAGGCAAGAATACTGGAGTGGGTTGTCATGCCCTCCTCCAGGGGATCTTCCCAACCCAGGGGTCAAACCCGTGTCTCTTACATCTACCTGCACTGGCGGATAGGTTCTTTACTACTAGCACCACCTGGGAAGCCACCTGGGAAGCACTTTATACATAATAATTTATTTAATCCTTCCAACAGTCCAATGAGGTATTTCAGTCAAGGCTCCAACAAGAAATAGGAGAGACACAGAGATGAAATTCTGAAGCAAATTCAAAGAAGGGACTATTTGCAGATGTGTAGGCAGATATGAGGGAATCAATCAGGCATGCTGAGGCATCCAGGAAACTAGCCACAGTAGGAAGCCATTCCTACCCTTAGGCTGACAGGGCAGTCAAGAAAACGGTATTAGAGCTGATGAAGAGCTTCTCCAGGAAGAGCTGCTCTCGGTCATGGGATGAGTCAGAGCTCCAGTGATGTGGGGATTGTGGGAGCAGGGGACATGACCATCGCAGGGGTTAGTGAGGTGTTGGGGAAACAAGTGCTCTTCCCCCTTCCGATTTCGTATCATCGGTAGTCATGTATGGATGTGAGAGTTGGACTATAAGGAAAGCTGAGCGCAGAAGAATTGATGCTTTTGAACTGTGGTGTTGGAGAAGACTCTTGAGAGTCCCTTGGACTGCAAGGAGATCCAACCAGTCCATCCTGAAGGAGATCAGTCCTGAGTGTTCATTGGAAGGACTGATGTTGAAGCTGAAATTCCAATACTTTGGCCACCTGATGTGAAGAGCTGATTCATTTGAAAAAACCCTGATGCTGGGAAAGATTGCAGGCAGGAGGAGAAGGGGATGACAGAGGATGAGATGGTTGGATGGCATCACCGACTCAATGAACATGAGTTTGGGTAAACTCCAGGTGTTGGTGATGGACAGGGAGGCCTGGCATGCTGCAGTCCACGGGGTCACAAAGAGTCAGACGCGACTGAGCAACTGAACTGAACTGAACTGAAACAGCTAGAAGCCTGAGGTCAGTCTGGGTGGTATAGGCTGGAGGTACCCATCACCAGGGGGCTCAGTACATGGCTTAAGGACAGAGAAAAACCACAGAGCACAGAGGTGTTGAGCAATGGACCCAAAGTCCCAGAATTAGGAAGTGGAAGCACTAGGATTGGAACGGAGGCTGATACACTCCCACTAGCATTGAGGAGTCCTCCCACATTTCCATCAAGTCTGACAGCTTCCAAAAATGCCCTCGGGCTCCAGTCATCTGTTTAAAATGTCCTTGTCCACAGTAGACCCTGAGCAGAAATTACTTGGTGACAGATTTGGGTGACACTGGTAGGTCTTGGCCAGTGGGTGGGTTAATGATAACTAATATGGTTAAGCTTATGAAATGGAAAGATCATGAACTAGTAAGTTGGCCGGAAAACTGCTGAGAAGTTGGGGAGAACCATTTTGCCTCAGCAGAAGAGAAACTGGGACCTGTGGTTTCTGGGTGAGAGAAGTCAGTATGTCTTCAGTGTGAACAATTTCTGAAAAAAAAAAAAAGAAAAAAGAAAAAAAGAAAAATCTACCCACCTGAGTTGAACCTGCTCATGGCAGAACAACTGCATTGCATGGAGACATTTCCTGTGAAAAGAGCTACATAAAAGCACTCTTATGAACAAGAAAATTCAAGAGAAATGAAATGATTAGAATAAGCCCTTTTTCCATTAAAGAAGTGATGCTCTAATGACAGCCCTTTAGTATTTATTTATTTCTAATTAACTTTTTGTTTTCTTCTTGGAAAAATTGGGCAGCAAGCTAAAGTACACTCCCCCCCTCCTTTTTTTTTTCCACTTGTGCTGGGTCTTCATTGCTGCAGGCTTTTCTCTAGTTGCAGTGAGTAGGGTCTACTCTCTAGAGCTCAGGCTTCACACTGAGGTGGCTTCTCATTGCAGAGCATGGGCTCTAGTGAAGTGGACTTCAGTAGTTACAGCGCATGGGCTCAGTATTTGTGACTACTGGGCTCTAGTGCCATGTGGAATCTTCCCAGATCGGGGATCGAATCCATGTCTCCTGCATTGGCAGATAGACTCTTTACTACTGAGCCACTTGGGAGCCTCTAAAGTACACTTTTAATGTAAGCCAATGGCTTCAATGAAGAAAAGGAATGAAGCTGAGAAAGAGGGAAGAGGCCAAGGGTGATGCATTAAGAGGCACAGCGTGTAAGAAAAATATCAGCTTTCCTTATGTAATTTAGCAACAGAATTGTATAGCCCGTAATGGGTCACTATGGCTTGGCATTACCTCTGTAATTTAAGAAAGAAAAGCAGTCTTAAGCAGACCGAACAGTTTTCTAATAGAACTCTGTGAAAAGTAAATCAAATGTACTCAGTTTATAATCAAACCAAATGTTATAGACACAGAGAACACTCTTTCCCACTAGATATTTTTCTCTCCTACTATTTGTTCACAAGTTGTTCTGATAAAATTCTGTTCTATTAAGCTATTTGAAATGTGAAATTGGCTTTTGGTAAGCAATCTTTATTTATCATAAAGATGAAATATAATTGCCTTAATTTTATTCTTTCCAGAATTTGGCTATTTCTGGCATCTGATCCCATCACTTCATGGCAAGTAGAAGGGGAAAAAGTGGAAACAGTGACAGATTTTATTTTCTTGGGCTCCAAAATCACTGTGGCCTGTGACTACAGCCATGAAATTCAAAGACACTTGCTTCTTGGAAGGAAAGCTATGAGAAACATAGTGTATCAAAAAAGCAGAGACATGACTTTGCTGACAAAGGTCTATATAGTCCGAGCTATAGTTTTTCCAGTAGTCATGTATGTATGTAAGAGTTGGACCATAAAGAATGCTGAGCACTGAAGAATTGATGCTTTTGAGTTGTGTTGCTGGAGAAGACTCTTAAGAGTCCCTTGGACTGCAAGGAGATCAAACCAGTCAATCCTAAAGGAAATCAACCCTGAATATTCATTGGAAGGACTGATGATGAAGCTGAAGCTCTAATCCTTTGGCCACCTAATGTGAAGAGCTGACTCATTGGAAAAGATTCTGATCCTGGGAAAGACTGAGGGCAGGAGAAGAGGGTGACAGGATGAGATGGTCGGGTGACATCACCGACTCAATGGACTTGAGTTTGAGCAAATTCTGAGAAATGGTGATGAATAGGGAAGCCTGGTGTACTGCAGTTCACGGGGTCACAACGAGTCAGACGTGACTGAGCAACTGAACAACAACTGGAGAAAGAAGGTTGGGGGAGTATACCATAACTGTCTTCCCTATTGGTGACCATAGCATATGGAATAAACATTAGAGTTGTTGTGGAAATTTTTAATGGACAAACTCAGGAAAGAGCTGGACACATCAGGGAAACATTTCAGTTCAATGGAAGGAAGATCCGTTCAACCTGAAAGGGGTTCCCTTGAGAGTTATTGAGTTTTATTTAGCTGGAGACTCTCATGCATGGACTCTCTGTGATTTATGTAAAGTCAAGGCAAGCATATGCAGAGTACTGAGCCTGATAAATTTCAGTGTCCCTCCTGTATTCCGATGACTAAATGTCTGTCCCTTCTTGAGGAAAGGAAAGAGAAATATAGCCAGAGCACAGAAGTCCATGAGCAAATAAAGCCTCTGTAATGGTCTGAACGGGCTGTGTTGATGACTGACAGATTAATGGTGGAATAATTTCCGCTGTTTGTCCTGCAATGAGTGTTTGTACCTTGGGTTCACAACAAAATTCTCACCCTGTGAACTTTTCCAGCTGAATTTCAAAGAAAGGAAATGGTTTGGCTTAAGTGACAATTAACAGAATTCCTTCTCATTAATTTTTTTCTGTATTATTTTTATCACAGGCAAATAGGTAGCTATTTGTTTCAGTTATAAACCTAAAATCTTATAAGTTCAAGATAAGAGTTTACATCCAATTTATTTACACAGCATATGATTTCCTGAAAGTTTAAACTTTGTATGGATCCTTTTCTTCTGAACACAGAAATATGAAATTTATTTCTACCTAGCAGCATCCTTACATCCCCTCACAGAAAAGTATTTTTGTATTAATTTATTCATTTTCCATCTTATAAATGGGAATTTTCTAAGCAGTTCCCCCCTCTTTCTTTGATCATTTAACATGTTTTCCTCTCTATTTTAACCTTTCACTCTCTCCCACTTCTTACCTCTTCTTCATTCCAGTTCATTGAGAAAAAAAAAAGCATTGGGTGGTGCTCCCTGCTCATCCCCTGGAAAATCCTATGAACACATCTATTTCTGCATTCATCTTCTTCCTCTTTCCTTGCCTTTCGGTGAAAGAAATGTTCCTGCTTTTTAATAAAATTAAAGGTAATGTTCAATGAAGGTAAAAGAAGGGCTAGATTCTATGTGAAGAATCACATGTCATGGTGAAGAAAACCTGATCATTTACAGGCAATTAATAAGAGTGAGGCTTATTCTTTTTCCGTAAAAAGAGGAAAATTAAATGATTTTGCAATTCCTAGTGAGCTATCTAAAATTTGGTTGGATTTAGCTTATGACATTGAGACAATCAGTCCACAAACATTTATTGCCCTTTTCCTCATTGTACACGGTAAACAATTTTATGTTTGGAGGCAGATGTACTCAAGAATGCGCAGAGGACCTGAATAAACATTTTTCCAAAGAAGACATGCAGATGGTCAACGGGCACATGAAAGGATGTTCTACATCATTAATCATCAAGGAAATGCAAATCAAAACCACACTGAGATATCACTTCACACCTGTCAGAATGGCTATTATCAAAAAGAATGCAAATAACAAGTGATAGCAAGGATGTGGAAAAAAGGAAATCTTTAACACCGTTGGAGGGAATGTAAATTGGTGCAGCCGCCATAGAAAAAACAACATGGAGATTACTCAAAAAACTCAGAATAGAACTATCATATCATCCAGCAATTCTGCTTCTGGGTATATATCAGAAGAAAACAAGACACTAATCAGAAAAGATATATGGACCTTTATGTTCATTGTTTTCAAGATATGGAACCAACCTACGGGACCATTAAGCGATGAATGAATATAAAGTATGAATATAAACTATGTTGTAAAAAAAGAAAACAGGAAATTAGCAAATTATTAACTAAAGTACAGACTTTGTTCAAATCTCACAAAATTTTATGCCAGTGTCCACTATATGTTTTCATACCTTAGTCAAGACTCCACATTGTATTTAATTATATAGAACAGCTTCAGCAGTGTGCAAAAAATTCTGGTAAATTCTCTTTTTCATTTTTATTCTATTACAAATATTTGCTAAATTTCCTTGTTAAGGCTTCTTAGATACATCCATCATTTAAAAGTAGACATTTAATTACCAAATACATGGGATTTTGTTTAAAGTATCTTCGATATTAATTTCTCACTTTTCATTTCATTTAAATGTTTTCTTCTCTGCAATCATCCTCTGTGCTTTTTTCAGTCTTCTAACTTTACTGAGGTTTTTAATGGCTAAGTCAAAGATCTCTCTTGGTAAATGTCACACTGCACTTGATAATACGTGGGCCTATTTTTTAAATATCTTTTGATACTGATTTCTAACATAATTCCACAGTGAAAAGCGAACAGATTCTGTATGATTTCAATAACTTTAGCCCATGATACTTTTGCACCTTGTTTTATGTCCTTGGATCTGTTCCAGCATCTCCTACATTACAGTCTACAAGAACTTGAATAGAATTTGTGTCCTACTATTGTGTGAAAATTAGACAGATTTTAATTATGTTGAATTGGTTCACAGTGCTTTTCAGGTCTACTATATCCTTCTACTTCTCTATATATTCATTCTATTAATTTTTGAGACTTTGATATTGAAACTCCAACTAAAACTCTTAATTTATCTACTTAAAAAATAATTGTGATATATAGTGGAACTGTATGTAAACTTGTTCTGTATTTTCCAGTTATAGTGTCCTGTAAATGTGTTATCATACTTTCATAATTTTTAAAAAAATACTAAAAAAGGAAAAAAGAGATGAATGAATAAAGAAGTAATATATATAGACAATGGAATATTAGTCAGCAATGAAAAACAATGAAATATTTCCATTTGTGACAACATGGATGGAGCTAGAGGGTATTAATACTCAGTGAAATAAGTCAGAGAAAGATAAATATTATAAGATTTCACTTGCATATAAAATATAAAAACAAATCAAATAACCAAACAACAAAACAAAAACAGAGCCTATAGCTGTAGCCTATAGCATGTAGAAGTGAGAACAAATAGGGTGGTTTCCAGAGAAGACAGACAGTTGGGAGACGAAAGAAACAGGTGAGTGAGGCCAAGAGGTACAAACTTGCAGTTGGAGAAATAATTGAGTCACAGGTATGAAACATGCAGTGTGGGAATATATTTATATTATAGTCAAGGACTATGTAATATCTTTTTATGGTGCCATATTGTAACTAGACTTCATGTGATCTTTTGAAATGTATAGAAATATATTGTATGCCAGGAACTAACATAGCATTGTTGGTGAATTATACTTCAAAAGAAGAGAAGCAGACAAATTCATAGAAAAAGAGATCAGGTTTGTGGTTACCAGAGGCAGCTGTTGGGGGGAGGGCAAATTGGATGAAGGCAGTCAAAAAGCACAAACTTCTAATTACAAGATAAATAAGTAATAGCAATGTGATCTACAACATGACCAAGATAATCAACACTTCTCTACATTATAAATGAAAGTTGTTAAAGAGAATAAATCTTAAGATTTCTCACCACAAGCAAACATATTTTTCTTTTCTCTAATTTTGTATTTATATGAAATAATAGATGTTCACTAAACTTACTGTAATCATTTCATGGCATATGTAAGTCAAATCATTATGCTGTACACTTCAAACTTATACAGTGCTACATGCCAATTATACCTCAATAAAACTGGGGGAAAAAATGACAACAAGAAAAGAAACTGTTAAGAAATGAGTGGTCTTAGGAAGTTAATACCATTCTACTACCCTTATGTCTGCTACCCACAGGACATTTGATTCATTTTTGTGACAGTTTGTGATGTCTCTGAACATGAAGAGAGAGTGTCTTTTATAAAAAATCTTTTAATTTCTCCACACCTTCATCCAATCCATTATCATGTCCTTTGATTCAAACTTTCAGACAATTTTAAATGAGCCCATTTCTCATCATCTCTACCACCCCCACTAGAGCTCACATCAATCTTATTTTTTGCCTGGGCTACTACATGAAGCTTTCTCACTAGTGTCCCTACTTTATTTCTTGCTCCCCTTGAGTCTTTTCTTCATGCAGCAGCCAGAGCCGTCTTATTTCAAATGCTGCTGATCAGTAGGACTCAAACCTGTCTATTAGACAAACAAGTATGAATGTCTAGGCAGGTAGATATAGAATTCGGAATTAAACTTGGAGTGGAAAACCTGTAAGTGAAGTTATACTCAGAAGAGAAGAGGCCCAGGGTTTAAGCACTGGAACACAAGATTGTTTAGATGCTTCAGACATACTGAGGCACCAGCAATCAATGAAGTGTCAATACAAGGAAAAGCAAGAGAAGGTGGTATCCCTGAAGCCGACGGAAGCAAGTAGATCAAAGAGGAGGGAGTCAACCACTGTGTAAAATGTAGATGATAGGAGAAGCAAGATGAGGACAGAGAACCACTGATTTAGCATCCTGGAGGTCACAGGCAATGTTGATGAGAGTAGTTTCAGTGGATTCATGGGGGCAAAGCCAAAGCATTCAAAAGAGAGTGGGAGGAGGACTTTGCTGGTGGTCCAGGGGTTAAGAATCCGCCTGCCAATGCAGAGGACATGGGTTCCTTCCCTGGTCTGGGAAGATCCCACATGTCTCGGAGCAACCAAGCCTGGGCACCACAACTACTAGACCATACCCGAGAGGCCACATGCTGCAAGGACTGCACCTGGAGCCCGTGAACACGTGCAACGAGAAGCCACCGCAGTGAGAAGGCTGAGCTCCACAACAGACAGTGGCCCCCACTCACTGCAAGTAGGGAAAGACTGTGCAGCAATGAAGACCCAGGGCAGCCATAAATAAATAAAATGTAGAAAAATAGGGAGAATGGGAGGGGACAAATTGGAGATGAGACTATGCTCAACTCTGTTCAGGAGGTTTTCTGTAAGGGGGTTAGCTGCCATCAGGGTGAGCCCATAACAACAGAGCAGGGGACCCAGGAAACGGCAGAGGTGTGCTGGCAGGTGCTTGTGGAACTGCTGTTTCAATTGTTTCCATTTCCTCATGACCTGGGAGACCAGGCTCCCATCAGGAAGAGTGTCGGAGTTGGGGAGCAGCTGTGGCATTTAAGGAAGGATGAGAAGGTGTGAGCTGTCATACAGAGGAGTGGAAGAGGGACGGAATTAAGAGAATGTGTTCTGACTGCCTCACTCCCTGGAAGTCCAGTAGTTACGATTTTAACACCAAAAATATTTTGTGTTGGGTGTATAGCCGATTAATAATGTTGTGATAGTTTCAAGTGAAGAGTGAAGGGACTCAACCATACATATCCAGGAGTTGTGATCCTAGGGACTGGTTGGTGTGGGTTTGCATTTTTTTTCTCTAGTGATATTAGTTAGCAGTGCAGGTTGCAGCAAGCCGGGATATTGGGTTTAGCCAGAGTCGCAGTTGTCTAGGTGAATAATACAAAGAGAGAGAGAAGACAAAGAAAGTTGAAATAGTCATGTGTGATGATGACAACGGCCCATAAGCCAGCTGAGTACTGAAGGAAAATAGGGCCTGTGAGAGGCGGGTACCCATGTAAAAGTGCTTAGCAGGCTGAAAGATGGTGGAATTAGGGTAGTTACAAAAACAGGAAGCAGATGGTAGTGAGAGAGTGGCTGCTTGAGATTAAAGTTTATGTCTGTAATTACTATTGGTAATGATAAGGATCCACAACATGCTCGTAGAGCGAGCAGATGAAGCAGAGAGGAAAAATTGGGGTTGATTAAGTTAGAGACCAGGATGTGAGAAAGATCTTTTATGTAGATACTGAAAGTATTATGAGTTAATGCCTGAAGTGTTGGCAAGAGTAATAGTGAGCCAGAAGGTAAATCTGCAGAAAATTGAAAAGGATGACTCAGCAGTCTATAGATGACTGTGATAAGAAAGATTCAGTTCAGTTCAGTTCAGTTCAGTCGCTCAGTCGTGTCTGACTCTTTGCGATCCCATGAACCGCAGCACGCTAGGCCTCCCTATCCATCACCAACTCCCGGAGTTTACTCAGACTCATGTCCATTGAGTCAGTGATGCCGTCCAACCATCTCATCCTCTGTCGTCCCCTTCTCCTCCCACCTTCAATCTTTTCCACCATCAGGGTCTTTTCCAATGAGTCAGCTCTTAGCATCAGGTGGCCAAAGTATCGGAGTTTCAGCTTCAACATCAGTCCTTCCAATGAACACCCAGGACTGATCTCCTTTAGGATGGACTGGTTGGATCTCCTTGCAGTCCAAGGGACTCTCAAGAGTCTCTTCCAACACCACAGTTCAAAAGCATCAATTCTTCGGTGCTCAGCTTTCTTCACAGTCCAACTCTCCCATCCATACATGACTACTGGAAAAACCATAGCCTTGACCTTTGTTGGCAAAGTAATGTCTCTGCTTTTTAATATGCTGTCTAGGTTGGTCATAACTTTCCTTCCAAGGAGTAAGCATCTTTTAATTTCATGGCTGCAGTCACCATCTACAGTGATTTTGGAGCCCAGAAAAATAAAGTCTGCCACATAGAATATTCAAACCTGGGTACCAAAGAACAGTAAAACCAAAACTATAATGCTGGAATGTAATAGAGCTCATAAAAGAAGCACAGAATGTTATGACCACAGTTCTCATATTTTAGCAAGCATCAGAATACTTATACAATTTGTTAAAATACAGATTGCTGGGCCCCACCCCTCAGAGTTTCTCATATAGTAAGTCTGGGGTTGGGTCCAGTGATTTGCATTTCTAACAAGTTCCCAGCGGCACTGATGCTGATGGTCTTGGAGCCACATTTCAAAAATGAACTTGGTATGGAAATTTAGAATAAGGAGGGATTTCTTCTGGCTGGAAAGATCAAGGATGATTCGTGCAGAATATTCTGTATTTCTTTGTATAATTTTAGAAACAACAGGGTTTGACATCATCAAATACCATATATTTGGTATAAAGAAGAGAAGTCATAATTTTCAGTCACATACTTACCTACTCTGCCTGTCAGAGGAGCTAGGAAACATGGCTCCTTCATTTGTTTACAGTTTATCAACATTTTGCACACCACGCGCTAAGTCTCTTCACTTGTGTCTGACTTTGCCACCCTATGAACTGTAGCCCACCAGGCTCCTCTGTCCAAGGGATTCTCCAGGCAAGAATACTGGAGTGGGTTGCTGTGCCCTCCTCCAGGGGATTGTTCCAATCCAGGGATCAAACCCAGGTCTCTTTATGTCTCCTATATTGGCAGGCAGGTTCTTTATCACTAGCGCCACTTGGGAAGCCCAGCGAATGTACGCAATGTTGTATGCCAATTATATCTCAGTAAACTAGAAAGAAAAATAAAACTGCATTGTCCAAAGTGGATTTGATCCTCATCAAGACTCCATCTGATGGACGACCAGAAAAAAAAAAAAACTGACTTCAGTCCATTCTGTTTAAACTTTGATATGTTGTTGATTAGTTGCTAAGTCGTGTCTGACTCTTTTGCGACCCCATGGACTGTAGCTTGCCAGGCTCCTCTGTCCATGGGATTTCCCAGGCAAAAATACTGGAGTGGGTTGCTATTTCCTTCCCCAGGGAATCTTCGTGATCCAGATCTCCTGAATTGGCAGGCGGATTCTTTTTTTTTTTTTAATTTATTTATTTATTTTAATTGGAGGCTAATTACTTTACAATACGTGAATCAACCATGAGTATACGTGTGTCCCCATCCCGAACAACCCTCCCACCTCCCTCCCTGTCCCATCCTTCTGGGTTGTGGCAGGCAGATTCTTTACCACTGAACCACCAGGGAAGCCCTGACTTTGATCTAGTTATATAAATTCAAACAATCCCTTTAAGACAATATTTAATATCTTTGGGGTGAAATGATCGGCCTTTCGTATTTCACCTGGTGGAATGTGGTTTTGTGACCTTGTGGCTGTGGGGTGATGGGGTCCCACTCTGTGCTCTGGCTTCTCTGTGGTGAAACCTCTTGTCTGCCAGGCTGCTGCTCGCTCTGCTGACATTCTTGGCTGAGGTCTGTGCTGGTGTAACCCATGGTCTGCTCACTGAGCTTGATCTGAGCCCAGTAATTCTCTTTCACCAAGTTGGCATTAGCTTGCTTGCCATGGTCCCCTCTGAGTTTCTGCCCTGTCTCCTATCTGGCCACTGGCCTGGTGGATTATAGATCATCTCACCCTTCACCAAAGTGGGGTGGGATGTATGACAGCGGCCCTGTGGCAACCTCACTGGGTCTCCGTTCATGTGACTTCACATTCTAACCCTCGGGATCCTCACTTTGTGTCCCATCTCTACATTGGGCTTCCCTGATGGTTCAGGAGGTATAGAATCCACCTGCAATGACTTGGGTTAGATCCCTGGGTCAGGAAGATCCACTAGAGAAGGGAATGGCAACCCACTTCAATATGCTTGCCTGGAGAATCCCACGGACAGAGGAGCCTGGTGGGCTACAGTCCATGGGTCACAAAGAGTTGGACACGACTGAGTGACTAACACTTTCACACTTTCTACCACATGGAAATTAGAGCAAATTTTGGGGATCTGCTGTCCATCTCCCCTCTCTGCCCAGTGACAGTGACTCACCACTTTTTCTCTAACATGGCACTCTGCCTCCCTCGTTTAGCATGGGAATTGCCTGAGAGGCAGCCTTCTTCTGGAACTCTAACTGGAAGCAGAGCATGACCCCGACTCTGCCCTCAGCATTGCTCTCCAACTAGCCTATGTGCCTCCCTCCATCCTCCTCTCTCTAACGCCCCAGGCTCAGGAGATCAGAGCATCTCACTCACCTCCCTCGCACCTTTTTTTGTCTATTCCTTTGCTGTACTTAGGCATCAGAGAAGTGCTCTCCATCCCTCTTCATATTTGAATATCCTTGAAATTGGGTCTTAGAATTCATATCATGTCCTTAGTTTAATTAGCAGAATTTTTTCTTTCTTGGTGGTGTAATGGTGCTCCTTACAATCAATGTTGTCTTAGATTCTAAAATACTGCATCTCTTTATTTCTCCTGTATCACATTCTCCTATTTCCATTTTATTGTCACAACTGAGTACAAGATATCGACTCTACTCTGTGGCAGGTATTATTTGTTGAAAGGGAAATAAATAAATTTCCCCTCCACCATTCTGGATTTTTACCTGTTGTCTTGATCAAGAAACCCAAAACATGCCCTTCTACCTCTAGTATGATTAAAATCCAGGGCTTGTTCTCTGAGATGAAGACAGCATTGAAATCTGATTATGGAGTGGGGAATAAAATGTATCTGTTTAACAGTTGCAAAATAAATGTGATACCTGTTGCACATTTGAATATCAAAGCAAAATTTACTTTTATAAGGGTATTGTTGATAATGATGGCAATGATTTGATGCTTATAGTAGTTTTTCAATAGTTTCATTGCTGATAGTGATAACTAATTTTCTATTACTGGAAAGTATTTGTCTAGGTTGGGCCCTCTTTAAATTCATTTTTTTATTAGAGTATAATTGATTTAAAATGTTGTGTTAGTTTCTGCTGTATAGCAAAGTGATTCAATTATACATATATGTAGTCTTTTAATTTTCTTTATCATTATGGTTTATTACAGGATATTGAATGTAATTCCCTGTGCTATATAGTAGGACCTTGCTGCTTATCTATTTTATATATAGTGGTTTGTGTATGCTAATCCCAAACTCCTAATTTATCCCTCCCCCACCCGCTCTCCCTTTTGATGACCCTAAGTTTGTTTTGTATGTCTGTTAGTCTTTCTGTTTTGTGGATAAGTTCGTTTGTGTCATATTTTAGATTCCACATATAAGTGATATCGTATGGTATTTGTCTTTCCATTTCTGACTTACTTTGCTTAATAAGATAATCTCTAGATAAAGCATTTGAGAAACAAGGCAAATAAAAATTAACTTATGATGGAAGTATGATAATGATCTACTGTTTAGTAAGAAAATGTAGTTTCCAAATGGTTTGAATAGCATAATCTTTTCTATTGTTAATCTTATTTTCTGTTTTATACTATATGCATGATTAATTTGTATATTCTTCTAAAAACCAAGCATAGTTTCTGTTACTACAAAAAAGATTCTAATGTAATATGATAATGAGATGAGAGTGAGAAGGTTATGATTTAATTCCTGATTTATGAACAAATCACCTGATTTATCTGGTCCTTCGCTTTTGTCACTTTTAAAATGAGAAAAAGATGACACTCATCTAGGTGTGGAGATGTTATCAAGTCTGGGAGTGTTCTGTTTGCAAAATAAGATAACTGAGCTCAAAAGAGAAAGTAAAAACAGAAACCTAAGCTTAAACTCAAGTATTTGACGATTTCATTATAGTGTGAATTATCCAGAGAATTGCATTAGTTCTCCGCCTTATTTTGCATTGTTAGTAAACATCATCAGAAACACCTACAAACATTTTAACTTCTTCACCTATAAAAGCTTAAGAAATTAAAAAATATTAACTGAAAAATATACATATGTGAATAGTCACCTTCTTATTATCTTAGGTTTATTAAGATTTATTAATACTGATGATTCAGTCATTCCTCATAATCAGATTGAATGATATAAAGTTCACAATCATGGATCATGGATTCTTTTCTCTCAGGCACAACTTCTGCTTTTATGATACATTTTGGAGTATGAATTATGTTGAACATACTGATGAATATGGAATTTCCTGTTCTTCTGAAATATGCAAGTATTACAGCAAAATAAAATAATTTTCATTTTAAGGTTAGTGGTGACATATCTGCCGGGAATATAGATTTAATCCTTACACAATTGTCACAAATTAATACAGCATTTTTCTTCAGATTATATAAAGTTTAATACTACAGTCTTTGGGATTGTACTAAATAGAGGATAGATGCTTTTTTGCTTATAAATCCAATTTGAGAATTTCTCTAACTCAGAAGGAAGATGAAAAAT
Organism: Cervus canadensis; assembly: GCF_019320065.1. Taxonomy (NCBI): domain Eukaryota; kingdom Metazoa; phylum Chordata; class Mammalia; order Artiodactyla; family Cervidae; genus Cervus; species Cervus canadensis. The sequence goes on along the minus strand of NC_057406.1, from coordinate 35,605,090 downwards.
CTAAAAGTGGACAAACTAAATATGCAGCTCGAAGCTATTTGATACTTCTCATTACAAATTGTGGGACTGATAAAAAATGAAAAAATGCAACTTATTTTCCTGAAAATGTTACCAAAGAAACAAGTTCTGGTAGTCTATTAATATACACTACAGTTTTTTCACATTTACAAATACCCTCCTTATTTTCAGACATAATTTTTTACATTGTCTCCTTTTATTCACTGTATCTAGCTCAACTAGATAGAGAAATGATTTTGAAAATTGTAAAAACTGTTAAAATACATGTTAAGTGATAAAGTTGTTCTAAGCAGTCATTGTACACATGGGTAGGCCAAGAGAATTTTGTTATGAGAATTCATATTAAACATTAATGTTTAGATGGTTAAATCTCTTTTTTATAAGCAGATCATGTTATTGAGGGGAGAAGGAAATGGCAACCCACTCCCGGGAAAGTATTCTGTCCTGGGAAATCCCATGGACAGAGGAAGCTGGAGGGTTGTAGTCTCTGCGGTTGCAAGAGTCGGCCACAACTTAGTGACTAAAGCACCAGCACCATGTTATCAAAGAGGAGCTGTGATGTGGAGAGTTTTCTTTCCTGGCCTTCAGAAAAGTGCTGGTCCTGATTCAATGAAAATTGCTAGCGAATAATGGGTAGCTTATGATATGTAGTATTTGTTGTAATTTCCACTATTTCCTGCTATGTTTTGGCATTGCAAATGTCTTAATTATTCACATTAATACACATCAACTTAAAAAACACTTAAGAATAGTCAGCTATGTGTCTTCATCTATGTGATGACAGCAATTTTTGTAAAGATGAGATGAGTTCAGAATGTATTATAGATCAAAATTAATATGGAAGCTTTTAAAAATAAATTATTTGGGAACAAGCTATATCCTGGAAGAAATATAAAGCTTGAAAGAGTAAAATCAGGAATTCTCTGGATAAGTAAGGGTTTAGCTATTTAATTATTACACATGGGAGGCGATTATTTTTAATAAAAATGTATCTTTTTTATTCTTTGAGAGCATTCATTCAAAGAAAGCATCTGTGGCACTGACATTCTAAAATCCAAACAAAGAATAAATGCATCCTAACAAGTAAGGTGATCCTAGAAAGGCTGGGTCTTGCTACCCTAGCCTGGCTACCTTGTTCTGCATCACATTTTGTGGGGGGTTGGGGGCTAGTTTTCTTTTTTCTTAGTTTTAAAAATTTATTTATTTATTTTTATTTTTGGCTATGCTGGGTCTTTGTTGCTCTGCTTGGGCTTTCCTAGTTGCGGTACAGAAGCTTCTCATTGCAGTGGCTTCTCTTTTTGCAGACCACAGGCTCTAGGGTGGGTGAGTTTCAATAGTTGTGGTGCCTGGGCTTAGTTGCCCCATAGCAGGTGAAATCTTCCTGGACCAGGGATCGAACCTGTGTCCCCTGCATTGGCGGGTGAATTCTTTACCACTGAGCCACCTGGGAATTCCAATAGTTTTCTTTATGGGCCCCTTACTTACCATCTGCCTCCTCTCCCCTTATACCCTCTCCATTCCTTTTGTTTTCCTTTACTTTTCTTTCTATATGTTTTGTATAACTTGAAAAAATTCCTATTTGTGTCATTATGCTGTTAAAGATACATTGCCAAAATAATATTTGATTATAGTAAATTCACATATAAAGACAGACTTTATGAGTCTATTTCAATTTGGGATAAATTATGGAAACAAACAATAAAATGTGTTTGACTTCTATAAGTAGAAAATACTATGCACACAGGTGCCAAACTTTATTGATCAGCTATTTCGTTGAGATAGTATTTAAATATATTTTGAATGTGAAAAATACTTGACATTCTTTGTAATACAAACCACTCAAGTCTCTCTCTTTTTTTTTTTTAACCCTTGAGAGTCTCTATATAATAACTATCTTATAAATAGAAATGTTTGGAATTCTTTTTGCATGTATGCTTTGAAAGACACGTATCACTGGACTTAACTGCTCATGGGTGACAGTGTATGGTTTTATTTCTTTTTCTTCAGAGCATCAGTTTTCTAAATTCTCTTTCCTCACCAAATTCTTTCTTAGTAATATACACAAAAAGACTTTCTTGGTGATCCAATGGTTAAGAATCTGCTTGCCAATGCAGGGAATATGGGTTTGATCACTGTCAGGAAGATTCCACATGCCTCAGGGCAACTAGAACTGTGCACCACAATTACTGAAGATGACACACCCTAGAGGCTGCGCTCTGCAACAAGAGAAGCCTCAGTAATAAGTCCCCACACCCCAACTAGAGAGTAGTCTCCACTCGCCGCAACTAGAGAAAGCCTGCTCGTAGCAATGAAGACCCAGCACAGTCACAAAAGAGGCTATAGAAAATAATATACACAATAATACATCCCTATCAGAGGAAAGTGTCAGTCCAAAAAATTGAGGAGCTTAATCTTTTTTTCTTCCAGTTTTATTGAGATATAATTGACATGCAGCACTGTATGCATTTAAGATGTATAGCATAATGATTTGATTTACTTTCATCATGAAGTGATTATCACAGTAAGTTTAGTGAACATCTATCATCTAAGTATCATCTCATATAAAATTAAAGAACTAGAAAAATATTGGTGTTTGTTGTGTTGCAAACTCAGAATTTTAACAACTTTTATATATAGCATAACAACAGGGTTAATTATGTTTATCATGTCATTTGATAACTACATTCCTAGTACTTATTTATCCTATAACTGAAGGTTTGTACCTTTTGACTACTTTTATCCAGTTCCTCTACATACCACCCCGGTTCTGGTAGCCACAAATCTGATTTATTTTTCTATGAATGTGTTTGCTTTTGAAATATAATCAACCCATAGCACTATGTAAGTTTCTGTTACACAACATAGTGATTTGATATTCCTATACACTTCAAACTGGTTACCACGATGAGTCTATTTACAATGCTGCAATACAAAGATATTACATAGTTATTGACCATATTCTCCACACTGTACATTTCACATTGAGAAGCTTAATTTTTATTGTGATATTGAAATATACCCAAATTTAATTTAGATTTTAATGTCTTGTTAAAAAAAAAGACGAAAATAACAATTTTGGTAGAGGAGGAAATTTTGCTGCCTCGTGCTGAATGTAGCTCCTGGGGGTAGCAGCAGAGGGGAATTGCTTTTCTCTCTTTCAGTTCCGTGAGACCCTTGGAAGCATGAACGTGTGACACTTCTTTGTTGTTCAGTCGCTAAGTCGTGTCTAACTATTTGCAATCCCACAGACTGCAGCACGCTAGGCTTCTCTGTCCTCCACTACCTCCCGAAGTTTGTTCAAATTCATGTCCATTGAGTTGGTGATGCCATCCAACCATCTCATCCTTTGCCACCCCTTTCTCCTCCTGCCCTCAATCTTCCTCAGCATCAGGGTCTTTTCCAATGACTCGGTTCTTCGCATCAGGTGACCAAAGTATTGGAGCTTCAGCATCAGTCCTTCCAATGAATATTCAGGGTTGATTTCCTTTAAGATTGACTGATTTGATCTTCTTGCTGTCCAATGGACTCTAGAGAGTCTTCTCCAGCACCACAGTTTGAAAGCATCTATTCTTTGGTGCTCAGCCTTCTTTATGATTCAGCTCTCACATCCGTACATGACTACTGGAAAAACCATAGCTTTGACTACATGGATCTTTGTCAGCAAAGTGATGTCTCTGCTTTTTATTATGTTGTCTAGGTTTGTTCATAGCTTTCCTTCCAAGGAGCAAGCATCTTTGAATTTTATGGCTGCTGTCACTGTCCGCAATGATTTTAAAGACCAAGAAAGTAAAATCTGCCACTGTTTCCATTGTTTCCCCATCTGTTTGTGACAAAGTGATGGGATTGGATGCCATGATCTTGGTTTTTAAATGCTGAGTTTTAAGCCAACTTTTTCACTTTCCTCTTTCACCTTCATCAAGAGGTTCTTTAGTTCTTCTTCACTTTCTGCCATTAGGGTGTTGTCATCTTTTCAGCTTGTGCTTCATCCATTTTGGCATTTTTCATGATGTACTCTGCATATAAGTTAAATAAGTAGGGTGACAATATACAGCCTTGATGACCTCTTTTCCAATTTTGAACCAGTTCATTGTTCCATGTCTCATGCTAACTGTTGCTTCTTGACCCAAGTACAGGTTTCTCAGGAGGCAGCTAAGGTGGTCTGGTATTCCCATCTCTTTAAGAGATTCAAATGCTCAAAGGGTAACATTTTTCATTGTATTCAACTTTTCACCTTAATTCTTATTTTAAAACTCAGTCTTCAAGCAAGATGGAACTGTATAGTTCGTAAAATATTTACTCTCAATTTTTTCTTTTTCTTTAATGCCTATCCAGTTTTACATGACTTACAAAAATAGATTGGTATTTTCTAAATGATGTTTGGATCAAACTCCTTGAGGACAGAAACAATTTTTGTCACTGTTATATAACTACCATGTGTCATGGTAGCATAGGTGCTCCATGAATATTTACTGATGAGTAAAATGCCAGTGTTCTTGCCTGGAGAATCCCAGGGACGGGGGAGCCTGGTGGGCTGCCATCTATGGGGTTGCAAAGAGTCGGACACGATTTAGCAGCAGCAGCAGCAGCAAAATGACTGCCAGGATGTCCCATTAACTTTGGATAAACTGCTATATTTAAAGCGTTTAAATGTTTATGTCTACTTGTTTTATAAGAACTTTGTCAGGTGAGTGACACACAATTAGTTTTATGTTTCCAATGCCTGTGTACAAACTGACCTGGCCATGGAGGAAAAGAACAAAGGGAGACTCAGCTTGGGGAAAAAGGAAAGCTGAGACTTTCAACAAGTTAGTGGAGGAAGTGGATGGATATACAGAAATGTAGAAACCTGAACACCTCTAACCCAACGTAAAGTTTATCAGAGCACGTGGCAAAGGTCAAAAGCTGTATCAGAAATAAACATGAATGGTGCAGGGTAGACTATGCCACGTGGATTGATGGGCTGTGTTGCAGTAATGGTGAAAGCAGAGAGAATAAGCGCTCTCCTCTGTCTCTACCTCCTTGCCTTTTGGTCCAAGAATATGTCAACAATAAGAAAATCTGCAGGGAAAAAGATGAATGTTAAATTGGAAGAAAATACTCATGACAAAAATTATTTTTTCTTTAAAAATTTATTTTATTAAATTATAGTTGATTTATAATGTGTTAATTTCGACTGTACAGCAAAGTGCTTTAGTTATGCATACATATATTCTTTTTAATACTCTGTTTAAAAATGTTTATTTGTTTATATGGCTGCTCTGGGTCTTAGTTGTGGCACTCAGGACATTCGATCTTCATTGTATCATGCAGAATCTTTAGTTGAGACATGAGAACTCTTAGTTATGGCACGTGGGATCTATCTAGCTCCCCAAGCAGGGTTCGAACCTGGGCCTCCTGCATTGGGAACATGGAGTCTTAGCCACTGGACCACCAGGGAAGTCCCATCTTTTTCATAATCTTTTCTATTATTTTTTTTTAAAACTTATTAGAGTATAGTTGATTTACAAAGTTGTGTTAATTTCTGCTGTGCAGCAAAGTGATTCAGTTATACATATATCCACTCTTTTTTAGATTCTTTCCCATATAGGTCATTACAGAGTATTGAATAGTTTCCTGTGCTATACAGTAGGTCCTTATTAGTTATTTATTTTTTATATAGCAGTGTGTATACATCAATTCCAATCTCCCAGTTTATCCCTCCCTATCCCTTCCCCCCACGCTGTCACAAAGTTTGTTTTCAACATCTGTGAAGCTATTTCTGTTTTAAAAACAAATGACTTTTAAACCCTAAGAATACAAGGTATAGTTAATGTAGACTTGTGATGTAGCTGCTAAGAAAACCAGCATGGTACAACTTTATATGGCATTGTGTATGGCTGTGTTTGGGGAGATGGCATACATTAAGAAATATTAATATTACAGACATGAACCATTATGCAATGACTCGAGGGGAGAGTCTTCCAAATGCTGTGAGAATGAAAGAATTGCATGTTCATTAGAAGCAAATAGAGCAGATGTTGCTGACAGGTTGTCTTAAAAGTTCTAGCATGTTCCCTCCTCATCTTCTAGTTCTACCCACTGCTGCTTACACCTTCTCTCAGAAATTGACAGACTAGAAGGAAGTGAGCATGTATTCAAAACCTGGTGTTATGTTGTCTTCATCCACACACAAACACGGACAGGAAATGACATTTGAGACAGGTGTTCTTCTCTTCAGGGAAATGAAAGTCTGTGTGAAGTGGCCGTGATGGTTGCAATATTTGAAGGAATGTTTTGTCTAGTGTAAACCTACTTCCATATGAAAAATACTAGATTCTTTATACAATAGCCCTCAGGCATTCTTAAGAGAAGCTGCAATATAATTTGGGAGACTTTTGGGGAGCTGAGTTTAGGCCTGTTTATTTGAGTATCTCTCAAAATCTCTTATTCAGTTTAGAGTTTTCTATAATGACAAAAATTGAATATTTTTATGTCACTTATGGCAAGTTTTATTCAATATCAAGCCTGCTCCGGTTTGATAAGCAGAGATTCATTATAATGGTGAGCCTAGCCAAATCCTGACTTAGCCCAAGGCCCAGAACTAAGGCAAAAATGGTAACAGGTTTAGTTGCAACAGTTTCCTGTTACCTGGTACCCAGAAATAACCAGACTCCAAACACTGATAAGGTTGTCATGGAGAACTACATTCCAATCTTAAATCTGTTTTTGCCAAGAAGGGTGGGTTTGAATTCTACAGCCTTCTTGAATTTCCACTTGGCATCTTTGTCTACTGAGATGTTCTGAAAGATGCCAGGAGACACGTGTGTGTATGTGCCTAGTCGCTCAGTCATGTCCAACTCTGCGATCCCTTAAACTGTAGCCCACCAGGCTCCTCTGTCCATGGGATTCTCTAGGCAAGAATCCTGGAGTGGGTTTTCATGCCCTCCTCCAGGGGATCTTCCTGACCCAGGAATTGGACCCATGTCTCTTTTGTTTCCTGCATTGGCAGCCAGGTTCTTTACCACTAGTGCCCCACCTAGGAGGCCCTCTAGGAGACACTGGGCCAGCCAAAACTGAATTGTTGAAATGCCATGCAGCTATATATCCTCTGCTTGTAATTTCACTGTAGAGACTCTGATAAACACTTTCTTAAAAATATGCCTTAACAAGAAAAGGTTAAGTAAAAAACCAGAATCAAAAGCTGACATCCTAGGCATGTCTTCTGCGTGACTGAATCTGGTATTTCCATTTTCTCCTGTTCTGCCTTCACTCTATTGTGTCAACTGAAACTCTGAAAAAATCTTTCTCAGAGTTTCTTTAGAAATTTTTCCATTTAAAAAGAAGTGTCATTTATTGCTGTGATTTTTATTTTTCATTTAAAAAAATACAAACTTTCTAAAACATTAGGAAAGTAGAGAAAGTTAGTCCTAGTTTTATCATACAAGTCTTTTTTTCTAGTATGTTGTTTCCCCCTGACATTTTAGTGACCAAACTCAATACAGAACTTTGATCCTACTTGTAAACCTTGACATAAATCTTTTTATATATTTTACATATTCTTAATAAGAATCATTGGCATACACCATGTTAGCTGCTACTTCTACATCATTGATTTGCTATTACTCAATATTTGCTTTGCTCCCAATATTTATTATTATTAATACTATGAAAAAAATTGTGAGTATTTTTCATATATATAATTATTTCCTCAGGATATACTCCTTGGATCTATATTGTCATTTAAAATGACTGTAAAGATATGAGATTGGCTCTTTCACTATCAGCATTGGTTATTATAATTAAAAAAATATTTTTTGCTATTATGAGAAATGACATCTCACTATTACATTACTTTCATTTCTTGCCTACATCCAACATTTTGCCTATAACTTTGTTGCATATAGTTTGCCCATCTTGTTTTCTTTTAGATTTTATTAGAATTTTGACATAATATTTTACAGCTGTATGAATTAAATCTACTTGACATTTTACTTCATGTTTTATATCAGTGCATATGTATTTTAAATTCAGAAATCCCTTATACATACTTTTAAAATATTAAATTTCATTTTAGAGTTTTTTATTGAGTAACTACATTCTCCTGAATTTATTTTTATCTTAAGATGTCATGTGATGTTCTAAAAGCACTGAACTAAAATTTTCAGCCAACCACAGTTTGCGTATGTGGTACAACTTTACATGGGTGTGTGTATATGCCTGGGTGTTGGTTAAAACTGCAGATGCAAAACCCACTAATAGGGAGGACCAGCTGTACCAACCCCCTCATGGGAACTTGAGCATCTGGGGATTTTGGTATCCGTGGGCCCTCTTGGAGCCAGTCCCCCACAGATACTGAGAAATGACGATGTGACAGTTTATAGTATGTACACAATGAGAGGAAAGCAAGGCAAATTTGGGAAAGGTCAGGTCAGAAAAAGGACGTCAGGACGTTCTCCTTGAGTTTATTCTCCCTGGTTTTGCCCTTTTCTGGGTTAGGGTGCTGTTTTCTCTTTTCTCCCACTAGTTGGCTGCCCTTGGGTTGGTTCCTTAACTTCTCTTAGACTCAGGTTCTTCAGCTGTAAAATGGGGCTGATAGTAAGTGGTAATTATCTCCTGGAAGTTCTCAGGTAATATAGAAGAGAAGTGCTCCGCTCAGAGACTCAAATATAGAAGTCATTAATATAATTACGTTTCCCCATCTCTTTCCTTTTTATTCACACTTGCTCTTGTCTTTCATTCTCATTGACAGTTACCAGTTTGACGGGTTTGGCCTTAGTAGTCTGTTTCCACTCATTAAGACAAGGTTAAAGTTCCTGAAGTAAACCTTTAAGAGCAAGTCAGAAATCCTGAGGCATCTGGGAAATGCGATTACACGCTGAGAAATTGCTCCTAGTGTGCATTTTAGGACCTTAATTGCCCCAACTGCACTTCTTATAGTACGGGAAGTCTGTAAGAGGTGAGGGATGGTCAGAGGTCTGCTTTATGTTATCAGGCTAGGGACCACAAGCACAACAGCTTTTTCTGGTGTTAGATGGCAGTTTTCTCCCAGGGTTTCATCTGCCCCCCCTTCTGTGAAGAGATAAAAACTTGTTGAAGGCAGAGTTCCCATGGGACACTGTGGGGTGGTTCTGTAGCACCAGGGATTGGAATTTAGCTACTTTGGTTTCAAAATTTGTTTTTTCTATTATGTTTGAAATTTCCCCGTTAAAAATCAGATTTCTTTCTTTTAAAGAAATTTTAAAGAATCAAATATCCCTGAGAGAGATTATCAGGCATTCACTACTGTTTACTGAAGGGGCTGATGTGTAAATAAAGCAGCCATTGACTCAGACTCTCTGGAGACAGGTCTGGTGTTGACTTTGTCATTGATCTGTCTTCTTGCACAGGTCACAGTATCTCTGATGCTTGGTTTTCTTATGACTTTTAATATTGCTTTTCTCTCAGACAACGGTAATCACAAAAATAACTAACACCATGTCAAACTTGGTAAGTGTATTTTCTAATTTAAACCTCACAAGGACTTTAGGAGGCAGGTACTATTGTTATCACTTGACAGATAAAGAAAGTGAGGCATCAAAGGCTGAATATTTGCATAAAGTCAGCAGAGAATCAATTAGTGACTTAAACCCGGTTTCCCTGGTGGCTCAGGTCATAAAGAATCCATCTGTAATGGATTGATCCTGGGTTCGATGACTGGGTTGGGATGATCCCCTGGAGAAGGAAATGGCAACCCAATCCAGTATTCTTGCCTGGAGAAGTCCATGGACAGAGAAGCCTGTAGGCTACAGTCCATGGGCTTGCAAAGAGTAGGACACGACTGAGTGACTAACACGCACAAAAACCAGGACTATGTGATGCTTTATTTTTAATCATTCTGGTATACAGTTATGATTGATGACTGTTGTCCTGATACCTAGCTGAGAACACGAAATTATATTAGAGGAAGAATAGTTGCAAATTGAAGTAAGCAAGAATTGAAATATTTGAGCAGTTTAACAGCTGGTAGTGTAAATATCTCTAAGAGGTTGGAGGAATATTTTAACAGGATGTTAAATCGGGACTTTCAGTGGAGACATTGAAATACAATAATTAAGACCAAGATGCAAATCGTGAAGGGAAACATTTGAGCTAGGCTGTTGAAGATGAGAAATGATTTTGAAATGCTTTGGAGTGCGCTGCTGCTGCGTTATGATTCCTGCCCAACCCCCAGGGCATGGGCAAGATCCAAGTGTGTGTGTGTGTGTGTGTGTGTGTGTGTGTGTGTGTGTGTGTTGGGAGGAGGGTGTGGAAGGGATAACTGGCTCTCGCATCTAGTTTACCGGGAAGAACTTCAAAGGCATCACTGGGGGAGATTGGAATTTGTCCCCCGCAGGTAGGGAAACACAGTAGACCGATGTCAAACTCCAGCTTTGGAAACAGAGAGGTTAAAGGTCAGGAGATGGGTTGTACACCATTCTTGGCAGGAAAATCAAACTTGCTGCTGCTTTGGGATTGGCCTACATTTGTGGAGTTTTCCCAAGCTAAAAGAGTGTTTCTTGTGGATCAATCTTTAAAATGAGACCTGGTTTGGGATTATTGCTAAACTCTTCTCCACTAGACAACACTTTGACAGTGATCAAAACTAAAGTCATAAACAAGGGGACAGATGGACACCACTTTCCTGAGGTCACGTCACCTGAGGAAGTACACGTCGTCACTTAATGTATTAATACTATTCTAGCTGGAAATGCTTAACCTAATCTAGTTAGGAAGAAATGCAAGACAAAACTAGAGGACTATCCTATAAATAAATGGCCTGATTCTTCAAAACTGTCAATGTTATTAAAGACAAAGGATGTCTGAAGAATTGGTACAGATCAAAAAAGACACTGAAGAGATATGACAGCTAAATGCTGTATGTGATCCTGCATGGGATTCTGTCCTGGAGGAAAAACAATGCCATCAAGCAGTGGTCCTCAACCTTTCTGGCATCAGGGACTGGTTCTGCGGAAGACAATTTTTCCACAGACTGGGGGTGGTGGGGATGGTTTTGAGATGATTTAAGCGCATTACATTTACTGTGCATTTTATTTCTATTATTTTTACATCAGCTCCACCTCACATGATCAGGCATTAGATCCTGAAGGCTGGGGACCCCTGTTATGAAGGACAGTTGACAACACTAGATTATGGACGGTAGATTAAAGTTTTAGGTCAATGTTAACTTTTCTGAGCTGGATAGCTATATTATGGGTACAGAAGAGAGTATCTTTGCTCTTAGGAACACATGAAGTCCTAGGTAAAGGGGCATGATATAGACAGACGGTTCTAAAAATAAATTGTATGTGTGTATATGTGTGTTTGTAGAGAAAGACAATGACGAAACATAGGTGGCAAATTATAAAAATTAGTGAATTTGGGTCAAAGTGATGTGCTCTTCATAAAAAGTTACTCTTTTGTAACTTTTCTGCAAGTGAGATTATTTCAGAATAAAAATGAAAAACATTATTTTTTCAGCAATGCCTTCCCACTCACCAAGGTCTGTTTCACCTCAATTCCCTCTACCCCTTCCACACATGATCACCTCCTCCAGAAATGCTAGTAAACCCACTCTAGACCTGCTAAGTCAAACGTTTCACGGGATGGAGCCTAGGGAGCTGTGTTTTAAGATGGTTCTTACAGTGAAGTTTGAGAAGCACTGGTTTAGACTAGTCAGAACCCATGCTTGGAGTTGGGTAGGGGGTGGCGTTGACCCCATTCAGGCTGGTAGACATGGGGGAAAAGTGGACAGTTCTCTGGGATCTACCTCTCAACAGTGGTAGATTCTCCTTCTACAAACCCTATGAGAATCCTATCAGCTTCTCCTTCCACATTCTTCCCTATATCATCCCCTATTCTCATTCCAGCTTGCTCCTGGAGGCAAGTCACAGCACTTTTTTAGGCCAAAATTTCACAGCAGGTTGTATACATAACTAAGGCATATTTGTTAGAAGACAAATCCACAGAACTCTCCCTAGTGAATATAGAGATGGGGATTCAGGAGGAAGGGGCACTTTGCCCTGGCTGTACCTGGGACACTTCCCTGGGGAAATGGAGCTTGGGCGTGTAGAGGTGGGAGGAGGGAAGGAGGAAGGGGAATTTCTGGCAGAGGGACCATTGCCTTCAAAAGCATGAAGACTGGGAATTCCTTGTGGCCCAGTGCCCAAGACCCTGAGCTCCCAACGCAGAGGGCTTGTGTTTGATCCTTGGTGAGGGAACTAGATCCCACATGCTGCGACTAAGAATTTGCATGCAACAACTAAAAGGTCCCGCCTGGCACAATGAAGATTGAAGACTTCGCATGGCAGAACTAAGACCCTGTGCAGTCAATAAAAAGAAAAATCATGAGACTAAAAGTACTAGATTATATGTGGGAAGTCTGGCTTCCCACAAGGCTATCAGGAGTGGAAGAGTAGAAACTAAAGTTCTCAAAGGAGGAGACCAGATAATGACCACTGTGGAATGTTATGACATGGTGGTGTCATATTCTCAGCAGAGGAAATCCATTTAGATGGACTGATGCCCACAGTATCTAATATTCATACCAGCAGGTTAAAGACTTTAAACTTTCTTCTGTAGACAAGGGGGGGTCATTGTATGTTTGAGCGGTTTTGATCAGATCAGCTTTGTAAGGAGAGTGCTCTGGCTTGCCGTGAGGACTGTGAGTGGGGGAGACTGGAAGAGTAGAGACTTGGGAGCAGGCAACAGGTATAGGATGGAGCAAGTGGGGAAGGTAAAGAGGAGACATTTTTTGAGATAAAGGAAAGAAAGTAGGTAGAGAAAAGAAAAAAGAGTGACTCCAAGACTTTGTGCCTGATTACTTAAGAGGTTGCTGATGCCATTGATGACAAAAGTGGTTTGATTGGAAGATGGAACATTTTGAGTTTGTGCATTCAGACAATTAATGAGGAATTAAGTAATGTGTTCTACCCCACCTACAGCTTCATTGAATTCTTTTTAGTTGTAACCTCCCACCTTTTCCCCAGTCTCGGCAGCTAAGAATGAGGCTACTGTTGCTTAAAGTAGGTGTCAGGTGAGACCATGAACACAGAGGTCAAGGGAAAAATATAGTGAGCAAAAGTGTAAGTTTGCAGAAAACTTTATCACTCCCAAAAGGAACCCTGTGTCCTTTCTTATCCCCTCCAGGCCATAGGTAACCACTAATTGGCTTAAAAAATATTTATTATTTATTTATTTGCCTGCACTGGGTCTTAGTTGCTGCATGTGGATATTTAGTTGCAGTATGTGGGATCTAGTTCCCTGACCAGGAATTGAACCCAGGGCCCCTGCACTGGGAGTGCAGTCTTAGCTACTAAATCACCAGGGATGTCCCCACTAATTGACTTTTCATCTGCATGAATTTGCTTATTTTGTACATTTCATATAACTAGAATGATATAGCATGCGATCTTTTGTGCCTGGTTTCCTTCAGTTAGCATGTTTTCAAGGTTCATCTATGTTGTAATATGAACCAGTAGTTTTTATGGCCATGTACCATTCCACTGTGCATTTATCCATTCATCACGGATGATGGACACTGGCTATTATGAATAAAGCTACTATGAATATTTTTGTACAATTTTTTTTGTGCACACGTATGCTTTCATTTCTCTTGAATACCTAGGTAGAGATGGAATTGCTGAAAGTGAAAGTGACGTCTCTCAGTTGTGTCCAACTCTTTGCGACCCTACGGACTGTAGCCCACCAGGCTTCTCTGTCCATGGGGGATTCTCCAGGCAAGAATACTGGAGTGGGTTGCCATTTCCTTCTCCAGGGGATCTTCCTGACCCACATTGCAGGCAGACTCTTTACCCTTTGAGCCACCAGGGAATTGCTGGGTCAAATGTTAAGTTTGTTTAACTTTTTTAAGGACTATCAAACTCTTTTTCCAAAATTTCTACTAGCAATAGAGCATTCCAATTTTTCCATATCTTTGTCAACACTCGTTATTATCTAATCAGTCCCTTATCAGATATATGATTTGCAAATACTTTCTCACATATGATTATTTTAACTCTCTTGATAGCATCCTTTGAGGCACAAAATTTTTAACTTTGGTAAAGTCAAGTTTATCTATCTTTTCTTTTGTTGCTTATGGCTTTGGTGCCCTGTTTAAGAGACCATTGATAAATTCCATATTATGAACATTTACCCCTATATTTTTTCTTATTTATTTTTAATTGAAGGATAATTACAATATTGTATTGGTTTCTGAATACATCAACACCTCTATGTTTTCTTATAGGAGTTTTACAGTATTAGGTCATATATTTAGGTCTGTTTTGAGTTAATTTTTGTGTATGATGTGAGGCCAAACTGTTCTTTAATAATCTGTTTCAATTGCCCATCTCTACTGGTGGTAAAAATCTAGTCAACTCTTGATACATTAAGTTTAGGTTTTCTCAATCATCACAGTTTTAGTCTCAGTAAATCTAGGACTCGGCGTTTTCCTTCATCCTCTTCTTACGTGGGATTTAGCCAAGTCATTAATGGTTAATGGTACCTTTTGACAAGTAGTATGTATAGAGTGGGTTAGAATTTGGATTAGGTTTAAATGCGGTTCTCTGTCCTAGGATTAGCTTCAAAGAGAAGACAATGATAGATCCTGAAGAAAGTTTGGGAATCTGGGATTAGGGTGAACATGCATCCCAGCTGAAGTGGGGTTACTCTTGGAGGTAGCAAGTTTCACAGAGGTCCCTGAGACTCTGTAACAATAGCTGTACTAGGGGATTTTTTCTCCCACACATTCAACATATATTTATTAACTGCCTATCATGTGCCAAGAACTCTTATAATAGTGGAATAAAGCAGGAATGCAAACAGACAAATTCTCTGCCATCTTGGAACTCATTTTCTAGTGGGAGGAGACAGGACAATAAATAGGCAAATAACATGTTGTGCTAAAAAAAACTAAGAAAAATAGAATAGGGGAGACAGAGAACAAATGAAGCTTAGGACAGTATTTTTTACAGGGTGGTCAGGGAAAGACTCCTGTGATATGGTGACATCAGAGCAGAGGCCTGAAGCAGGAGAAGGACCGAAACCTGCAGATACACGTGGGAAGAACATACAAGGCGGAGGGAACAGCAAGTGCAGTGGCCTCCTATGGCATATTTGAAGGTGAGCGAGGAGGCCAAGATGGCTGGAAAGGAAGGGGTCAGGTCAGTGGTGGGAGATGAAGTCAGAGATGTGGTGGCGGGCTCTCAGAATGGTTGTGCAGGTGCGGACTGCTCACCACTCACTCATACAAACCGTGCTACTCACATATGTGTACCCGGACAGCTGCACCACATCAGCCCAGGGGGAAGATCAATGTAGGGCCTTA
This sequence comes from Cervus canadensis, assembly GCF_019320065.1. NCBI lineage: Eukaryota > Metazoa > Chordata > Mammalia > Artiodactyla > Cervidae > Cervus > Cervus canadensis. The sequence goes on along the minus strand of NC_057406.1, from coordinate 35,589,750 downwards.
AAGGCCATGGAAGTGACTTTAGAATTCACTCTGAGATGGGACGCCACTGCAATGTTTTGAGCAGAGGCTTGACCTAATTTCTATTTTAACAGCAAATGTCTGGCTTCTTGGTAGAGAATAGATCATAAAGGTGCAATGGTGGAAGAGAGGAGGTCAGTGAGCAGTCTGCTGTCATCCAGGAGAGAGATGATGGAGGCATGGACCAGGGTTGTAGGATTTTGTTTATAGTTTGAAACCTGAGTTGACAGGATTTGCTGGTAAACTGAATGTGGGACATGAGAGAGAGGAGTCAAAAATGATTCCGAGGTTTCCAAGCTCAGCAAATGAAGGATAGAAGTGCCAGAATAGCTAAGACACAGAAGACCCTTTGGTGGTTGACTGACCATCTATTTCATGTTAAAGAGAAGTGTGACTGGATTCAGGTCTCAGACTATACAGGACACCTCAGTGGATGGTGGGTGGTGGGGATGGGGTGAGGAGGAAAAAAGACATTGATCTTAGTCATGTGACTTGACGTCTGTACCTGTTCACTTGTTTAATAATGTCTTGTTCACTGATAAGTTTGTACCTAGGGGAAACAAAGAAAAACATTCATGACTTCGGCCAATAATAGTGGAGCATCTATTTGGATATTTGACACAGGACTGTGCAACATGGGAAACCACAGAATATAATCCATGGGCTTCTTGGATAAATAGAAACCTCCACTTTCAGGGTCTTCATCAAGTTCCATCTCAAGCTTTTAAATAGCTCCTCTGTTCAACGCCTGGGAGGCTCTCAACATCAAAATAGTGTATCATGTAGACAGAAGAGAGCTTCTGTCACACAACAGGCATTTCTAAGTTGCTAAGTAATGATTTCCAAAGGAGAACCCAGAAGTAAAGGGAGATCTGTCAGTTACATGGTAGGACAATGACTGGGTCCAGTTTATCTCAACACATACAGGCTTTGCACTGACATTTCCTGAATTCTGTGTCTGACATTTAATTCTTTATCTTGCATGTTTTCTAAACGTCTGAATATTAAGCTTATTCCTTCAGTATAGAACTCACCTGCCAATGCAGGAGACATAAGAGACACAGGTTTCATTCCTAGGTTGGCAAGATCCCCTGGAGAAGGAAATGGCAGCCCACTCTAGCATTCTTGCCTGTAGAATCCCATGGACACAGGAGCCTGGTAGGCTACAGACTATGGGGTCTTAAAGAATCCGACACGACTAAAGCAACTTTGCAGAAGCAGCTTTACATTCCATTATATAAGTGTCAACCCAAACCATCTTCAAAATGTAAGACAGCCTTGAACTGTAAATTTAAATTTCCATCAGTTGCACAATTTGGCACACACCTCTTTGTGCGCCCTGAGTCCCTTCACCTTTCGGCAAACCTTGCTCTGGGGGGATGACTTAGGTCGAAATTCTTTGATTGGGTGGCTAGTGTCCTAACTGCTGCCCAAGTTTGCCTTTTCCAGTTCTTCCGTAAGGATAGGACCAAAGTCTTTTAAAATGATTAGACGAGAGTTAACAAAAACAACAAAGAAGGTGTGGAAGCGTGTCCCGCTGCCAGTTTCATTCATGACCGTTGGAACTTTGAGAGTCAGAAGCTTTAAAAAGGAAACAAACCGAGGCTGTCAGTGAGAGGGTGACAGCGGGCTCCGGAGGTGGAAGGTTAAACCTGGGTTTGGGATTAAGAGCAGGAGGCGCGGCCTCCGAGGGTTAACAGAAGGTTTCGCTGCTTACGGTTGGCTAAACAATTGCTGGCTCGGCCAAGCGACTTTTCCCTCGCGTCTACCTGGACATCTGCTGACGGGTCAAGTTTCACTAACGCCTTACACGAATACTAGAGACAAAAACCTAAACTACTAACTCCACATGGAGACAAACCCTTCCCTCTCCCTCGTCTCCCTCCTTTTCCCTCCTATTTTCTTTCCTTATTGTGTATTTGGAAAAAGTTCTATTTTTTCCTTTATTTCAACACCCTCCTTTCTCTCCCCCTGTCAGCAAAGTCCCCATTCCACGCATCCACCCCACCCTGACTCCTCCTTTTCAACTGCAGGCGTGAGGTTGTCTCACTCAGCTCGGGTCCAACGCGCCCGCCCCATCGCCAATTCTCATGCTCCCCGCCCCCTTTAAGACGCGGGAACGGGTCTGGACCCCGCTGTCCTTCGCCTTCCCAGGCGGGAACCGTCGCATCCCAAGTCTGGCCACTCCAGGTCGGCTCTCGGGCGACAGCTTCCCGGCTCGGGGGCCCCGCTGTCGCCCCTCCAGCGCCTCCCCGCGTCCGGTGCGCGCGCGCCGCGGCTTCCCGGGTGGCCGGGTCCCCCGCCCCCTAAAGTCGTCCCTCCCTGGCCGGGCTCCGCCCCCCGCCGCCGCTGCCTGATTGGCCTCCGCCTCCTTGTCCCCACGCTCCTCGGCTTCCCTTCGCCCAATGGGCACCACCACCTGGTCCAAAAATTTCCCCGAGGGGACCCAAAGGCTCTGCAAGCAGCAGCTCGGGCCAGGCGGCGGGGACCGCCGCGGAGGCGCGCGGAGCGCGGAGGCTTCGCGGAGGCGGGAGCGGAGGAGCGAGGAGGAGGAGCAAAGGTGTCGGAGAGAAAAGTTCTGAAAGGAACAGGAAACCTGCCGGGGAGGCGGCGGCTGCGGCTCTCCCGGCGTCCGAGCGGCGCGCGTCGCGGGGTCTCCGGAGCTGCGGCTCCGATCCTGGCGGCTCTCCCGGCGCAGCTCTATCCCTCTGGCCGTGCCCGCCGCCGCCGCCGCCGCCGCCGCTGTTCTGGGCTGCAGGCGGGCGCTCCGTTCCGCCTCTGCCGCTGCGGCTCCCCCGAGAGGGCGGCGCGGGTGCTGAGAAGAGAAGGGGACGTCTTCTTCGGAGCATGAAGCAGCATGTCCGATAAAATGTCCAGCTTCCTCTACATAGGGGACATCGTGTCCCTGTACGCGGAGGGCTCGGTCAACGGTTTCATCAACACGCTGGGGTAAGCCGGGGCGCCGGCCGGGGAGCGCGGGCTGCGGAGCGCTGGCGCTCGGTTCCCTCGGAGCTCATCCCCTTCGCCTGGGGTGGCCGGGCAGGCTCTGTGCCCGCGGACAGCCTCTGTGCCCGCGGACAGCGCGCTGCGCTCGGCTGGCGCGCTCGCAGGAAGCTGCCGGTGGAGGCAGGACTTTCTCAGCAACTTCGTAATCTCGAGCTCAGACGCATCTGAAAAGGAGGAAGTGATTCAGAAGCCCGAACGCAGGCCAGACGAAGTCTTCGTTGGCCTCTCCGTGGGTTGTTTTGATTAAAAAAAAAAAAAAAATTTTTTTTTTTTTTTTTTAACCCTTATAGGTGGGTGGGTGGGTAGGTGGGGGGGGGAACCCAACGCAAACAACACGGCTCCTCTCCCCATCGTTGCAAGCCCCTGTCCCTCACGGCCGGGTTTGTAAGAGCAGTGGATTAAAGTCTGTGGCCTTGGACGTGAGACTTGGGCGATGAGGCGAGCGGGAGGAGTGTGGCTTTGCCCTGCGGGAGGAGCTCACTGTCCCCGCTTCGCTGAAGTAATTTCCTTTTGGCCGTGCCAAACGGGAACTCGCCCGGCCTCGGGGGCGTCCTGGGGGCTTCTGGGTTCTAGAACTCACACCTGCTTTCTGCCCTCCCCGGGCCTGGGCCCGCAGAAATGCTCAGCCTCTGCTGGGACGCAGCCAAGTGCATGGCTCTTGAGATTGAAGTTGATTCTTGAATGGGGGAAGTAGGTATATAAACATAACCTGTGCTAGCTGGGTAGAGAGGACTTCCTTGATTGCTAGTATTTTCTCTCTGTCCTGATGGTGAACACCAGCCTGTAGTTTTAATGCGCACTGCATTGTCTTTTGATAGGCACGTTTTTGTTGCTGTTGCCGCCGTCTCAGTAGCTGGACTCCCCAGTCTTAGAGATTTTAGGCTGAGGAACTGGTGTTTCCACTTATGACTGGTCACTTTTGTTTTTCTTCTGGTGTTAGATTTTAGGGCACACGACTTAACATGTCCTTGGACGGTGACTTTGAGCCATGCCATTAACAGGGTGGTGTCTCCCTGACAGGCGACACGGGAGCCCCAAATTCCAGAGTTTTTTGTTTTTCTGAATTTCTGTTGCTTGTGCATCTCCTCTCATGAGTGAAAGAAGGGAGGTAGATTTAATGTAATTCCTTTAAGATCAGTGTTAATTTATTGTGAAACTAAAACATGGAAGATAAAAAAAAAAGATGTGACACGTGCTTGGTGCTGAGTTTGTAAATCATAAGCTGCCATTTGTTTCTGGGAGAGTTCACAGCTCAAGGTCAGTGTTTGGGCCCCCAACGACATTTTGCAGATGAACTCTGCTGCCCCTCACCCTTCTCCACTGTGGACTCTCTTTGTGGGGGTAACATGGTGGTTAAGGTGGAGGGGCCTGGGGTCAAATCTCTGCTTTTCTTCTTATGAACCTGATGACCCTGGGCAAGTTGTATAATTGCATCTCAGTTTCCTCACCCTGAAAATGGGAAGATCATGGTCACTACCTCATAGGATTGTGCTAAGAAGTGAATTAACACTTAGATTGTGCTAAGAAGTGTTTAGTATAACACCAGGCACGGGAGCAGTTGTATAAAATGTTTGCTATTGTAATTATCACTCCCTTGGTAACTGTGAGCAATAGTGACACTCTTGGACAAAATAATAAAAAGGATTAGGAATAAAGTACAAAACCTAGTCAAATAAAAAGCCATGTTTTTGTAGGGTCTTATTCAGCAAAAGAGGGCTTTCCTGGTGGCTCAGATGGTAATGAATCTACCTGCTCTGCGGGAGACTCGGGTTCAGTGCCTGGGTTGGGAAGATCCTCTAGAGAAGGGAATGGCAACCCACTCCAGTATTCTTGTCTGGAGAATTCCATGGACAGAGGAGTCTGGCCAGCTACAGTCCATGGGGTTTCAAAGAATCGGACATGGCTGAGCGACTAATACACACTTTCAGCAGAGGAATGTGTTTGGTAACTACCTACTTAGGCGCTTTTAGTGTCTCTCCTGCTCAATTTGGAGATGGAGAAATGGAGGGGAAGAGAAATGAAGTGACTTACCTATGAAGCAGAGGACATTAATGTTAAAAGCTGGAACTGTAGCCTTGTCCCCAGATTCTCAGCCAGGTGTATATTTCTTTGGGTATATATTGTTGTCTTTAAGCCTTGAGAGAAAGAAGCTTGACCTTTAATGTAGCGTATAGATTTGTATTCAACATTTCTTGCTGGTGTTGTGGAAGTTGAGTTGCTTTAGAGTGTGTTTGTGCAGTATTATTTTTCTGTTGACAAACAGATTCTTTTTGAGGTTACTATGACAAGACCTCTGTGCAGCTCAATTCTAAGGTGAGGGTGGATCTTTGGTATGCTGCCGCCGGTGAAGCTTGGTGCTTTGATGGAGTGTTCTTTTTCTTTATGGAGTCCATGGAGTAGTTGGAGTACAATGTAGTTCATAGAACTACAGTGGCCTGAGAGTTTTAGGAGTTACAAAACTGGCAGGAGCCTATGTGCATGCGACATGAAGTGTTCTCTAGGCAAAGTAGCATCATCTACTTTGTTAGCGTAGAAGACAACTGGTAGATATGTTACCTTGCATCTTTTTTAGGGCCATAAATATCAAAACAGCATTATAGTTTTTCATTATATTGTTGTAGGATCATATTTATACTCTTTTTCTATCAAAGACAGAGTGCATACTTCAAATTGAATCTCTCTGCTCTTCTGTAGTTGGAGGGAGATCTGTTGTCTGAGGTCTATTGCTAATTATAACCTTGTTCGTATCATTTACTCCCTTTTCATGTCAGCATATCTTTGTGGAGAGTAAGAGTATATGCTTCTCCCATCCCTAGGGTATTATAAAAGTGAATGAAAGAGACAGAAAGGAAAGAGCCCCCCCCACCTTTTTTAAAGAAAGTTTGTAGGAAAATCCACATTACGCTTGTATTCTTGTGGCCCTTAAGTTTCTTCAAAGGTATGTGAATTGTTAAAGTGAATCAGAGAGCTTGATTGGAGACGTTGGCATTGTATTTAGTTAGCCAGCATAGTTTGTTCCATTGTAATATTAAAAACTCAGCGGAAGAGCTAAAAATGAGGCTGAAAGTTTCTGACTTCTGTTTTTACTCTTTATCTATTTCACACTTTTGGTCGTGTGATGGTTTTTCAAATTCAGCTTAATTATCACAAGATAATTCATAGATATTTATTTATCTGCAGATAAATCATATCTGATTTTAGTATCTAGTGTGGAAATTTGAGAGGATACACATTATTTGGCTTTTGGGAATTTTTTGCAATAAAGTCATGAATTTTCAGCTGGAAAAAAAATTACAGGTTTTCATTCTGTTAGTGTTCAGTAGGCCCTTTTAGAGGCCTTTCCAACTGGAAATGTGGTAAGATTTTTGTAGGCTCTGTGACCTAGCTTTTAAGTTCAGTTTCTCAGTCTGAGAAATTAGACTGTTCCTATTGCAAAGGTTTGCATTTCCCTCCCGCCCACCCACCTCCCCACAATTATCCTTTAACCAGGATTTACCTGATGTTTCTGAATCCTGAGTTGTTGCTAAATAAGGTAGAGTATTGTTCTTCCGGCTTGTATTGGTAACAAAGGGGCCTGGTTTATATTTTCTAACTTAATTTTTCATCTAAATATCTTTTTAAGAAACACTTATGTTGACTTAAGGAAAACTGTTAAATCTTGTTGGATAAAGATGGTGAATATATTTTAAAGAAACGATTTTTTTGCTACTGTACACTTTAACGTTATGGTTTTTATTTTTCTTTTAAAAGTGAAGGAGTTTGGGGACATGCTGTACAGTTTCAAATGTGGTGTTGCTTTTGTTTTTTTTTTTAATTTTTAAAGTTGAGGTATAGTTGATTTACAATGTTTTAATTTCTACTTTACAGCTAAGTGATTCAGTTATGCATATATATATATATATATATATATATAGTTTTCTAATATTCTTTTCCATTATGGTTTATCATAGGATAGTTCTCTGTTCTATATAGTAGAACCTTGTTGTTTATTCATTTTCTATATAAAAGCTTACATCTGCTAACCCCAACCTCCCACTTTATCCCTCCCCCAACTCCTCTGCCTTGGCAACCACAAGTTTGTTCTCTATGTCCAGAAGACTGTTTCTGTTAATTTCTGTCACATTTTAGATTTTAGTTTCCACATATAAGTGATATAATATGTGGTATTTACCTTTCTCTCTTTTTTTTAAAAAATATTTTTTGATGTGGACCATTTTAAAAGTCTTTGTTGAATTTGTTACAATGTTGCTCTTGTTTTTTGTTTTGGTTTTTGGCTCTGAGGCATGTTGGATCTTAACTCCCTGACCAGGGTTTGAACCGGCACCCCCTGCATTGGAAGGCAGAGTCTTACTGGCTGAATCACCAGGGAAGTCTGTGTCTTTCTCTTTCTGATTTCTCTTAGTATGATAATCTCTAGGTCCATCTGTGTTGCTGCAGATGGCATTATATAATTCTTTTTCATGGCTGAGTAATATTCCATTGCATGTATATGCCACATCTTCTTTATCAGCCCATCTATTGATGGACATTTAGGTTGCTTCCACGTCTTGGCTGCTGTGAACAGTGCTGCTATGAACATAGCTCATGTATCATTTTGAATTATAGTTCGTTCTGGATATATGCCCAGGAGTGGAATTGCTGGATCACATGGTAATTTTTAGTTTTCTGAGGAACCTCCATACTGTTTTCCATAGTGGCTGTACCAACTTATATTCCCAACAGTGTAGGAGGGTTCCCTTTCCTCCACGTCCTCTCCAGCATTTGTGATTTGTAGTTTTTTTGAGGATGGTGATTTTATTTGCACCAAATGCAGTGTTAATTGTCTCTTTCCCCTTCCTTTATTTTCTTTATATTGAGATTTACTTCACTAGTCATTGATACTTGTTTTTTTTTTATTTTTTATTTTATATTGGAGCATAGTTGATTAATAATGGTGTGTTTCAGATGTACAGCAAAGTGATTTAGTTATACATGTACATGTATAATTTTTTTTCAAATTCTTTTCCCAATTAGGTTATTACAGAATATTGGGCAGTGTTCCCTGTGCTGTAGGGAACTGTATATCCTTGTTGGTTGTCCATTTTATATATACTACTGTGTGTATGTCAGTCCCAAACTCCCAATCTATTCCTCCCTTCCTTTCTGCCTGGTAACCATAAATTCATTCTCTGAGTAGGTGAGTCGGTTTCTGTTTTGTAAATAAGTATAGTGGTATCATTTTTTTTTAGACTTCACATGTAAATGATATTGTAATACTTGGTTTTCTATTTCTGAATTACTTTACTTAGTATGATAATCTCCAGGTCCTTCCATGTTGCTGCAAATGGCATTATTTCATTCTTTTTGATGGCTGAGTAATACATCATTGTATATATGTGCCACATTTTCTTTATCCATTCATCTTTCACTGGACATTTAGGTTGCTTCCACGTCTTGACTATTGTAAATAATGCTGCAATGAACATTGGTGTGAATGTACCATTTCAAACCATGTTTTTCTCCAGGTATATGCTCAGGAGTGGGATTGCTGGATCATATGGTAGCTCTATTTTTGTTTTTTTAAGGAATCTTCTTATGGTCCTCCATAATGGATACACCAATTTATATTCCCACCTACAGTGTAGGAGGGTTCCCATCTCTGCACATCTTCTCCAGCATTTATTGTTTGTAGATTTTTTTTTGATGATTGCCGATCTGAGTGGTGTGAAGTGATATCTCAGTATAGTTTTGATTTGCATTTCTCTAATAATTAGTGATTTGAGTATCTTTTTCATGTGCCCCTTGGCCGTCTTTGGGTCTTCTTTGGGGAAATATCTACTTAGGTCTTCTGCCCATTTTTTGACTGGTTTGTTTGTGTTTTGGATATTGAGCCACTTGAACTCTTTGTAAATTTTGGAGCCTGAATCTTGTCAGTCGCATCACTTGCAAATATTTTCTCCCATTCTGTGGGCTGTCATTTTGTTTTGCCTATGGTTTCGTTTGCTGTTGAAAAGCTTTTGCATTAATAAGGTCCCATTTGTTTATTTTTGCTTTTATTTCCATTGCTCTAGGAGATGGCTCAAAAAAGATATGGCTGCGATTTATGTCAAAGAGTTTTCTCTGTTTTCCACTGAAGTTTTATGGTATGTGGTCTTACATTTAGGTCTTTAATCAGTTTTGAGTTTATTTTTGTGTATGGTGTTAATTCAACCTAGTTTTGGAAGTCCTAGCCTTGACACTTCTGACATTAGGTATTTTGGGTACATCACCTTGATCAACGGTCTGATACCACACTGTGGGAGTGAGCATGACAGAATTCCTAGGATGGGTGGGACAGGAGAATCAGTGAAAAGTACTCGTCGTTTCATTATCTGTTCTGCTCGAAGTTCAGAGTTCAGTGAATGACAAGTGTGTGTGATCATGTATGTCTGTACACATATATTTAAGTGATTACTGCCTTTGGTTTGAGGGTTCTTCTCAGGACCTACCAAGAATCAACACCAGCTTGCTAAGGTTTGAGAAAACGCTCAGGTGAGCACCCATTGAAGCAGTGACTGCCAAGTGTCATAACAGTTGCTTAGCCAGAGTGGCTAAAGATCGGGACTCCTATTATTTTTAGTTCATGTTTGATTTTGCTCAGTTCAGTGAGTTTTGTTTCCATGTTCAATGATGGATATCAGGTAGGGGAATGGTGGGTCACACCATTTATAATTCTGACTTAATCCCTCAGATAAATGAACAAGACTGTGTGAAGTCCTATGTTTATTTTTCCCAATTACAGTCCCTTGAATTTCCCTTTCTGATTTTTTTTTCTGCTTAAAATTTTTAATATTTAAATGTTTGCAAATTTGACTGTTAATTTTTTCTTCTTTTACTTATTTAATTTTTCTGTTCTTATCGTAGTTTAGAAAATCTTCCCCTTAATAGGAAAGTTTAATCAGTAGAGACTCAGATGAAACAAGGAACGGTTACAGCTGACTTATATTTACATTAATTTGTAATTTATCTTTAGTCTCTTCTAGATAGAACTCTTCCAAGTAACAGCCATTATTTTCTGCTATAACTAGGTGTATAAATTTAGCTCTGTTTTGGCTACAGCATTTGTTACTATGATAAAAGTATCTAAAAATCCATTGGATATTTGCATGTGTCTTTAAAGAGGAGGAAGAAGACAGTATAATCTTGAATACTGAGTTGTTTTGGAAAGTCTGAGGGTTAGTAGTGCCATGTTATGGAACTTGAAATCAGCTGGAGCACAAAGACAGCTTCTGAAGTGGTGAACATAAAGTCTATTTTAAGCTGAAAGGTCGACCATTTCTTAAACTTTGAAGTCATTCCATAAACAACAGGGTAGCTTTTAGACCCTCTCCGGTGGAGAGGTCAGTCAGGTAAACAACCATGCTTCCTTAAGTGCCCAGATCTTTGACTTTGGTAGAAGAGAATTCAAAGGCAAATGATTGCCCTCATTCTTTATTTAACAGAGCTTTTTTGCTTAAAACATTTTTTTTTTTTAACAAAGGTAGCGCTTTTCACAATCATGTTTTCCCTTTGGAACTCAGCATACAGACAGAATATTTTAAAAGTTAAAAGTTAAATTAACACTTTTATGGGGACTTCCCTGCTGGCCCAGTGGTTAAGACTGAGCTTCCAATGCAGGGGGCAGAGGTTCGATTCCTCGCCAGGGAACTAGATCCCACATGCTGCAACTAAGATCTGGTGCAGCCAAATAAATGAAAAAAAAAAAAAAAAAATTCAAACTTCTAAAACAAATTCCGGACACAAGGTGTATCTTCATATATAAATATAAAGGAAGTAACAGTGGACTTCTATGACAGATTTCTAGCATAACAAGTGATTGAATTTTACTCCTTTTGTTTACATCAGAACTTGGCAATAAATCACCAGATAGTAATCATAGAAGTGAAATTTTAATGGTCATTCATCCATTCATTTATTTAATGAGTAAAATTGATTGTGCCTTTCAAATGCACAGTGGTTTTCTACTCTCATGCAGATTTAGGTGGGAATGTTTTTAATATATGCTTTAGAAAACCATAATTCTGATTTAAAAATATAGAGAAAAATATCCACCTAAAATAGTGAAAGCGAAGACCTTTCAACATGTTTTTTAACAGCAGTGACACCATATCATGGATGAGTGCATGATTTTCATTTTTATTTTCATTCTTATGTCTCTTATGTTTCCAAGATTGTACATATGTTTCTTTAATTAGACATTTTTTATGGTTACAGTCAGCACAGTTAACTAAAATGAAAATAATGTTTTTGAGAATCTTCAGTTTCTTATTACTGTTTATTAAAAATGTTTATTTTAAAAAGCATAAAAAAGCATTTTCCTGGTCATTGTCAGTAGACAAAAACCACAAACCAAGAACTGCATGTTGCTGAAAAATATAGGTCATATGTTTACCATAAAATTTTTTTGTCCCTAGTTATTTATTGTTGGTATTTTTAAATGTATTATGGAAAAAATGTCTGGCCAGTAATGCTGATCGTTTATAAATGGTTGATTTAACTTTTGCTTCCCTTGTGGCTCAGATGGTAAAGAATCTGCCTGCAATGTGGGAGACCTGGGTTCGATCCCTGGGTTGGGAAGGTCCCCTGGAGGAGGGAATGGCTACCCACTCCTGTATTCTTGCCTGGAGAATTCCATTAACAGAGGAGCCTGGCAGGCAACAGTCCATGGGATCAGAAAGAGTTGGACACAACTGAGTGACTAACACTAACTTGTGCAGTAAATATATAGTCTGTTTTATTTTAGAAGTCTGTTTACACATGTAAGAAGTGTGCCCTTTAGCATGACTGACTAGTTCATTTTAATAATCTTAGTACCTACTATGGAAATTTTATTGTCTGTCAGTTTTTATGGGTATTTACTTAGTGAGGGCTTTGTGTGTATATGTGATTGAAATCATTTGATTATTTTTATTGAATATCTTTGAAATGGATGGATTAGCCCTTTCAAAATTCAAATCAATGATTGGTTAATAATGGTGATTTTATAGTTTATTCTGACACAAACCTACAGAACTCCAACCTTGAATTAAGAATAAATTATCAAAAAAAAGAATAAATTATCAGTTTATTCAGAAAAATTTAATCATAAAATTGAAAATGTGTCCCCAGCATGATCAAGTCTATGGACCGTTCTTGGTGATGTGGTTTATGCTGGAGGATGCTACAGATAAATCACTGGTTCATTTGACCCATTGTTAACAAACCCTGTCTGTGTGTTAGGGATCCACATGAAGAGATGCCAGATATTGTGCTATTTTAATTATTATCTCAGAAATTCAAGCTTCCTTTGATAATTTGTGATATGACATTTGACTAGGATCTATGGGAGTCTAAGAGTGTTTGACACCTTTGCTCTCAGAATTGTAAATGCCACAAGATCAGGAACTGACTCTGATTTTTAATCCTTGTATGCTCAGCACCTCACATAATTCCTGCTACATAGTAGGCATTTAATAAATATTTGTGAAATCAATGTAGTCATTATTTAGTCATGGAGATAAGACTGGTATTGAATAACTACAACATAAAGCAGTTCTTTTCAAATAAAGATGATTAAAAACAGAGATCCCAGGGAAACCAAAGAGAATTCTTTGAGTGGTATGACCCAAAGAGGGCTTCAAAGAGGAGGTGATATTTAGCTGAACTTTGTGAGATCATTAAGATGACTATTTGTCTTAACCTGTGTCCATAATTTGATCATGTATGTGGAGCCCTATACCAAGGTCACAGTGTGGAGCCCTGTACCAAGGTCACAGAAAAAAATCTCTGGAACGGACCAAGGCCCATAGCAACTGTTGCCATGAGCCTCTGAATCTAAATTGGCCAGTTCCTTGCCTGGTAATTGAACCTGGGCCACAGTGGTGGGAGTGCTGAATCCTAACCGCTAGACCTGACAATATATTCTTGGTACTTTTTTCTTTTATTCAAAAAATTAGTGAAATTTTACTGTTCATATTAGTAACTCTAAAAAAAAGGAGGAAAAATTGGATATTATTGAAATGTGCAAAGATTGAAGAAATATCCTAAGAACTTATTTTATGCTTATTTATCGAACATAAGAGCTTTAAGTTTGATTCAGGCCCTCTGAATTTGTCATGTGCTGAGACATGTTTACTGAGTTTACTCAGTTTGCTGAGACAAGAGATAAAGAGGGCAGGATATAAAGCCCAGAAACTTGGCAATTATCTGGGGGAATTTTTATAGTATTTCCAGCTTCTTTGAATATTCTGTTTTCATTCCTTTCCCCCTTATTTCTCCTCATCCCAGTGTTTGATCATTTTTCTTCCTTAATCATGGACTTCAGTTGTCTTCTAGATCCCTGGAAGCTTTGCTAATAAAGAAAACTTTCCATCTAAAATAGTTGTAATTTTTTTTTGTTTGCTTCATAGTGCCTGAGAATATTCAACACATGCACACATGTACAGGCGCGCGCGTGTGTGCACACACACACACACTCCACTTCACTTAGAGTACTGTTCTGGTATCTGTGGAGCCCACTCTGCCCTCATTTCCTTTTGGTGTTTAACAAGCAATAGAGGCCATAGATAGATTCCCCTGATGGCCAGGAAAGACTTAGGAAGTGAACAAAGCATAATCTAAATTCATATCTAAGTTCTTAGAATTCAAGCATGTGTTATTAAGATTCTATCTAAAGTGTTTGAGTCATTGTTAAAATATCATCAGAAAAATCTCTTTGTGAAAATTGCAAATTGCCGGACTTCTGTTATGTGTTTGTCATACAAAAAAACTCCTCAGTGGAATCTTAGAACAAACTTTTATGTTTTTAATTAAATAATTCCTAGATGTCTAGCTCTCTTAAATCTGTGGTAATGACTTATGAAATAGCCACTAGGAGCAGACACTACTACTCTCCACATAGTATCTCCTATTAAAAAGAGGATTCTTCAAATTGTGTAAAGAACTTATGGATTATCAGAGCTAAATATAACATATCAAACAAATAAAAACCCAACCAAAAACGAAACTGGGTTAAAAAAATAGTTGATTAACTTTTCCAGTGGCAAATCAAAGTGTATTATTTATAAAAATTAGAGAATGTTAAGTGCCCTCCAACTTACATTTAGTTAAATTATTTGCAAGCCTTATATTGCATTGCCTTGGAGCTCTTGAAAAGCTGCCTGTAGGTATCTCTTGTTATTCTTTTTTTAAAAATAAAATATTTATTTGTTGCTGCATTGGGTCTTCATTGCTGTGTGTAGGCTTTCTCTAGTTGCAGCGAGCGGGGAGCTTTTTATTCTCTAGTTGTGCTGCACGGGCTTCTGGTGCAGGCTTCAGTAGTTGTGGCTCTTGGATTCTAGGGCACAGGCTCAATAGTTGCAGCACGTGGGCTTTGTTGCTCTGCAGCTTGTGGGATCTTCTCGGACCAGGGATTGAACCCTAGTCTTCTGCACTGGCGTGTGGATTCTTTATCACTGAGCCGTCAAGGAAGCCCCTCTCTTGCTATTTTAATTCTTACTGTCTGATCACAAAAGCTCAAAAGATTTGGAAAGCAAAAGACACTTGCATATCTCTTTGCCCATATGGATAAAGCTTAAGAACTGAATATTAGAAGTAAAGTTCCACTGTTAGTAAGGAACAGAAACCATCTTTGGCTAACTTAAGCAAAGAAGGGAATTTATGAGTACAAGGATCCTGGAGGCGCTCCAGTAAATTGAGTGATGAACTCAACAAGTGAACATCAAGAAAGGCAGAAACTCAGAGCTGCTGTGGGCATCTCGGTACCAGAACCTTCTGTCTGGTCCTGCCGTTTACAGGACTGCTGCTGCTGCTACTGCTAAGTCACTTCAGTCGTGTCCGACTCTGTGCGACCCCGTCCCTGGGATTCTCCAGGCAAGAACACTGGAGTGGGTTGCCATTTCCTTCTCCAGTGCATAAAAGTGAAAAGTGAAAGTGAAGTCGTTCAGTCATGTCTGACTCTTCGCGACCCCATGGACTGCAGCCTATCAGGCTCCTCCGTCCATGGGGTTTTCCAGGCAAGAGTACTGGAGTGGGGTGCCATTGCCTTCTCCGTTTACAGGACTAGGATACAGCAATTCCTATACCCTTTATCTTCTTACCATTCAAAATGCAGAGTGATAGAATTTGGCTCCACTTGGATTAATCACTTATGTCCATGAAGAAAAGTCACAAGGCCGGATCTGATTATCAGGGAAATCACTGTTAGCGGGGCTCTGATTTCTGCCTGCTTCCAGGGCGGTGTGGTATATGGCAGGAAGAGAGTGTGGAGGACCTGAGTGAACTGAGATCTCATCACTTAGTAGGTAATTGAATAGTAACTTCTCAGCACCTTTTAAAATTATGGTCCTGTTCATAACATAAAATGTACTGTCTTATTTATTTTTTAAAATAATATTTATTTCTTTGACTGTGCTGTGTCTTAGTTGTGGCGCTCACAATTTTGTCTCTTTGTTGTGGCATGCGGTATTGAATCTGGGCCATCTGCATTGGAAGTGCAGACTCTTAGCTACTGGACCACCAGGGAAGTTCCCCCATCTTACTCATCTTTAGGTGTAAAGTTCAGTGGCATTAAATGCATTCACAATATTGGGCAGCCATCACCATTATCCATTTTCAGTGCTTTTCCATCATCTCAAAGAGAAACTCTTCACCCTTTTGAAAATAACTCCCCATCTCCCTCACCAGCCCCCCACCCCCACACCCACTTTGGTGTGGTCCTTTTTTTGTCTGGCTTATTTTGCTTAGCATAATGCTTTCAGGGATCATCCATATTGTAGCATGTATCAGTACTCTATTCCTTTTTATTGCTGAATAGTATATCATGATAAGGATACAGTCCATTGTGTTTATTCATTCATCAGTTGATTGTCATTTGTGTGGCTCCTACCTTTTGACTATTATGAGTAATGCTGCAGTGAATATTTGTGTGTAAGCTTCTCTGTGGACATATTCCTAATTCCTTTGGGTATACACGTAAGGAGGGGAATTGCCTGGTCACATGGTATCATATTTAACATTTTGTCTCAGCCTTTCCTGTTCTATTTATCTTGCTTTACCTTTTTCTTTCATACCTTCTTATTACACACGACATAATTTACTATTTCTTGTGTTCATTATCACCTGTCTGCCCCTGGTAGAATGTAAGCTCTTTGAAGGCCGAAATCTTTTGTTTTGTCACTGTCTTAAGTGCTTGACTCCGTAAATATTTGTTGAATGAATACATGTTGAATTAGGATATGAACATTCCCAGATCTCTAAGTAGATGTTAACAGCAGCCCTGCCCTGGGAAAAAAGTCAATTTAATTGTAAAGTCAGTGTAATTGTTCTTATTAAATACTTTGAGAATCCATAAGGGTAATTCTTTTAAAATGGATGAAAGTTGTCACTAGATTTACAGTGCAATTAACTCTTGCTGTACTAGGAACTTTAATAAATGTCTTGGGTCATATCTCTGCACCTCCCTAGCCTAACATGTGATAAAACTTACAGGCTGGAAAAAGGAGTGTATATAGCCTTATCTAATTGTTTGAGTGTTATAGACGCATTGAAGTTGTTATTTCTGAAAGTTGTTTTATTTTTGCACATGCAAAAAGTAAATTTGTAAGCATTTTGTGAGACTGTTTCTTAATTTGAATCAGCCCTTTTTCTTAGTAGATAGTATATAATACATCCAGGGAAATATTTTGTACTTTAACAGCTTTAAGCAAAAAAGTTTAGTTGAAAATAATTTGCTAATATGAAACCAGAAAGTAATTGGGGAATTTATAATTTTATTTTACTAAATAGAAGATGGCATATAACAAGTTGTAATTTTTATTTCTGAAATTTAGGAATAAGTGTCTGGAAAGGGATGGGTACTTAAATGTAGGTTGAGGAGAACAAGTGAACCGTATTTTTGTTCTTCATTACTTAATATTATTTCTGTTGAATCAGCCTGTTATAATGTGCTCTGCCTCCGTCTTATTCCAAAAGACATGTTTGATCATTCTGTTTAAGAATTTAAAATTCTCCAGTGTTGTTCAGTTCAGTTCAGTTGCTCAGTCGTGTCCGACTATTTGCGACCCCATGAATCACAGCACGTCAGGCCTCCCTGTCCATCACCAACTCCGGGAGTTTACTCAAACTCATGTCCATTGAGTCGGTGATGCCATCCAGTCATCTCATCCTCTGTCGTCCCCTTCTCCTCCTGCCCCCAATCCCTCCCAGCATCAGGGTCTTTTCCAATGAGTCAACTCTTCTCATCAGGTGGCCAAAGTATTGGAGTTTCAGTTTCAACATCAATCCTTCCAATGAACAACCAGGACTGATCTCCTTTAGGATGGACTGGTTGGATCTCCTTGCAATCCAAGGGACTCTCAAGAGTCTTCTCCAACACCACACTTCAAAAGCATCAATTCTTTGGCACTTAGCTTTCTTCACAGTCCAACTCTCACATCCATACATGACCACTGGAAAAACCATAGCCTTGACCAGACGGACCTTTGTTGGCAAAGTAATGTCTCTGCTTTTTAATATGCTATCTAGGTTGGTCATCACTTTCCTTCCAAGGAGTAAGCGTCTTTTAATTTCATTACTGCAATCACCATCTGCAGTGATTTTGGAGCCCAGCAAAATAAAGCCTGACACTGTTTCCACTGTTTTCCCATCTGTTTCCCAGTGTTGTTATTCACTCTTATTCTTGGAATCCTTGCTGGTAGCGATGTACAAATGGGAACTTCTTTGAGAGCATATTTGCATATAGGACAGAGAAATAAAGGGAAAATTAGATGTGTACAAATGATAAAATAATGTAGAAACATAGAACAAGGTCATTCTATTCCCTCTAGTCCTAACATGCTGTGATCCACTGTGATAGATGTTTTAAAATATGATATTTTAAAAATATTATATTTTTATATTAAAAATATAATATTTTTAATGTTTTAAATATGAAAAGTAATATTGAGATAAAAGATGCATTAGAAATCCAAAGTAAGTTAATGATTCAAGGACTAGTTATCTGTGTTTGGCTAAAGTGTTCAAGGTCATTGCTAGTATCAGAGATATAACTACTTAGACATTTGCATTTCAAGTAGACTTTTGGTTTCAGCCATGTTTGCAAAGAGGGTAATTTTAGTTTGTGTTTGTTAAAATTCACAGGGAAGAATTCACAGCATACCTTGTTGTGTTGAGGACTCTTCTTGTGGCTAGGAATGGTTAATACTATGACATTTTAAGTCAAATCAAGATTACTTGTCAATGAAAGTGTTAGTTATTTAAAATTTTACTGAATGAATCCACTGCCAGGATTAATAACAAATGATAAAAGGCCTTTATTTATCTTTCTTCCCTATTTACCTGGCAGGACATGATTTAGTAATTGAGTTCCAATTCTAAATCCATGTCCAGAATGAGCCTCCTTTCCTGGTCAGCACAAATGAAGTCATTGTTATTTGTCATGGTGAAACAAAGTACTTATTTCTGAAGTCTTAGCTGCTACAGAATCTCTCAGAACTGGCTTTTAAAAACTATCAAACTGCAAGTAGAAAAACATTTTGTTAATTATTGGAGAATCTGAAAAAATAATTGTTAAAGTAAATTGACAAGTACAGGCTCTGGAGAGTCAATAATTACTTTGGCAACAAGATAGCCATAATTTCATACTATAAACATTTTTGAAAGAATAGATCAACATTCATATTGTACTTTTTTCAAAATTGAAGTTGTAATACATGCTCAAAGAATTAATATCAACTGCATTATTTAGTTTGAACCATATTTAATTTAGCAAAATGCACAGTGATTTTAATTTTTGTATCAGAGTGTGCTAGTTAGTCCCCTAAATTAGTTTTTCACTCTTTGATGCTGATAGAAGTATTTGAGTGTGTGGATGCTGAGAATAAAGACCACATTTCCTAGCCTCTTCTGTAGCCAGGTGTGGCTTCAGACTAGAATTTGTGGTCAGACCCTTACAAGAGATGTTTACTCCCCTCTTCTGAACCCCCAGCCCACTCCCATTCAGCTGTTTGTAATGTGCGAGGGAAGAAACCATCTCGAACAATGTGGATAAGGCCAATACTTTAGGAGTAACAGGATATCAAGAAGTGAACCTGTTCTCTGGACACCTGCAAATCCTAGCTGTACTGTATTTGTACAGAAGATGAAACAAGATGGGCTGACAAGGGTTAGATCATGTATTCTCCACTAGGCAGTGTGAAGCGCTTGATAAACTGTTAAGTGGAAGAATGAAGTGATCAGGTTTTGCTCTGGGAAGATCAGACAGTGGTAAAGAGAAGTAGAAGAAAGCTGCAAATGGCAGGCATGGGAGGGACCAGGTGACTCATGAAAGCAGCTGAACCCAGCAGCTGGAGTGGGGATGTAGAGTAGCTTCTCATCAGAATCATTGAAGGGACAGTATCTTTGTTTAGTGTCTGACTTTAGACCCAAATGATTTATGAATTAAAATATTCATTGTTGCATTTGAGGCTTTATTACTTTAAAAAATTGAGTCTATAGACTTGAAAGGTTTCCCTTCATTGCTTCCAGTTGGGTAGAATGTCATTAAGTAGGATCTTTCCGTGGTTCTGGGAGGAGGTACAAGCTTTGTCTTGTACTGTATTTCCATTCTGCAGCTCTGTTTTAGGCATAAGCATTTTTTTAGTTGCACAGACATCCTGAGTTTCCTCTTAACATAGGGCCTTTTCACATGTTTGTTTCCTCTGTTGGGTTGATTTCCCCTCCTAAGCCCTTTGTGTGTGCTAAGTCACGTCTATAGTGTCTTACTTTTTGCGACCCTCTGGACTGTAGCCCATCAGGCTTCCCTGTCTGTGAGATTCTCCAGGCAAGAATACTGGAATGGGTTGCCATGCCCTCCTCCAGAGGATCTTCCCCACCCAGGGATCAAACCCACCTCTCTTGCATCTCCTGCATTGGTAGGCAGGTTCTTTACCAATAGTGCTACCTGGGAAGCCCTTACCTTTCCCTTAATTAAAGCCTGTTTATCATTCAGATTTCAGCTCTGTGATGCTTCTGTAGTGAGCTTTTCTGACCTCCAGACTGTGAGCTTTCTTTGCTATGTATATGTAATGTAGGAGATGTGGGTTTGATCCCTGAGTCGGGAAGATCCCCAGGAGAAGGAAATGGCAACCCACTCCAGATTTCAATCCAGTGTCTTCCTGCATTGGCAGGTGGCTTCTTTATCACTGAGCCACCTGGGAAGCTTGGGAGAAACAGAGATAATCCAATAATGTTATAAAAGAAGTACAATTAAAACTACAACTGGGTAAACTTTCTAAAGGAAAAAATCCCATGGACAGAAGAGCCTAGCAGGCTGCAGTCCGTGGTGTTGTAAGAGTCGGACATGACTGAGTGACTAAATAACAAATGTTTCTCATAACAGGCTTTAAACTGTGTAAGGGCAGCAACTGTGTTGTTTATAGTTACATCCCCAACGCCTTGCACAGTATCTGTCACATAATAGGTTTTCAAGAAATATATATTGAACAAATGAATAACATTTTAGCATAATGGCTGAGAGGATGAGTTTTTGATCAGATAAACTTGGTTTCAAATTATGTCTTTACTCCTTCTCATGGTATGATGTTTGGAAGTTACTTAATACCGAAAACCTCAACATTCTTATCTGTCAAGAGGGATTGTTACCTATAGTATTGCCATGATGACTAATGGAAATTAATGTATGTAAAACCCTTAGCTTCAGCCTCTTAGAATTAGGCACCTAAGTGTTAAATAGGTGGAAACCATTATTATTACTATTGTTATTCTATCTGAAAAAATCAGCAGGAGTCTCTCTGGAAGCTTGGCTAAGTTCTACTGCATTGATTTGAAAGTTCTCCCATATTGTGTTTATAAAACTTTGCAGTCAACCAGTTTTTCAGTGGGTATTTGTTTAGTAGGCTGTTCAAAGGCACTCCGCCTTATCTATTGTTTGCTTTGGTTTTAGCCCTTTTTTCCTCCCTTCCTTACTTTGATAATGTGTACTACTAAACTGCAGGCACTTCTGTTTATCTTGTATTAGTGGTTTGATGCATGCTATCTTTTTGATGTAATGCAAACACCTAAAGTGTATCAACATTAGTCACAACCTTTGAATTGCTTGGCATACATTTTCCGTATCTTCCTTGACTAGAATTTTCAAGTCTTGTTAAATTTTAAAGCCATCGCGCTACTTCAGTGGCTAACATTTCTTCCCTTCTGGAACACAGTGGTGAAAGGAAACAGTTTTATTTATTGAGACAAAACAAACATTTGCTTTGAAGCCATTTAGAATGGAGGTTTTGCATAAGTTTCCACTGAGCAGCTGATGTCACCATCCCCTTTTCTGAGGTTTCCTATTGCCAAGAATTCCTTCTGAGCTTCTGTGACTGTTAGAGGGATTAGCAAAAACATTTATCTAATTTGGATAATTAATCAGTTTAGAAATAAATTTGCCTAGGACAATCATGTCAGATTTTAAACAGTGACTAATCAAATTATAACAGTTACTTCTCTTTAGAATAATAATGATTTTTAGACAAAATCAGAGGGATCTGAAAGGCATAGAGAGGGTATCTTACTCCTACCACTTAGATGTACCTAGTGAACAAAAATGATCCAGGTTGTAGCCTTCTTTTGATTATGACATGGAAGGAGATTTTGCTATTTGCCAGAATCTTAGTGTGTATATACACTCAGACTATTGAAGCACTCTTAAAAATTAAAGCATTAAAACACTTAAACGTACTTTGCAAACTCTTGTTAGAAAATTTCTCTGTGAGAAGGTATTTCCTTTTAGTTAAGAGCAATTCTTGATGGTGCAGTTTATGCCAGTTTGTTATCTCTAGTCTTACTGGACTAACTAGTAATGGATAAAAGTGCTGCATTCCTTGTTCTGACAGTGAGTTAGTCAATCTGAAGACCATTTGTTAGCCAGGATGTTTTTTAGTTGCAAGAAACAGAAACATCAATTGGAACAATTGTTAGCAAAGAAGAGAACTTTTTAGAAACTTTTTATTTTTTACTGGAGTATCGCCATTAACAACGTTGTGGTAGTTTTAGGTAGACAGCAAAGGGACTTGGCCATACATGTACATGTATCGATTCTCCCCTAAACTCCCCTCCCATCCAGGCTGACATGTAACATGGAGCAGAGTTCTCTGTGCTATAAAGCAGGTCCTTGTTGGTTACCCATTTAAAATATAGCAGTGTGTACATGGCCACCCCAAACTCCCTAACTATCCCTTCCCCCCTACCCCCCACCCCCGCTCCTGGCCACAAATAAGAATGTATGGTTTATGATCAGGGTAGCTAAAAAGTCTGTGCATAACTTTGTTATAGGCTCTCTGGCTTTATCCTTGATTCTGTTTTGTCATCAGTATTAGTCCATCCTCAGACAGGCCTTCTTAGTGGCAGTGTGTCTGCTGGCAGCTTCATCATTACCGTATCCTACCATCTTACATCCAGAGCTGAAAAGAGAGAGTTTTCAGTTCCTTAAACTCTGGAAGTGCTGCAGTGTTCACTGTGGCAATAACTGGGATAACAGTCCTATCTTCAACTGAACACTGTGGCCAGGGGATGAGAGGCTCTGATGACAGAGGATACGCCATCATGCACTTCGTGGAAGAAGAGCCTTTCTCCATTCTCCTTTCAGGGCTCAGTGGCCAGAAGGAAGGCAGTGGATGCTGGCAGGCAAAGACAATACGTGTCTACTGCAGCCAGATGGGATTGCCCTGTGGGCATAACAAAGCCATGTTTCCTGTGTCCTTACCATCAGGTTTTAAAATGTGAAGCCATTCGTTTTTTATTTTTTTAATTAATTTTTTTAATTGAAGATTAATTGCTTTACAGAATTTTGTTGTTTTCTGTCAAACCTCAACATGAATCAGCCATAGGTATACATATATCTCCTCCCTTCTGAACCTCCCTCCTATCCCCTCCCCATCCCACCCCTCTAGGTTGATACAGAGCCCCTGTTTGAGTTTCCTGAGCCAGACAGCAAATTCCCGTTAGCTATATAGTTTACATATGGTAATGTAAGTTTCCATGTTACTCTTTCCATACATCTCACTCTTTCCTCCTGTCTCCCCATGTCCATAAATCTATTCTCTATGAAGGCAGTGGCAACTTTGGGTCCCATCTCTGTTGCTATAGATGCAGGCAATCCATCTTTCCAGTTCTATAAGTCAGGCATTTATTATGAGCCAAAATGCATCAGTGAATCCCTGGATCATGCTGTTCTGGTAGTTGGCTATGGCTTTGAAGGAGCAGACTCAGATGACAATAAATATTGGCTTGTCAAAAACAGCTGGGGTGAATGTTGGGGCATGAATGGCTACATAAAGATGGCCAAAGACCAGAACAATCACTGTGGAATGTCACCATGGCTAGTCATCCTACTGTCTAAATCTCAAAGGCTGGATTAAGAACAATATCCAGAGGAAGGATATTTTCTTAAAACTGACCAGACTTTATTGTGTGGGAATCAAAGACTTGAATCATTGAAGATCCAAGTTGTGATCTGAATTCTGTGACCTTTTACACTGGTGAAATGTTACCACTTTCACTACTGTTGTAAATATGTTTGTATAATCAACTTGCCTAATGAATTTTGAACTTTCATGTTTTAAAAGGATGTATTTGGGCTTCCCTGGTGGCTCAGACGGTAAAGTGTCTGTCTGCAGTGCTGGAGACCTGGGTTCGATCCCTGGGTCGGGAAGATCCCCTGGAGAAGGAAATGGCAACCGACTCCAGTAGTCTTGCCTGGAAAATCCCATGGACAGAGGAGCCTGGTAGGCTACAGTCTATGGGGTCTCAGAGTCAGACACGACTGAGTGACTACTTTAGGTGTAAAGTTAGGCTGTCTATTCAATGTTTTTCTTATTTCTTGAGGTAGGATTGTATTGCTATAAACTTCCCTCTTAGCTGCTTTTGCTGCATCCTATAGGTTTTGAGTTGTCATGTTTTCATTGTCATTTGTTTCTAGAATTTTTTTTGTTTCCCTTTTGATTTCTTCAGTAACCTGTTGGTTATTTAGAAATGTGTTGTTTAATTTCTGTGTGTTTGTTTCTTACAGTTTTTTTCTTGTAATTGATATCTGGTCTCATAGTGTGGTCAGAGAAGATGCTTGATACGATTTCAATTTTGTTAAATTTACTGAGGTTTGATTTGTGACCCAAGATCTGGTCTATCCTGGAGAATGTTCCATGTGCACTTGAGAAGAAGGTACATTCTTCTGCATTTGGATGGAATATCCTGAAGATAGCAATGAGATCCATCTCATCTAATCTATCATTTAAGACTTGTGTTTCCTTTTTAATTTTCTGTTTTGATGATCTGTCCATTGGTGTGAGTGGGGTGTTAAAGTCTCCTACTATTATTGTGTTACTGTCAATTTCTCCTTTTATGTTGGCCAGTGTATTTTATGTATTGAGGTGCTCCTATGTTGGGCGCATAGATATTTACAATTGTTTTGTCTTCCTCTTGGATTGATCCCTGGATCATTATGTAGTATCCTTCCTTATCTCTTGTATTCTTCTTTATTTTCAGGTCTATTTTGTCTGATAGAAGGATTGGTACTCCAGCTTTCCTTTGCTTCCCATTTGCATGGAATATATTTTTCTATCCTCTCACTTTCAGTCTATATGTGTCTTTAGGTCTGAAATGGGTTTCTTGTAGATAGCATATATATGGGTCTTGTTTTTGTATCCATTCAGCCAGTCTGTGTCTTTTGGTTGGAGCATTTAATCCATTTACATTTAAAGGAATTATTGATATATATGTTCCTATTGCCATTTTCTTAATTGTTTGGGGTTGATTTTGTAGCTCTTTTTTCTTCTCTTGTATTTCTTGACTATTTAAGTCCCTTTAACATTTGTGGTAAAGCTGGTTTGGTGGTACTGAATTCTCTTAACTTTTGCTTGTCTGAAAAGCTTTTTATTTCTCCATCAATTTTGAATGAGATCCTGGCCGGGTACAGTAATCTTGGTTGTAGATTTTTCTCTTTCAATACTTTAACTATATCCTGCCATTCCCTTCTGGCCTGCAGAGTTTCTGCTGGAAGATCAGCTGTTAAGCCTATGGGGTTTCCCTTGTATGTTCCTTGTTGCTTCTCCCTTGCTGCTTTTCATATTCTTTCTTTGAGTTTAGTCTTCGTTAGTTTGATTGGTATGTGTCTTGGCATGTTTCTCCTTGGGTTTATTCTGTATGGGACTCTTTGTACCTCTTGGACTTGACTGACTATTTCCTTTTCCATGTTGGGGAAATTTTCAAAAACTATAATCTCGTCAAAAATATTCTCATATCCTTTCTTTTGCTCGTCTTCTGCTGGGTCCCCTATAATTCAAATGTTGGTGCGTTTGATATTGTCTCAGAGGTCTCTGAGACTGTCCTCAGTTCTTTTAATTCTTTTTACTTTATCCTGCTCTTCAGAAGTTATTTCTACCATTTTATCTTCCAGCTCACTAATTCGTTCTTCAGCTTCAGATATCCTGCTGTTGATTCCTTCTAGAGTATTTTTAATTTCAGTAATTGTGTTGTTTGTCTCTGTATGTTTATTCTTTAATTCTTCTATGTCTTTGTTAATTGGTTCTTGCATGTTCTCCATTTTCTTTTCAAGGTTTTTGATCATCTTTACTATCGTTATTCTGAATTCTTCTTCAGGTAGTTGGCCTATTTCCTCTTCATTTATTTGGACTTCTGTGTTTCTCATTTGTTCCTTCATTTGTGTAGTATTTTTCTGCCTTTTCATTATTTTTTTTAACTTATTGTGTTTGAGGACTTCTTTTCCCAGGCTTCAAGGTTGAATTCTTTCTTCCTTTTGGTTTCTGCCCTCTTAAGCTTGGTCCAGTGGTTTGTGTAAGCTTCATAAAGGGTGAGATTTGTGCTGAGTTCTTGTTTGTTGTTTGTTTTCCCTCTGATGGTCGAGGCTGAGTGAGGTGGTAATCCTGTCTGCTGATGATTGGGTTTGTATTTTTGTTTTGTTTGTTGTTTAGCACAGGGTGCTACTGTTGGTTGGGTCATGCCGGGTCTTGTATTCAAGTGGTTTCCTTTGTGTGAGTTCTCACTATCTGACACTCCCTAGGGTTAGTTCTCTGGTAGTCTAGGGTCTTGGAGTCAGTGCTCCCACTCCAAAGGCTCAGGGCTCTATCTGGTCAGGAACAAAGATTTCACAAATGGTTTCTTATGGCATTAAGTGACATTAAAACAAATATCCAAAAATGAGAAACCAAAGATGAACCCCAGACAAATGGCAGTTACAAAATCAGGCAAATGATAATTAAAATAATGGAATATACACATATACATATACACCCATGAGCAAAGTGAGAACAGTCCAACAAAAATAAAGTATAGTAGATTGACCTGGTGAAGAAAGGAAATCAAAAATTATATTTACCAGTTAAGAATAAAACTAACTAAAGCACAAACTGAAAAACAAAACTAAAGCAAGGTGCCACGTGGGGAATAAAGCAATGAAAATAAAACTAAAAAATATGTTGAGGGGAAAGGAAAGAAAGAAGAGAAAGAAAGAATAGATATGCAAAGTTAAATAGAGACAGATGAAGAAGATTTATATACATTATAGATTAACTGCAAGGTGAAAAGAATAGTACGAAAGGTGGCCAAAGGAATAGATGTAGAAAAATATAATATTTAAAAGCAGTTAAAAATTAAAATTATAAAAAGAAAAAAAAAGAGAAACAGAAGAGGAAAGAGAAAGGAAAAAGAAAAAGGGAAACTCCATAGAACTGCAAAAGCTCAACGTAGAGGCAGAGGTTTATAACAACAATAAAAAATGTGTCTGAATATACACATATACATATACACCCATAAGCAGAATCAAAATAGTCCAACAAAAATAAAGTACAATAGATTGACCTGGCAAACAAAGGAAACCAAGAATTGTATCTACCAGAACAAAGCTAACCAAAACTCAAACTGGAAAACACAGCTAAAGCAAGGTGCCACCTGGGGAATAAAGGAATGAAAAGAAAACTAACATGTACGTTGAGAGGAAAGGAAAGAAGGAAAAGAAAGGAAGAACAGATATGCAAAGTTAAATAGAGGTAGATAAAGAAGATTTATATACAAGGGAAGGAGAACAGTAGGAAAAGCAAACAGGAATAAATATAGAAAAAATAATAATTGGTTTTAAAAATTAAAATTAAAAAAAGAGAAAAGAAAAAAAAAAAAAAAAAAAAAAAAGAAAACTCCGTAGAACTGCAAAAGCCCAATGCAGAGGCAGAGGTTTTTAACAACAGTGAAAAATGTGACTGAGAAAAAAAAAAGCTCAACAGCTTAGTAAGATTTCATAGTGCCAATAAAATCGACAGCTACAACAGAGAGGGAAGAAAAAGGAAAAAAAAAAAATCCAAAAGAGTCTACAGAACAAGGCAAAACATAAGAATAATAAATGTTTTTCTGAGTCACTGCCGTCAGCGTCCTTTTCCTCACTGGGAGTCACAGTCTACCTCACCTCCCTAAAATAATCTCCAGCACTGTGCTCATCTCTGGACCTGCTGTGAGGGCAGCTCAGATTCTAACCTGGTCCTATTCCTATGTGTTCTTGCCTCCAATGTCCACAGTGTTCTTTTGTGGGAGCTCTCAATGACCCTTTGTATATTCCATAGACACGGAGTCTGCCTAGTTGATCGTGTGGATTTAATCTGCAGCTTTACAGCTGGTGGGAGGGTTTTGGGTCTTCTTCCTCAGCCACACTGTCCCTGGGTTTCAATTGTGGTTTCATTCCCACCTCTGCATGTGGGTCGTCCACTGGGGTTTGCTCCTGAGGCAGCCCTGGAGGACTTGGGTGTGCCCCTGTGAGGGCCAGGTGTGGAGGTGGTGCAGCTGCTTGGGTCGCAGGGGTTCTGGCAGCACCAGGTCCTCAGGGGGGTTGGCGGCCAGAGCAGCAGGAAATATAGTGCTCTAGACAGGCATGGCAACCGGTATTGGCCAACACGCTCCAGTCTTCTTGCCTGGAGAACCCCCCTCCTTGACAGAGAAGGAGGCCACAGTCTACAGGGTCACAAAGAGTCGGACACTACTGAAGCGACCCTGAGTGCATAGACACAAGAGTTTTTTGCCTGTGGCAGCTCTGCCCCAGTGAGAGCTGAGCGTGAAGGTGGCGCAGCCGCTTGGCTTGCGGGGACCCTGGCGGTGCCAAGCGTGCAGGGACACGGACTGCCTCCGTGGCAGGAGTTACGGCCCTGTCAGAGCCTTTTGTCGAGCCTCTTGTAGCAGGCGATCAGAAGGTCTCTTCGACCAGTCTTTCTCCGTAGCTCCGCCGGTTCAGGCACACAGAGGGGAATCCCTGGCTCGGTTCCTACTCTGTAGGTCGGCACGTCAGTCACTTAAAGGGGCACCGGGGTGGGGTCCGGCTCTGTAGGTCCACGCGTCAGGCATTTGGTGGGCCAGCCTCTCTATTGTTCAGGTGCCGATGCTGGCATGTGGAGACAGAGGCTATGGTGATGGCTCCACCCCCTCCGCGTGACTCAGCAGTGTCCCCTTGCTTTCATGGCTGCCTGGCTTTCCTCCACAGGCATTTCCCACCAGAGTCTCCTCCTTTACCTCCCCTCCATCTGTGCCTCTGCAGTCAACAGCCGCCTTCCCCTTGCTATTGCTCCACAATCCCCAAACTCCACCTCCCAGCTGCTGCGCTTTCCAGAGGACCCACGTCCCTGTCTGGGGTGTGAATGGCTGTGGCAAGGACTGTTTGATTCTCATTCCATTTAGGCTGCCACAGATCAGCTCTTTGACTCTCCTTCTGCAATGTTTCTCCTCTTAACTCAGACAGTTGTCCTGATGTGGGGATCGGACCCCTTTCCCTTCCCTGGTCCAGTCCTACTAACGCTCCAGTTTTTCCCCTGGTTCCTTCCTCCTCCTGAGTTTGCGTTGTTCTGTGTATTCTTTTCCTGTGGTCAGGTACTCCTGTCTGCTCTCAGCTGATGCTCTGCATGCACTTCTGTATCTGAAGGTGTATTCCTGATGTATCCCTGGAGAGAGATGTTCTCCATATCCACCCACTCCTCCGCCATCTTGTTCTCTCTAGCTGCCATGAGTTGTTTTTGATGGTATAGAAGACTATTGTCTTTCCAGTTTACTAGTTTTGGGTATTAAACTAACACAATTTCAGGTGGAGTCTACTTCATGATGAAAAGGAAAATTATCTGAGTACTATGCATGACGTGATAAAGCCTCGTTAGTCTGGTCTGGTCTAAACTTTTCTTTGGCATCATCTCGTGAAGGAAAGAATCCGAGACTATCAAGGGTGGGGGTTGTAGTGAGGGTCAAAAAGGAAGGTAGCATTTTATTGTAATGTTGATGCAAAGTAAAAAAGGAAAGAGGAGTTGAGGAAACAAGCTATTTCAAAATGTGTACATTTGTCATAAGTATATGAATAAACCTGCTTTGATAAATGAATCTCATCCATGAAGATATATGCATTTGAACTTCTTGCTCACAGTAAATTTGATTATGACTGTATTTGCTTTTAGTATTCACAGCTTTTGTTTAGACATAAGTAGCTTATCAACTTTATAGAATAATTGTGGCACCTTATATGTACACAGTGTACAAGAATTGGTTATTATGATGGGGATGTGTGTTAAGCAAGGTGTAACATAAGCAGGATTAAAAATATGAATGTTAAAACTGAAAATTGTTAATTTTGATATCAAAATTAGCAAATGTTGCTAAAATACTTTTCATTAAAAATTCCCTCTGTAAGACAAATACTTTTTATGTCAGAACTAGAAATGAATTATAATACCTAATTAACATGTAATATTTGAAATTTGATCTTTATGTAACATTTAGAAAACACATAGTAAATTTTTCTCTTAAGAGTCAGGGTCTTTAATTTTTTTTTTAAGTCCTACCTTAAATATTTAAAACTGAGGTCCATCTTGAACTATTGAACAGATTGGTTGGTTATGAAATTACTATCTAGAAATCATATTTAATTTCAAGGTTGAAGTCGAACCATTGAATAAATAGATACTTGATTATGAATTTTTAAAAATATGAATCTTGTAAAGAGCTGTCTAAGTGCTTAGTTTCGAATTCTAGTCTATTCTGAAGTGGTTGAGAACTTGGACACATCATTTAATCTCTGAAGTCAGTTCCCCATCTTTAATTTGGGAGTACTACTAATACTTCTGTTCAGTGGTCCTTTGGGAATATGAAATGATGTTATACTTGTGTGAGTGTTTGGAAAACTATATTGGTATATCCTGGATATTTAAAAAGTTACTATATAAGCTTAAATTTTTTAAAAAAATTCAGTTTATTTAAACAGAAGAAAAAGTTAACACATTTCTCTTACCCATATCCCCTATCTCTTGTAACCACCAATTGTTCCATCTGGGAGCTTTTTTTTTTTTTTTTAAGAGACCACATATAAGAGACATTGTATGTACCTGTGACTGATTCATGTTGATACATGGCAGAAATGAATATGATATTGTAAAGCAATTATTCTCCAATTAACAATAAATTAAAAAAAGAGACATTGTATGGCATTTATCTTTTTTTGTCTGACTTATTTCAGTTAGCATATTTCACTTCAAGGTCCATTCATGTTGTTACAGTTGAAAGATTTCCCTTCTATTTTATGGCTGAATAATATCCTATTGTATACATTCATTAATATTTTATTTAAATAATATACAGTTGTAGGTGGTATATACCACATTTTCTCAGTTTATCCATCAGTTCAATTCGGTTCAGTTGCTCACTTGTGTTCAACTCTTTGCAACCCTGTGGACTGAAGCATGCCAGGCTTCTCTCTCTATCACCAACTCCGGAGCTTGCTCAGACTCATGTCCATTGAGTTGGTGATGCCAACCAGCCAATCTCATCCTCTGTCTTCCCTTCTCCTGCATTCAGTCTTTCCCAGCATCATGGTCTTTTTTAGTGAGTCAGTTCTGCACATCAGGTGGCCAAAGTGTTGGAGTTTCAGCTTCAGCATCAGTCTTTCCAATGAATATTCAGGACTGATTTCCTTTAGGATTGACTGGTTTGAATTCCTTGCAGTCCAAGGGACTGTCAAGAGTCTTCAACACCACAGTTTGAAAGCATCAATTTTTTGAACTCAGCCTTCTTTGTGGCTTAACTCTCACATCCATACATGACTACTGGAAAGACTATAGCTTTGACTAGACGGACATTTGTTGACAAAGTAATGTCTCTGCTTTTTAATATACTGCCTAGGTTGGTTATAGCTTTTCTTTCAAGCAGCAAGAGTCTTTTAATTTCATGGCTGCAGTCACCTTCTGCAGTGATTTTGGAGCCCAAGAAAATAAAGTCTGTCACTGTTTCCATTGTTTCCCTGTCTATTTGCCATGAAATGGTGGGACTGGATACCATGATCTTAATTTTTTGAATGTTGAGTTTTAAGCCAGCTTTTTCACTCTCCTCTTTTACTTTCATCAAGAGGCCCTTTAGTTCCTCTTCACTTTCTGCCATAAGAGTGGTGTCATCTGCATACCTGAGGTTATTGATGTTTCTCCTGACAATCTTGATTCCAACCTGTGCTTCATCTAGCCTGTCATTTTGCATGATGTGTTTTGCATATAAGTTAAATAAGCATGGTGACAATATACAGCCTTGACGTACTCCTTTCCCAATTTGGAACCAGTCCATTGTTTCATGTCTAGTTCTGTTGCTTCTTGACCTGCATACAGATTTCTCAGGAGGCAGGTAAGGTGGTTTGGTATTCCCATCTCTTGAAGAATTTTCCACAGTTTGTTGTGATCCACACAGTCAAAAGCTTTAGCGTAGTCGATGAAGTATAAGTAGATGTTTTTCTGGAACTCTCTTGCTTTTTCTGTGATCCAGTGGTTATTGGCAATTTGATCTCTGTTTCCTCTGCCTTTTCTAAACCCAGCTCGAACATCTGGAAGTTCACAGTTCACGTACTATTGAAGCCTGGCTTGGAGAATTTTGAGCATTACTTTGCTAGTGTGTGAGATGAGCAATTGTGTGGTATTTTGAACATCCTTTGGCATTGCCTTTCTTTGGTGTTGAAATGAAAACTGACCTTTTCCAGTCCCATGACCACTGCTGAGTTTTCCAAATTTACTGGCATATTGAGTGCAACACCTTTAGCAGCATCATCTTTTAGGATTTGAAATAGCTTTACCGGAATTCCATCACCTCCACTCACTTTGTTCCTAATGATGCTTCCTAAGGTTTATCCATCAGTGGACACTTAAGCTGTTTCCATATCTTGGCTATTGTAAATATGCTGCAGTGAAATGGGATATATATAGCTTTTCAAGTTAGTGTTTTCATTTTCTTCAGAAACATACCAGAAGTGGAATTTCTGGATCATATATGGTAGTTATGTTTTTATTTTTGGAGGAACCTCTATGTTGTTTTCTATAGTGGCACCAGTGGTTAAGAGTCTCCCTGCCAGTATAGGAGACACAAGAGGCATGAGTCAGTCCCTGGGTTGGGAAGATCCCCTGGAGTAGGAAATGGCAACACATTCTAGTGTTCTTGCCTGGAATACTTACTTATGGACAGAGGAGCCTGCTGTGCTACAGTCCATGGGATCACAAAGAGTCAGACACAACTGAGCATGCATAGGCACGCACGCACACATGCACCAATTTACATTCCAACCAACAGTGCACAAAGATTCTCTTTTCTCTACATCCTTGCTAACACTTGTTAATTCTTTGTCTTTTTGTTAATAGCCATTCTAACAGGTGAGACGTGATATCTTATTTTGGTTTTGATCTGTATTTCCCAGATAATTAGTGATGTTGAGCATGTACCTGTTGACCATCTGAATGTCTTATTTGGAAAAACTGTCTATTCAGGTCTGTTGCCCATTTAAAAATTGGATTTTTCTTTTGCTGTTGAGTTGTATAAGTTCTTTATATACTTTGGATATTAATGCCTAAATATCTGATTTGCAAATATTTTTTCCTATTCAGTGGATTGCCTTTCATTTTTTGATACCTTCCTTTGCTGTGCAGAAACTTTTTAGTTTGGAAACAGTTCCACTGTTTATTTTTGCTTTTGTTCCTTTTACTTTTGGTGTCAGATTAAAAAAATCATCGTCAAGAGTGATTTCAAATAGCAGCTTACTGTCTTTGTTTTCTTCTAGGAGTTTTAAGGTTTCAGGTGTTACATTCAGGTCTTTAATCCATTCTGAGTAATGTCTGTATATTGTGTAAGATAGTGGTTCAGTTTTATTTGTTTGCATGTGGCTGTCCAGTTTTCCCAACACCATTTACTGCAGATTCTGTCCTTTCTTCATTGTATATTCTTGGCTCCTTTGCCAACGTTAACTGAACATATATGTATGGGTTTATTTTTGGGTTCTCTATTCTGTTCTGTTTATCTATGTGTCTGTCTGTCTCTACCCACCCCTAACATGCCATAATGTTTTAGTTACTACAGCTTTGTAATAGCATTTGAAATGAAGGAGGATAATGCCTCCAGCCTTGTTCTTTCTTAAAGTTGCTTTGGATATTCAGGGTTTTTTTTTTTTGTGATTCCATATAAATTTTAGGATTGTTTGTTCTACTTCTGTGAAAAATACCATTGGAATTTTGATAAGGATTGCATTGAATCTGTATATTGCTTTGAGTAGAATGAACATTTTAACTATTATTTTTTTCTATCAATGAATATAGAATATCTTACCATTTATTTGTGTCTTCAATTTCTTTCATTAATGTGTTGTAATGTTCACTATACAACTCTGTCACTGCCTTGCTTAAATTTATTCCTAGGGATTAAAAACTGATTAAGTCATAAAGAAGTCACTGAAACCTATTTATTTTCAATAATTGAATCATATTACACATTTAATATCAGTGGCTTACTTTTCCAGATTTTCTATAATTTTAAAGCCAGGAAAATGCTTCCCCTTTAGCAAGGATGCAAATAACTGTTGAATTGGTTACATAACTCAGTATTTTCTTGATTGTAGTTTGTGTTTATTGATAAATAAACATATTTGGAAAATAGAAATAATTTATATTAGTTGTGTACATTATTAAATACCTTGTTTTAGGCAGTAGTTTTAAAACTATACTCCAAATATCATCTAATTACAATTCAATAGATCAGTCATGACATTTGGTGTCTCATTAAGGTAACCTACCTGATTACTTTTTTTTAAACCTTGAAACATCAAAGAAGAGATGAGACATAAGTTTAAGATTTGTTAATTGTTAGAAAGAAATCTAGTGAAGCTGTTTCTTAAAATTGCAGTGTTTGGGGACGTTTAAAGGGTGAAATAGTGAACACAGCTATGTGTCTAAATCAAGATATTCATAAAGGAAATGTAACATTAAATAAAGGAAAATAAAGCATTTCCTATCACATCCTTTCTTTTCCTGTTTTTAAATTCCAGGCTCTTTAGAGAAAACTTTAGCTACTTAACAATTCTTTAGGCCATGGATGGAATACTTATGAGCCTGGCCCAGTAACAGCCCCTGTACTGCCAAGTTCTTGGAATTTAGATTTTCGACAGTCTGGGAAGAGGCTTTTGATTAGTTTGTGAGCAGAAGGGAGGACTGGACGTGCCTGTGGTGCTGCGCTGAGGAAAGGGCAGAATTAGAAAGGGCGGACAGTGGGGAAGCAGCGAGTTCCTACTGTATAATGTTTTTACATTCAGAGAGAATTCAGTAGTTTAGAATGTTGAATTCAGCAGGTAGCTGAAGATATGTCATTTCACTAATTTAACACTGAAAAATAAGACTCTCCAGGGGAAAAGCTGTAAGGATTTTGGGTAATCCTTTACTGTAGGGACTATGCGAGGAGTTTGAGAGAGGAAACTAGAAGAGGCATGTGGTGATTCTGTTGGTAATAATAAATCTTGTCCACAGTGAATTATGTGCCTTTTTCATAGACTTCCTTCAGACAGGACAAAAGCAAGGGCCAAATGCCATGGTGAAGGATTTTTATTCTTTATATGTGTGTGTGTGTGTGTGTGTGTGTGTGCTCAGTCATGTCCAGCTCTTTGTGACTCCATGGACTGTAGCCCGCCAGACTCCTCTGTCTGTGAATTTTCCACAAGGATACTGGAGTGGGTTGCCATCTCCTCCTCCAGGGGATCTTCCCAACCCAGGGATTGAACCCACATCTCCTGGGTCTCCTGCATTGACAGGCGTCTTCTTTACCACACGCACCTAGGAAGCCATTTCTTCTCCTGGCAGCGGTTGTCAGCATCTGCATGGATGAGACCCTCCAGTGACGAAGCCCTCAGTGTCTAATCCAGAACCAACGCACAGTTGCAGAATTTTGTCTCTTGATGGATGTATTTTTTCCATGTAATTTTTTGCTATGAATGGTATTGTGACTTAATGTGCAAAATGAAAAGCTTTAATAAAATTCTGAAAGTTGAATTGGTTTGTGGGAGAATTGAGTATATTATGAAGTCTACATTTGTTTCTTAGAGGATGTCCAATAAGATGGGGTAATCGTGGATGTTTATCTTTTTCTTCTTGATTAGAAGTTTGGTTTGAAATCATCAGTTTGGCAAGATGACTGGGCCCTAAAAACAGTTGCTCTAAAAGGCAATTTAAAAAATATTTTGAATAAACTTTACATAATATCTTTTTAAAGCTTGTTGTTTATCCATCTTATATAAAATAGTTGTCCTACTATATATATAGCACAGGGAGGGGGCTTCCCTGATAGCTCAGTTGGTAGAGAATTTGCCTGCAGTGCAGGAGACACTATTTCGATTCCTGGGTCGGGAAGATTCACTGGAGAAGGGATAGGCTACCGACTCCAGTATTCTTGGGCTTCTTTTGTGGCTTAGCTGGTAAAGGATCCACCTGCAATATTGGAGACTGGGTTCGATCCCTGGGTTTGATCCCTGGGTTGGCAAAATCCCCTGGAGAAGGGAACAGCTACCCACTCCAGTATTCTGGCCTGGGAATTCCATGGACTGTATAGTCCATGGGGTCGCAAAGAGTTGGACATGACTGAGTGACTTTCATTTCACTTCACTTCATAGCACAGGGAACTGTATTCAGTATCTTGTGACAAACCATGATGGAAAAGAATATGATAAAGAATATTTTTGTGCATACACACACACACACACACGTGTCCTTGCTATACAGAAGAAATTAACACAACATTGTGAATCAACTGTAATTCAACAAAATTAAAAAAATTTGTTTAAAGCTTGACATTATAAAAGAGAAAGAATGAGAGAGACAGATATAGAAGACTAAGGAGAGCATGAATTACGTAAAGACTGTAGCTGGTTTTTTTCATGGGGCAAAATGACTGCTGGTGACATTGTTTTTCTCTTACCTCTCCACGGGGGCAAGAGAGTCATAGCATCTTGAGGAAAGTGAGAAAATCTTACCAAAATGTCAAATGTTGCTGTCCCTAGAGAGGCATCTTTTATACCAACCATAAGTAAACTTTTGGCTGGTCTTATTAAGTCTACTTCCTAAATATATGGTGTTAAAAATTATATCTTAGAGAAACTGTATCTTTTCATAGATGGTTGGTATTTATATGTCTACTGTGCTGAATGAGGAAATGTAATTTTTATTTAGAGACTGCAAATCTAGAATTAGGAGGCATAATTACTCCTTTAAGTTATTCAGAGTATCAGTTTTTGAGATTTCAAAGTCTTAGCAATTATGTGGAAAACCTAGGATGAGAAAGAGAGTATGAGTGTTGGTAGACCAGATGCTACTTCCTGTGAATTCAGTGAAAAAGGCTGGTGAGACTTAACTTCTGTCCAGACGTTTTAGAGCAGAGTGATGATAGTGGACATGAATATGAATCAGTGAATTATTTGGGCAGGATAAAAAAATTCATTGTTTACCTTTGATGACTTGGTCTTCAGTTTCCCTCCATAGGATGGCAGAAAGTTGAGAAATGAGTTATTTTGTCTTAAAAAATAATCTGCTTTTGGTAACTTAGAAGTAGTAATAGCCAAAGCAAAAGCCACCAGCACACATTCTTAGAGACAGTTTTGATGAGAAAATAATTATGATGCATCAGCTGGTGTTTAAACATCTCCAAAGATTTTTTTTTTTTTTGAATAAGGGTAAGCACTGACCCTGGTTTCTGTTTTTTTTTTAACCAGATACGAATCTGATCAGTATCAATTTAGAAGGAAACTGTTTTGCAGATGAAAGGAGGTTGCTTTTCTTTTGGGTCTAGGAAATGCAAGTGTGAAGCATAAACAACCTGTATATAAAAGGAGTTAGAAAGTAGGGCAGAATATCCGCATCCATTCTCATGAAGGGGAGAATGCAGAAGATGGTAACTTTCTTGAGTTTGTCTTTGTACAGTTAATGTTCCTCTCACTTAAAATTCTAAAGATGAGGCATATAACTTCAAGAGAAGCTTCTATAATGGTAATTTCCCCTTTGACTTTTGCTTGTTGCAACTTGATTGCTCTTTAGTTGTATTAAATTACAGCATGGAAACTTCCAAATACAAATTAAGTTGCTAAGGGAAAAGGAAAAAATTGGTTGTTAATGATAGCAGTATTTGTAAACTGGGCCCTTCAAAACTTAATGTGGACGGGCGTGGGGGTGGGGATGGAATTTTCCTTTTAAAAAGAGATGTGTAATTCCTTTGCATCCTATCAGTTTTAAAAAAGTTATTGAGCTATTTGTTGGCCAAGAACAGCTTCCTAGAAAGAGGAGTCTATGTGACTTGAGGAGAGGATCTAAATATTTTATTCTCTGTTCCTTACAGCCCTTAATTGAGATACTATTATTTGAGATACTTTCTAGGTTTTTAGGGTTTAAGGCAACCACTTTTGGGGCTTCCCTAGTGGTTCAGCAGTAAAGAATTCACCTGCCAATGCAGGAGACGCAGGTTCGATCCCTGAGTCTAGAAGATCCTCTGGAGAAGGAAATGGTAACCCAGTCCAGTATTGTTGCCTGGGCAATCCTGTGAACAGAGGAGCCTGATGGGCTACAGTCCGTGGGGTATCAGGAGTTGGACACATCTTGTGACTGAACAACAACCACTTATTAGCTGTTAGTTTTATTTCCATAGAAAAATAAAGTATGAAAGGGGTTAGCCTCCTAATAGATGTTCAAGGAGAACAATATTTATGTAAAATCCCTGTTGAATAGAGTGTGTCTTCTTTGTACAAAACTATGCTAACATTATGATAGGAGAATTTCCGTAAGAACTTAAGACATCTTGATCCTAAGGTATGCTTGTGTTCCAAGAGTTTTTTCTAAATCTTTTGGTTGGGGGCTGGGGGAGGCCATGTTCCTTTTTGAGACTAGGAAAAAATTTATGGTTCAACTTGCCATGAATATACACAAACATAAAATTTTACATGCATTGAGGGTGTTCAATGCTCCCTAAAACCCTCTCTGTGGACCTAAGCTTGGGAGCACTTGTATTAGTGTGTAATTATCGTGCTTATATTAAGATGTAAGCTCTGGGTTTGGTCTGTCTTGTACTCTGCTAT
Source organism: Cervus canadensis (assembly GCF_019320065.1). Classification (NCBI taxonomy): domain Eukaryota; kingdom Metazoa; phylum Chordata; class Mammalia; order Artiodactyla; family Cervidae; genus Cervus; species Cervus canadensis. The sequence continues at coordinate 35,551,322 of NC_057406.1, read as the reverse complement.
TTACCTGGTGCCTGGGACCATGCCTGGCTCACAGTCAGCCCTCAGTGAATATTTGTTGAATGGAATGAGTCAGGAACAAAATGAATGTATCTTGTTTGTGGTTACATGGCTACTCTGGATTTTCTGGTTGCTTATTCTTTACTAGCTCTGTGCCCTTCATGGGTACATTAACTTCTTTTGCAAGGAATAGAGACCTAATCCATTTAAATAAAACAAAGACTTTTTGGTTTGCATTGCTGAGAAGTGCATAAGGAGGTCTAGCTTCAGGTACAGCTGGAACCAGGGGTTCAGTTGATGAGACCGGGATTTTGTCTTTTGCTTCATTTTTTTCCTTCTTTTGGGCTTTCTGCTCTGGCACTTTTTCCACCCATGGTGGGGAAAAATGATTCCTAACAGTGTTAGACCTACACTTTCCATCACAATTCTTGATCCTAGAAGGAGATCCTAGAAGGAGATTCCCATTCATTGTTCATATCTGCTTCTGTAAAGGTGCTTTGGCCCTGCTGGGGTTATATACTGTCCTCTGGATGAAGCACTGTGTCTGGGAGGATGTGACAAGAGGGGTCAGCCTAGGCCTCTTATCCTCCCTTGGGTGGCTGAGAGGTCTTCTTGGTTCTTAACTATGCTCTGTTAAGAGTTAAGAGTTTCAAGTGGAAAATGGAAGCTTTTAAATGGAAGCTTCCAAAAGCTTCCAAAATGGAAGCTTCTGAAAGGTTAAGGAGCAGAATAAAAAGTTAACATATGTCTGAGGCAACTTTCCTATATAATTCATTTCAGATTGATATGGTCTTGGGATGTCAATGGGTCCCTTACTGAGCAACTCGTTTTCTGGATATCACCAAACACACGCCCTCAATGGAATGACTTCTATCTTTCTTGCAGAATTTTTGAGAATTAAGAGAATAAATGCCAACGTTATCTAAGTGAGCATAGTAATCTTGTGAAACCTGTTATAAATCGGAGAGAGCTTCTGTCTTCAGATTGCAGGCACAGTGATTTGGATTTTCTGTACACGTTCCGGCGTTGACTTACTGGCCTTGCAGTGTCTCCTGTAGGGCTTCAGTGTGTGCTGGGCCCCCTGTGCTCGGCAGGGCTCACACCCAGAACCAGTGCAGCTTGGCTCTGGGTGGGGAAGGAAGTACTTTAGAATATGTGGGTGTTGTTTGAAACACTCTGCTGTGTATTTCAATGATAATTTCACTGTTCTTTCCTTGACATATATTTCATTCAACAATGATTTTCTAATGATGCATAAAAATATTTTTAAAGACAAGAGGAATGTTTTCTTTCTGTACTTATCATGCAAGTTTGAGAATAACCCACTGAGGAAGGTTCAAATGCATTGCAAATCTTGAGATATATTTTGATAAGTTAAGACAGTTTAATTTTGAAATGCATAATGTTCTTAATTTTCTGTTTGGTTCATTGTGGACCCCTGCTGAGCAGGAGACTATTAACTCCTTGATGCAGTGCTGACTTTTGAAACAAGATTTTTAAAAAATTTTAATTAATTTATTTTAGTTGGAGGATAATTACTTTACAATATTGTGATGTTTTTTGCCATACATCAACATGAATCAACTTCCCTGGTAGCTCAGTTGATAAAGAATCTGCTTGTAGTGCAGGAGACCAGGGTTCAATCCCTGGGTTGGGAAGATCCCCTGGAGAAGGAAATGGCAACCCACTCCAGTATTGCCTGGAAAATCTCATGGATAGAGGAGCCTGGTGGGCTGCAGTCCATGAGGTTGTAAGAGTCAGACATGACTTAGTGACTAAATCACCATATATATGTGTGCCCCCTATCCTGAACCACCCCCCCGCCACCCTCCCCACCTTATCCCTCTGGGTTGTCCCAGAGAACCTGCCCTGGCTGCCCTGCTTCATGCATCAAACTTGCACTGGTCATCTATTTTATATGGTGATATACCTGTTTCATTGCTATTCTCTTAAATCATCCCACCCTTGCCTTGTCCCACTGTGTCCAAAACTCTGTTCTTTATGTCTTTGTCTCTTTTGCTACCCTGCATGTCGGATTGTCAGTACTGTCTTTCTAAATTCCACATGTATGTGTTAATATACAGTTATTTGTCTTTTTCTTTCTGACTGACTTCGCTCTTGTCAGTCCTCAAACACAGCCAACATGCTCCCACTGTGCTGTTTCCTCTGCCTGGAATGCAGTTCTCTTGGATAACTCCCTTACCTCCTTTATATCTTCTATCATGTTTTATGTTTCGTTTTTAAAGTAGTGTTTATCCCTTAGCTCATCCCATGGGTGGAGGAGCCTGGTGGGCTACAGTCCATGGGGTGGCAAAGAGTCAGACACCACAGAGCAGCTAACACACTATGTAATTAATGGATTTATTGTGTTTATTGTTTCTTATTTGTCTCTTTCCTACTACTCCCCACTAGAGTGTTGGTTTTGTTTGCTCTTAGAACAATGCCTGGCACATCATACTGCTCAGTCAATATTTGTGGAATGAATGAATTTCCTGATGAAGAGATTTCAATTCATTTTTTCTGTAGTGATTGCCTCACTGCTGAACTTTTTTCAACAACTATGTGTTAATAATAAATAACAGGAATGAAAAGGGTGAATCCTAATAATTACTGAGAATGTACTTTGTGCTGGGTATTTATAATAAATAATGCTGATGATGGTGGCTATCCTTTATTGAATGTTAACTTTGTACTGGGTGTTTTGCATTGTCAAATCAGTTGTTTTTTCAGATCAACTCTATGAAGTTAGTGCTAAGTTATCTCAGTTTTACAGGTAGGCCAGAGAAATAACTTCCCAATATCACACGTTTATGTGGAATCAGTACAGTTGTGATGTTAGAATCTTAAAAGGAAACATGTATTGTTAAGAGCTTTTTTTTTTTTTAAAACCTTGTTTTTTTTTGGTTGTGCTGGGTCTTTGTTGCTGCATATGGGCTTTCTCTAGTTGTGCCAAGCGGGGCTACTCTTTGTGCGGTTCTTGAGTTTCTCGTTGAGGTGGTTTCTCTTGTTGCGGAGCACAGGCTCTAGGAGTTAGGGCTTCAGTACTTGCGGCTTCTGGGCTCTAAAGTGCAAGGCTCAGTAGTTGTGGCTCATGGATCCAATTGCTTCTTGGCAGGTGGGATCTTCCCAGACCAGGGATCAAACCCACATCCCCCGCATTAGCAGGTGGATTCTTATCCACTGTGCCACCAGAGAAGTTCCAGAAACATGTGTTATTAAATTTATATTATCCCATTTTTGTCCTAATCTAGTAGAGCCAATATATCTGTTTGGGAACATTTATTTGTGTTTTTTTTTAATTAAAAATTTTGAAGTATTTTTAAAGTATTTATTTATTTTGGGCAGTGCTGGGTGTTTGTTGCTGCACAGTGGACTTTCTCTAGTTGCAGCGAGTGGGGCCTACTCTCTCTTCGTGGTGCTTGGGCTTCTCACTGTGGTGGCTTTTCTTGTTGTGGAGCACAGGCTCTGGAGTGCAGGCTCAGTAGTTGTGGTGCACATGTCTAGTTGCCCTACAGCATGTGGGATCTTCCCAGACCGGGGGTCGAACCCTTGTCTCCTGCATGGGCAGGCAGATTCTTAACCCCTAGACCACCAGGAATGTCCCTTATTTTTGATGATCACTGTCTAAACTAGGATTTAGAACTAGTAGTATCCTTCCATTTGGTCTTCCCTGGTGGCTCAGTGGTAAATAAGCTGCCTGCAGTGCAGGAGACCCAGGTTTGATCCCAGGTTGAGAAGATCTCCTGGAAGAGGGCATGGCAGTTCACGCCAGTATTCTTGCCTGGATAATCCCATGGACAGAGGAACCTGGTGAGCTATAGTCCATGGGATCTCTAAGAGTCAGACACGACTGAAGTGGCTGAGCATGCACATCCTTCCATTTATAGGTAAATTCATTACCTAGGATTAGTTATAAATTGTACTTTAAGAGTACTAGTATTTCTGCTTCGCAGTTCAGTTCAGTCAGTCATGTCTGACTCTTTGTGACCCCATGGACTGCAGCACGCCAGGCCTCCCTGTTCATCACCAACTCCTGGAGTTTACTCAAACTCATGTCCATTGAATCGGTGATGCCATCCAACCATCTCATCCTCTGCATCCCCTTCTCCTCCCGCCTTCCATCTTTCCCAGCATCGGGATCTTTTCCAGTGAGTCACTTCTTCACATCAGGTGGCCAAAGTATTGGAGTTTCAGCTTCAGCATCAGTCCTTTCAATGAATATTAAGGACTAATTTCCTTTAGGATGGACTGGTTGGATCTTCCTGCAGTCCAAGGGACTCTCAAGAGCATTCTCCAACACCACATTTTCTAGGCATTGGGAAAAAAATTTTGTCTACCTTGGAAGCTAGAGAAATAATTTAATTTAGTACATACATGTGTGGCTCTTTTCAGCCAACAAACTTCTCTGCTTTTTTTGTTTACCTTTGATTTTACTGTCAGTTGGCTCTCTGTTTAGAGATTGTATGTTTTGTTTGACTATTTTCAGGTAAGAATACTTTCACTCTATCCCGGAAAGACAGCTCTCTGCTCTTTAATTAGAACACTGCAGAAGAGGATATACCTGTCATTTCAGCTACAACTAGACCCTTGACAGTAACACAAATAAGTTTGGAATTATTTTCTTTGTGCACAGACTTACTTAAAAGAGAGTATGTCCACTGATTCCATCCATACAAATTATATGTGTGACTGTAGAATGACGTCTGTTTTTTTAAAACCTATATTTACTCACATTTAGCCACTGTTAATTAAACGTTGGAAGCTTTGTCTCTGAAGGATCTATGTGAGAGTATGAATTTTTTTTTTCATAAGAAGGATTTTTAAAGCTCCCCCCCTTTTCTGGCAGTTCTTAGAAATGTCCCAGTTCTTGTTGACTCAGAGTCGTCTGCTTGTAGCTTTAACACGGTAACTTTTATACCCTCCAACTTACTGGAAAAAAGGTCTAGTTTCTTATGTTAATCATTGTGAGAATTGGTTTATGGTTCCCAGAGGTTTTTCTGGTGAGGGAACTTCTCTTGCCAACTATTTCCTCCTAGGTATGTTTCTCTCTTTCGGAGGAGGCAATGGCACCCCACTCCAGTACCCTTGCCTGGAAAATCCCGTGGATGGAGGAGCCTGGTAGGCTGCGGTCCATGGGGTCACTAAGAATCGGACACGACTGAGCGACTTCACTTTCACTTTTCACTTTCCTGCATTGGAGAAGGAAATGGCAACCCACTCCAGTGTTCTTGCCTGGAGAATCCCAGGGACAGGGGAGCCTGGTGGGCTGACGTCTGTGGGGTCGCACAGAGTCGGACACGACTGAAGTGACTTAGCAGCAGCAGCATGTTTCTCCTTTATGTCTGATTAGCGTGATATTTGGTTCTCATATTCATCTCTTTTTGAAGAAGGTAGCATAGTTGAAAGAACAGGGAAGACACAGGTCCTAACAGCTATAAAACTAATTGCTAGTTGCATTGTACTCTGGAGATTTCAAAGGAGAGAAATGTTTTTGGCTAAATTATGTTTGTTCTGCCTAGGAGCTCCTACCGACTGGGTTATTTTTTGAGGTCTCTTTTAGCCACTTACTTCTGTAATATGTGATTGTTTCTTTATGTTTTGCTGAGGGCATGAGCCCAGGAGGAGCAGTTCGATCACTGTAATATATTTAGTTCATCTTTTCTTCCTATGTTCTTCCTGCTACCTCTTTATCGACCTCGTTTTGTCTTTTGAGATTTGTTTTCTTTATCCTTGTGGTCCACTGAAGTGTGTAAGTTCATTCCTTCAACAGTTATTTCTATATACTGACTATATGCCAGTCACTGTGCTAGCTATTGAGAATATGAAGATTAAACATATACTGTTACAGTCCCCAAGGATCTCAGTGTTTATTAGAGACATGGAACAAAAGGTATCATACAATATATAGCAGCTTGAAAGGGTGCATATCAAATATGGTGGGATCATAGAGGGAGACCCTAAGCTTCTAGAAGATTGATGAGTATGGTTTTAAGCTAAATATGTGTACTGTGAGCCAAGAGAATTTGTCAAAACCTTGTAAATTTAGGCTATATTATCAAAATATAGTAAGGATATGAAAACCATATAACCTGAAAAGAGTTGAGGGCTCTGGTATATACTTTTTTCCTAGAAAAATGACACAGGTGAAACTATTTGCAAAGCAGATATAGAGAAGAAACATCTGGACACTAGGGGGTAAAAGGAGAGTGTGATACATTGGGAGATTGGGACTGACATAAATGTTTATTTATATTTGTACACTGTTATGCATAAAATAGATGACTAACGAGGACCTACTGTTTAGCACAAGGAGCTCTATTCAATGCTCTTTGGGTTCAGAGAGAGGGTGTATATATGTGTATAGCTGATTTACTTTGTGGTATAGCAGAAACCAACAAAAACATTTTAAAGCAACTAAACTCCAGTAAAAAAAAACTTAAGAAAACAATGCCAATAGATTGCTGGACGCACCGCTGCCACACACTTTCAATTTATAAAAAGAATGCAGTATCTATAAAACACAATAAAGCAAAGCACAATGACACAGGTATGCCTGTACTTCTGTTGCCTTTTATATCTCTTACCTCTTTTTTCCATTCTCTGCAAGATACAGATTTCTAAAATTTCAGACAAGAAGAGGCCTGTATGAGATGCAGCCCAATACCATAAAGCCATCAGTTCTGCTTTATTCATGGATGGTCTTGCTCTGTTGAAACATTTTTTCAGCAAGGCCTAAGCTAAGAAGACTCAAGGAACAATCAGAATATTAGATCCAATGGGTACTGGATCTTGTTTGTTTTTTTCTCAAATGAAGGTTTTGTCTCCACAATAATTACCTGAGTGTGCATTCTTAACTAGATCTTTCATTTCCTACAGGTGCAAACTCTTCAGAAAAAGATAAACATAATTTCTGAGATAATGTTATGCAAGCACCGTGTGGCAAATAGCTTGCATAACTGTCATAATACGCTTATGTGGTAGGTTCTTTTGGTCAGTTCAGGTCAGTTGCTCAGTCGTGGCCAACTCTTTGCAACCCCATGGACTGCAGCACGCCAGGCTTTGCTGTCCATCACCAACTCTCGGAGCTTACTCAAACTCATGTCCATCGAGTTGGTGATACCATCCAGCCATTTCATCCTCTTTTGTCCCCTTCTCCTCCTGCCTTCAATCTCTCCCAGCATCGGAGTCTTTTCCAATGAGTCAGTTCTTCGCATCAGGTGACCAAAGTATTGGAGCTTCAGCTTCAGCATCAGTTCTTCCAGTGAATATTCAGGACCGATTTCCTTTAGGATGGTCTGGTTGGATCTCCTTGCAGTCCAAGGGACTCTCAAAGAGTCTTCTCCCACACCACAGTTCAAAAGCATCAATTTTTCGACACTCAGCCTTCTTCATGGTTCAACTCTCACATCCATCCTTGACTACTGGGAAAACCATCGCTTTGACTGGATGGACCTTTGTTGACAAAGTAATGTCTCTGCTTTTTAATATTCTGTCTAGATCGGTCATAGCTTTTCTTCCAAGGAGCAAGTGTCTTTTAATTTCATGACTGCAGTCACCATCTGCAGTGATTTTGGAGCCCAAGGAAATAAAGTCTGTCACTGTTTCCATTGTTTCCCCATCTATTTGCCATGAAGTGATAGGACCGGGTGCCATGATGTTTGTTTTTTTGAATGTTGAGCTTTAAGCCAACTTTTTCACTCTCCCCTTTCACTTTCATCAAGAGGCTCTTCAGTTCCTCTTCGCTTTCTGCCATAAGGGTGGTGTCATCTGCATACCTGAGGTTATTGATATTTCTCCTGACAATCTTGAGTCCAGCTTGTGCTTCATCCAGCCCAGTATTTCGCATGATGTACTCTGGATATAACTTATAAACAGGGTGACAATACACAGCCTGACAATATACAGGTTCTTTAGGTTCTTGTTATTAATCCTTCGTTTTACAGATGAGGAAACTGAGGCTCAAAGAAGCTAAATAACTTTCCCAGTGTCACACAGCCAGTAAATGGCAAGGTCAGAATTTGAATCCAAGCAGTCGGATGATGCTGGAGTTGCAAATCTTAATCATTACACTATGTGTAACATTATTAATGCTAATTGATTAACAATCATTTTTGCCCTGTGCTCGTAATTCCTGTTATATTTCTTATTCCCAACTGTTCCCTGTGTGGATTTTATTTATTGGTGGGAATACTAGGAGGATGGAAGGGAGAAGACAGCATATGAAGTAAATCAGTAAACTTGAGAGACCCGGAGTATTAGTGTTCTATATACCCTCAAAAAGAAAATATTTTCTCCACTTGTTGTTTTATATATTTCGATGAGAAGTTGCATGTTTTACATATGTCCATTAGATCAGGCTTGTTAATTATGGGTTTTAAAGCATGTATCCTTGCTACATTTTGTCTGCTTGCCCTATCAGTAATTGAGAAATATGTTGAAATCTCCCACTGTGATAATATCTTTGTTAATTTCTCCTTGTAGTTCTAAATTTTTTTTTTGGCATAATTTGAGGCTGTTACATTAAAATTTAGAATTGTTATGTATTCTTAGAGAACTGAAACACTTCTTGTTATTTAATCATCTTATTTGCTTTGAATAATACTTTTTTAAAAAACATCTGAAGTCTATTTTTCTACCATAGCTTTCTTTTGATCAGTATTTCTTTAATGTGCTTTTCTCTGTCCTTATGTTCTAGGTATAATTCTAGTAAATAACATATGGTTGGGTTTTTTCATTCTGTCTGGACATCTTTTTTTTTTTAAGTCTGTCTTTGAAGTGGTAAGTTAAAAATTAAATTTATTATTTAAATAATAATTTATTTAAATTATTATTTATATTATTAAATAATAATTTATTATTTAAAAATTAAATTTATTATTATGATTAATATTGACTTATTTATACCTTCTTACTTTGTGCCTTATGTTAATCATGATTTTCCCAAATTTTTCTTCTCTCAATTCTTTTTTGGATCAATTGAATGTTTGCTTATTTTTCTTTTTGTTCCATTCATCCTTCTCTGTTGGCTCTGTATTTGCATATTAACACTAGTTCTGTTTCAGTATTTTAAAAATTATGCTATGCACACTCAGTAAAGTAAAAAGTTAATTGATATTTAGCTAATTCCTGTACAATTCAGAACCATGGAACTATTTAACTCTGTGTAACTATTTACTTATATGCAGATATCTGATATGTAATGTTGTACTTTTAAACAAGTCATGTGTTAGTTGTTATTATTCTTTTATACTAAAAATGTTTATTTACATTTATTCACATGTTAGTTTCTCCTTCCTATTTCTTCTTAGAACTGATCTTTTTGTACTAAGATAATTTTCCTTCTACCTGAAGTATATCCTGGAAAGTTTTTTAGTGAAAATCTGTTAGTGGTAAATTTTAGTTTTTATTTATCTAAAAATACTTTGACATTATCCTGTTCCTGTAAGTTAATTTTGCTGGGCACAAAGTTTCAACTAGATGATTACAGTCAAAGAAATGATTCCAAAATTTTCTGGCTTGTATTGTAGAATCTGAGACACTAGCAGCCAAATGTGTTGTGTCTTCTGTATTTGTGGATTCATATCTTTCATTAGTTTAGGAAATTTTCAGCCATTATCTCTTCAAATATTGCCTCTCTTCCATTTGTCTATTCTCCCAAGGATGCTAAATATAATACATTGATACTTTCTCGTTCCATCCCTGTGTTTCTTGTGTGTTAGTCATTTAGTTGTGTCTGACTCTTTGTGACCCCATGGACTGTAGCCCACCAGGCTCCTCTGTCCATGGGGTTTTCCAGGCAAGAGTACTGGAGTGAGTTGCCATTCCCTTCTTCAGGGACTCTTCCTGAGCCAGGGACTGGACCCAGGTCTCTTGCATTTCAGGCAGATTCTTTAATGTGCAAGCCACCAGGGAAGCCCTGGTGTTTCTTAAACCCTCTTTCATATTTTTTCTCTTTCCTGTCTTCTGTTTCATTTTGAGTGATTCCTTAAGATCTATCTTCTAGGTTATTAATTAGTTGTGTTTGATTTTCTATCTTAAACCCACCTACTTAGTTTAACAATTATTTTTTGTTTCTGGAAATTCTTTATCAAGTCTGTCTGGCCATTTTTGATGGGCTCTTTCTCTTTTTTCATTTAAGAAAAGTATCTTTAATGTCTATAAATATTTATAATAGTTATAGTTTAACTTGGTAATTAAAGTATATGTTAGTTATAGTTTAAGTTGGTAATTAAAGTGTATCTTTGTTGTTGTTTTTGCTGATGCAGTAGCAGCTTGCTGCAGTAGAAACTTTGAAAATATTTGAACTCATGTTTCTTGAGTAGAATCTACAGTATAATTGCTATAACTCTGGACAGAAAATAATAAACAACTATGTGAAAGTATGAGTGAGTGACCAAAACCAGACAGAAACCTGGGGCAGGGGAGGTGTCTGTTCTTGGAATAAGAGAGTGTCATTAGAGGAGTTTCCCATTTTACAGCCTTTTTACGGGTAGCACCTTTAAGTTGGTACCAACCAGGTGGCAAAAACTCAGATAGGCTTGACAGTCTGGTAGCATTAGTATTAGCAAAGCTCTGGACCTGAACTTTGCCCAGTCTGTCACTTTTACCAGTGCCAAAGATTTTCTAGCTCTCTGCGGATGACTGAGAACTGGTAGTAGTTAAGGTAACCTTAGCCATCATTAAATAATTGATCTCAGCTGATATCGATGACCATTTATATCCTGAGAAAGACACTTTGTAAGTGCTTTGACTTTCATGAGAACAATAATGGGCAAGCTAGAATAAAATGCTGCAGATACTGGCTTGCAATAGTATTGGGTTCAAAGAGGTTGAGCAGACAGGGTAGAGAGGATCAAGGAAAGAAAGTTATTAGATGGAGAAGGAAAATCTGAGAAGAAAATGATTGCTTTCTTTGGCTAGATTAAGACTTTAAGCTTTCAGAACATACAGGCAAATCCTTTCTGAAGTCATGGTTAGGTAATACGTGCTTCTCTCTGAGAGGTTCTTTTAGTTTTTTTCCCACCAGTTTTACCAGAATCCATACTCGGAATATAATTGTTTCACTAAATGATGGCTTCTTGCAGTGATTTCTAAAAATGTTAATATGTGAGCAACAGCGTTGCCTTTGTAGTCCTCAGGATATGCATTTTGTTTAAAGGTCTTTAAGTTATTTGGCATAGGTGATAGTGCTGATCAAAAAATTTAAGCATAACAATTCACTCAGTATTTTTGGCGATTTCTATGTAGTATTATTTGATAATTTAGTGTTTATGCTATAATTTATATGTGGTTTAGATTGATTTTATCTTTCATGGAAGAACAACTGGAAACATTTGAAATACATAAGAGCAAGCACAATTTCAACTTTGGAAGGAACCAATTTTAGAAATATTAGCAGGAACAAACCTGTGCCATGGTTGAAAAACTTACATGTGGAATTAAATATACTTTTAATGTTTAAACGTAAAGTATTTGTGTTAGTAAAAATATATTACTGAAATAGGAAACTTAAGAAGAGAAAATAATGTTCAACTTTATTGATTTAACTTTTAAAAATCTCACATTTCCAATGGCAAAAGGGAATTTAATTCTACTTGTCAACATTGGCAAAATATGAGTCCAGGTCATGAGTGAATTTTCTGTGTTGCATCTGTTTTACATTTACAAGTTAGGATACTCTTTGGCAGAAAGTTTAACAATGAAATTACTTCCCTTTTTGTGTCATTAGAATTGTTTATGGCGTTATGCAGGGGTGTATCCACAGGACTTATCAGATCTAAGGTATGGAACTGGACATTTGTAGAACCTAGTATTTCCTGTTAAGTTACTCTGAATTATGAGACAGATTAATTGGCTTACAAACAAGAATCTACAGGCCTTGTTGTTGTTCTGTTGCTAAGTCACGTCCGATTCTTTGTGACTCCACAGACTGCAGCATGCCAGGCTTCCCTGTCCTTCTTCATTTCCCAGAGCTTGTTCACTCTTGTGTCCATTGAGTCGGTAATGCCATCCAACCATCTCCTCCTTTGTTGCCCCCTTCTCCTCCTGTCTCAATCTTTCCCAGCACCAGAATCTTTTCCAGTGAGTCAAGTTGGCTCTACAGGCCTGGAGGTTGGCTTTTTACTTACACAACTTGAGTATTGGTCAGTAAAAAAATGTCCCCATTACTAAATGGCAAGACCTTAAGATGCTAAAACACTGCATTCTAAGACTGTGGTGAATGAATGGAACAAAGACCACACACTAGTACTTTGCTTGGTATGATAAAATAATAAATAAACTTCAAGCAATTTATTCTGAACAGTTAAACTTTCAAACTACAATATATACAATATTTTAAAATCAGAATTTGCTACTGAAAGGTGATATCAAAGCCAACTTTGATTACAAAATAGAATCAGAGAAATGAGAAACCACAGAAATAGAAGGAATTTGTGAGATCACAGCTGCCCCATTTAGAAAATGAGGCAGAGAGAGGTTAAGTGGCTAGCATAAACACAGCTGGCTGTAAAGTGGCAGACCAAGGATTTGAGCTTTCCATGTGTTTCTTCTCCTCTAGTACTCTCTTCTAAGTGGTGGTAAGGGACGGTGATGTGCCAGGGTTGACTGATGCTGGGTGGTGGGGTTGTATGGGGTGGAGAGACAGTTTTGCTAAAAGTCAGAAAATTGCAGCTAGAGGAGAAATTCATATGGCTATCAGGGTAAAACTCCCAGTTAGGGGTAAAATGGTTTGTGACAGAGTCCTGAGAGTTCTGTAAAGGTAATTCCATCATACTAATGAACCTGCTCACAATATTAGCTCTCTTTCTTACTAATAGTTTTTAATAATGCCTCCTGTGGATTCCCCTTCTTCTCTCTCCCCTCAAATTCATTTTATTTAAATGTGCTTCAAAACCATTGTATTAGAAATGAACTATATCACTTAATTGCACAAGGGTCGCATATGTGTGGTAGGCAAATATCAGGAAGATAACACACTTATTTAAAAAAGTATAATATTTCAAAGGTAGAAATATCAGTTATGGCTTCATGAGGAAAAACATATGACTGACATGTTGTATTTTACCTATTTTGTGGCATTTTCTTTACAACTGGTGAAATAATAAGGGACTGGAGACCGACAGAGTAATTTGCTTTCTTTTGGAAGTCTACTTAAAAATTGGAGAGTCATGTATTTTTATACAATAATTTATTTACACTCCATGTGTATTCCTAAAATATATGCTATTTAATCTTGCCTACTTATGCCTTCTATATAAATGGAATTATATAACATTTGAGACTTACTTGTTTTTAGCTCCATTTCATGTATTTGAGTGTTGTTGCATGCAGCTGCAATTTATTCACCTTTTAAAATAGTTCTCTTTTGCTTGAAATTATTCACTTGTCATGGTATATTTATTCACATTACTATTACTGATGGACATTTGAGTTTTTCCAGTGTTTGCTGTCATGAAGTGTTGCCTCGAAAACTCTTGTATCTACACATGTCTTCAGATCCACAAAATTTGCAAGATTTCTCTAGGGGGCATATCTGTCTGGTTAAAATTTGATTCATGTATATTTTTGATTCATATTTATATATAAAATCATTCAAAGTAGCTAATGAAATCTCCTTATAGATACCTTGGAAGGTCTAATTGTTGAATGATTTTTTTTCTTATTAATTACAGTGAACAAATAATTTACAGTATGACCTTATGAAGAGAAGAAAGATATGAAGGATAACAGGTTTTATGTTAAGCTGAGTTTCAGTGACAGATTGAGAATTTTTGGCTGTGGCTATAATTGCCCGTTTGGCCTACTTGCTGATTCAAATGGGGGAGATTAATACAGCCCTTTAAAAAGTGTACTGACAGATTGAAGTTTAAAGGTTCTATATAAGATTTTTTATTTAGAGCAGGCTGTCTTGGTCCTTATCAGGATTTAACATTTTTGATAACTTTCTGAGATATGTCACCCTTTCTTTCATCTACTATTAGTTAACCATTTGTTAGTTCCAGTTATTTTTATTGATTTTGTGATCTACTAATACCAAAAATAACATTATTGATTTACTCAGTTGTTCAAAAAGTGACTCAGTCATTCACTCAGTTAATACTTAACATCTTGCATGTTTGAGGACTAACATTTAGATTTGGGCATGTTATGGTGAGAGCTTCCCAGGTGACACTAGTGGTAAAGAACCCACCTGCCAGTGAAGGAGACGTAAGAGACGTGGGTTCGATCCTTGGTTGGGGAAGATCCTCTGGAGGAGGGCATGGCAACCACACCAGTATTCTTGCCTGGAGAATCCCATGGACAGAGGAGCCTGGCGGACTATAGTCCATAGGGTTGCAAAGAGTTGGACATGACTGAAGTGACTTAGCATGCATGCATACATGCAGAACAGAAATGTACTGACTCTCCTGGAACTTATAATTTGTTATGCTAGTAAAATATGCATGTGTAGGAAAACTTGATGGAGTGTGAGAAGTTCTCTTTTAGAGGACGGACTCAGGCACTGTGGGAGTATAGGTGCTACTAATCCATTCAAGAAAGACTGGATAGTGTTTAAAAAATACAGATTCTTAGACTGTATCCTCAGAAATTTTTGTTTGCTCGATAAGGACCAAAGGAAGGTATTATTATTGCTTCATGTGTATATGATTCAGCCAATGAGCCAAATTTGGGAAACACTGTTTATGAGTGAGAAAAATGGGAAGTAATCATGAGAAGGTATTTAAATGACTTCAGGATGGTATAGATGGCTTTCAGGTGATTTTCTCCTCATTGGCCAAAGGTCGATCTTTATATTTGTACCTATTCAATTGTAAACCCTTGTTCGTAAGTTATAAAAGTTAACTACTCCAGTGGTGGATGGGAAAGCCTGGTTTATCGGTAGTACATGTGAAAAAACCTGAAATTGGTCAGCTATAGTGAGTGTCAGAAGTGGGCTTGACTTCCATGGAAGCTGATGTATTCTTAGGTAGCATAACTGTAAGCTTAGTGTCAGAAAGAAGGAGATGAGAGACCCCTGACCCCTGCACTTGTTTGAGATACACCTGGATTCATGTGAATAGCCTCTGGAATCACATTTATAGGGGGTGTTAACACTTGGATGCATGAAAGGATGTTGAGTTCCTTGGTAAATATCCATATGAGGGAGAACTGGAGAGAAATAGACTTGTTCATCCTAGAAAAAGAAAACTTAGCCCAAAAGAAAGAACTGAGACCAAAAAGGGAAAGTTATTTGGGAAAGCCAGTCTCATTGTTTTTCATTGATTCATTTATTTATTTAACAAATATTTACTTAGTGGCCACTATAACTCATTCTAATGGATGCCAAATATATAATGGTAAACTAGATGGATTCAATTTCTGACTTCATGGAGTTACAGTTTATTGAAAGATCAGACTAATAAGCAAGTAGTTAGAAAATTTAAGTACTGTGATGGGAAAAAGACCTATAAAACAGAGTAGGAAGATGGTAAGTGGTGAATACTCTGGCCCTGAAGGTATTCAAGAAGAGGCTCTTGGAGATATTGTAGAAGTTGTGCAGTAAAGTCATCTTTAACATTTAACATCTGTGATCATACATGTTTTTATAACATTCACACTGTTATAAAATTCACACTTGTTTCACACTGTTATTAAAATTCACACTTGTTTCTTTAGCCACCCATTTCATCGTAACCTTCCCTTTCTTCCATTCTGTCCAAACTGTCCAGTTCATTCAGTCTGTCTGATGAGATGACTGTCTTTGTAATTTTCACAGACTTTGGTTTGTAAGGCATAGGACAAATTCTTAGAACTGAAGTCACTCTTAATTTCTAATGTTTTTATCTGAGCTATCAGAGTGATTGAGGACAGGCATAAATATTTACGTAAATGTACTGTGACCTGACTGATGGCTTTAGTTTTTTCCCATTCCTCTGGGTGGCGAGCCACCTTTTAGTTGGAGGCTCCTTGGGCGATTCTAGGGAAGCCTGTATTTCTGTGGGAATGGCAGACACAAAGACTAGGTGAGATATCAATGCCACTTTTAATACAGATTTCTTGTGCTCTAGATGAGTTGTTGTTCTTCAGTTGCTAAGTCATGTCCGAGTCTTTGTGAACCCATGGGCCACAGCATGCCAGGCTTCCCCTGTCCTCCCCCATCTCCTGGACTTGTTCACATTCATGTCCATTGAGTCAGTGATGTCATCCAACTGTCTCCTCTCCAATGCCATCATCCTCTGCTGTCCCCTTCTCCTTTTGCCCTCAGTCTTTCTCAGCATCAGGGTCTTTTCCAGTGAGTTGGCTATTCTCATCAGGTGGCCAGAATAGAGCTTCAGCTTCAGCATCAGTCCTTCCAATGAATATTCAGCGGTGATTTCCTTTAGGATTGACTGGTTTGATCTCCCTGCAGTCCAAGGGACTATCAAGAGTCTCCTCCAAATTTGAAAGCATCAATTCTTTGGCCCTCAGTCTTCCTTATGGTCTAACTCTCACATCTGTACATGACTACTAGAAGCACCATAGCTTTGACTGTATGGATCTTTGTCAGCAAAGTGATGTCTCTGTTTTTTAATGTGCTGTCTTGATTGTCATAGCTTTCCTTCCAAGGAGCAAGCATCTTTTAATTTCGTGACTGCAGTCACCGTCTGCAGTGATTTTGGAGCCCAAGAAAATAAAATGTGTCCACTTTTTCCCTTCTGTTTGCCATCAAGTCTCTAAATTAGACTGTGTGCTTTTTTTTTTATTATTGTGTTTTGAATTCTTATCTTTTTTTTAAATTGGAGGATAATTGTTATGTTGTTATGATGGTATGTTGATTTCTGCTGTATATCAACATGAATCAGGTATAAGTATACAGGTAACCCCTCTCTCTTCAGCTTCCCTCCCATGCCTCCCCCATCACACGTCCACCCCCCGCCCCTCCCCGCCCCGGTCATCACAGAGCTCCGAGCTGAGCTCCCTGTGATACATAGCTGCTTCCCACTAGCTCTCTATTTTACACATGGTGGTGTATACATGTCAGTGCTACTCTTTCAATTCATCCTACCCTCTCCTTCCCCCACAATTTAACTAGTTAGAAAAGCTGAAGTTTCCCTCACAGCAATTTTTTTAGATTTAAATATTATATTGTGTTACAGCCTGAAGTTGGATTTTGTGGAGGTTTGGGTTTGCTTTCTTTTGACCCATTGTGACTTCCTGTTTCTAAGAAAACAATTTTGAAGACTCTTAAAAGGAATTTCTTGCATGCTTGGCAGCTCTTGTAAAACCACATTTTAGTAAACCAGTATGAATGAAGTATACTAAAAAAAAATCAAAGAACTATATGCTTGATCAAATTATTATTTTGTTTGGTGGAAATTGGATCTTATAGAGAAATCCAGTGATTTAGGAAGTGTCTGCTTTTGTAAACAGATAAACCAGGAACCAAAAGTTTCATCTTGATTTGGTTAATTATTCTAGTTCAAGGGGACCGTTGATCACGAATTGGGGTTTACTTTATACTGGGGTTAATGCATACTAGCGAGTGGGGTTTACTTTTGTGCTGGGGTTAATGCATGCTTTTTAACAAAGTTACAACTGCAGCATCGTTCTTCAAATGAGCTCATAAATTTGGAACTAATTCATGTGCATTCTCACAATATTCTGGAGAAAACCCTAGTGGCCCTCATCACTTAGTCAATGGAGAAAATGACTGTCAACGAGTCTTTTGGTAGTTAGATATTACCCTGACACAGAGATTCATGTCTCCTGGCTCTCAGATCAGAGATTCAGCTTTTCTGGGAATTGTCCTCGAAATTGGCTCTTCATGGATATTTTAGTAGGGGCAAGTTTTTGTAACTAGAAAGGTACTCTATTCATTTGAGTAAATTTGTTGAGTACTCATCACTAAGTGTCAGGCATCCTTCTAGAGGAAGATAGGAATAAGGCAGGTGAAGTCCCTAATGTTATTATCTTAAACACTTAATATTTAAGGGCCTAGGCTATGCTAGAAACTGTGCTAGCTATGTCACAGCTATGAAGTCAGTTCTCCTATCAATACCATGGGGTGGGTACTCTTTATCTGTGTTTGCAGGTGTAGCGAAGGAGGTTCAAACCCCCATGTGGCTGGGAAGTGGCTGAGCCATCACTGAACACAGGATGAGCACTTCTTATCCCACTGTGTCGTCACTGTGAGCCTGATCTCATAAGCATACACATTCCTTATAAAAATAAAACAAAACACACTCGCATACGCAATGGAACATAAAAACCATGGGCAGTCTAATCCCTGTTAATGTTCTGGTGTCTGTGTTCCAGTCCTCATATGTGTCTCTGTCGAGGGGTGTGTGTGTGTGTGTTTAAATATATACAATGTCTTACTGATTTGTTCCCACTTATTTTCACCACATATTATACATGTTTTCCACACCACTGCCTTTAAGAAATAGAATTGTGACTGGCTCTGCAGTTTCACGCTGTGTCAGTATCGTGATTTCTCTAACGTTTCCTGCTGATGCTCAGCGATTAGCCATGTCTGACTCTCTGCAACCCCATGGACTGTAACCCACCAGGCTCCTCTGTCCATGGAATTTTTCCAGACAAGAATACTGGAGTGGGTTACTATTTCCCACTCCAGGGGCTCTTCTCAACCTAGGACTTGAACCCTCGTCTTTTATGTCTCCTGCATTGGCAGGCAGATTCTTTACCACCAGCGCCACCTGGGAAGCCTACCACTTAACAGTTTTTCGGTTTTGAGTTTTGTTAACCCTGCTTTAATTCATGCCTGTATAACCAGATCTTCTTATAAATCCACGACTGTTCAAACATTTCTGAATGAAGAGTGGTAGTAAAGACTTTTTGTAAATATTGATGCGGTCTCCATTGTCTTTTGTGCTCTATGAACCCGACGATGTCAACAGTGTGAATGTTCTTTTCCTTCCAGACTGGTGGATGACCGATGTGTGGTGCATCCAGAAGCAGGGGACCTGGCCAACCCTCCCAAGAAGTTCCGAGGTAGGAAAGAAATACCTATTTTATATTATATGACCTAAGTGGAGGTATTTTTGTGCCTTAAAAGAAGTAATGTTAGAACTTTATTCAATGTAAAACTTTCAAATAGAAATATATCTGCTGAAAATGCTTTCAAAAGTTCCCTGTGGTTTTTCTTCCTTGACACATTGAAGGACTGATACTGAAAGAATAGCTTCAAGTTTTGTTTTGCTGGACAGTAGTTTGTATGTTGAAGGGAAATCTTGGTAATTATTAAATAACTGTGAGAAGCCACTTTTCAAACTGGTAAATATAGCTGAATGATATGTAGTTATATATTTCCGTGACAGTTACACCATAAATATTAGCGTTTCCTTATCAGCTTTTTAATTTATCTTTGTAAAATCTCCAGCATGGTGACACTGATGTGCAGTTTTACTTTTAAAATGTCACTTTGGGTGGTACATAATAACTAAAATTGTCTTAGAACTCCCTTCTAGGTATAATTTTAGAGATAGTGTCATACTATCAACTGAGAAGTTGTTCCTAGTAGCAAACTGATTATGACTGTTACAAGAGAAGGATTAATGGGACTTGTAGAGAATCATAGACAACTAAGGCTAGCCATTAAGAGCTTGTGCAAATCAAATTAATACTTTATAGTGTATACTTATAATAATAATATAATGATAACAACTTAAAAGCAGCATTCATTTTGAACAAACTGTGTCAGCATCCCTCCTCACATTGGTGAAACACAGCTTTAATAAGGGAGCCTGTTCTGGACAGAGAGTCAGAGGGGTTTGCTGGAGCCGCAGACCCAGGTCAGGATGCTGTCCGCGTGCGTGGGGGAGGAGGGAGCCTTCATGTCCGGCGTTCCCATGCTTCACGTTCTGTAACTCTTTTACACAATTTTTATTATAAGGATTTGCAGGAATATTGCATTTTCGTCTCACAGAGAGTGACAAGCACAGTAAATGTGGTTTGAGTGACATCAGTCACTTTGAATATGTGATCCACATGTCTCCCCACATGGGGAAATTAGCGAGAAAGCAGACTGTGGGAGGGATACCACCCATCAGCGCACACGGAGCGGTGCTCAGTGGGGACACTGCCCCAGCCCTGGGCACGTGAGGTCTTCTCATGACACACAGTCCCCCTGGAGGGAGGCACTCACTGTTGAACTGCTTGAAGAAGAGTCAGCGGTTGTGACAAGCAAGATACAGAATGCTCCAGGACAGCTTGCCAGAGACTGTGCAGTAAGCGTGTGGAAATGATTTCAGAGGCAGAAGAGGCTAGAGGAGCCTGATGGAAGAACGGACACAATGAAAAAGAACATACAGGTTCTAGAAATCGTGAGCTAGCCTATTATATGAGGAGATGAAGCAACCGTGGTATGGAAGAGAGAGCTGAGGAGATTGCCCAGAATGCAGGGCATAGGACAGTGTGAACGAGTCATGAAAAGCCAGTGTTGAGGAGGGACCGAGAGGGTCTAGCAGCATCTAATCAGATTCTAGAAGGAGAGGCCGGAGCGCATGAGAATGAGGCCACGTGTAAACAGATACGGGTGAGACCTTTCCTAAGTTGTAGAAAGCCACTGTTTCCCAGGTGGAAGAGATACATTGAATTCAGAGAAGGGATGATAAACAAATTCAGATCCACAGACTCTCTTTTGTGAACTGTAAGATGTGGAAGGTAAAAAGTTTTAAAAGCAAAGTGGGACAACAGATCTGTATTTGTAGCAGAAGAAAGCATGGGGTCTGGGTTTGACCGCATTTCTCGCCGACGGTCATCTTAAGTAGGTCACCCAACCACTTAGTGTCTCCGAGGACATCTGTCATTGTCTGGTGGGACCAGGGTGGATAAAAACAAGAATAATCTTGCCACACAAGGCTCTGTGTGGCTTGGATTCTTTCCAGAGAATAAATGTAAAAGTGTTTTAAGTCATTATACAAATGGTAGCTAACTTATGATAGAAAGGCATGATGTATTTCCTTTAAACATAATTGGCTCTTCTCTTACATTATAACCTCTTCAAGGGCAGGCTTTTCTTTTTTTCTATTTGTGTTTCCCAGGCACAGAACTTTGCCCATAGTAGACATCAGAAAAAAATAGCCATTAGATGTGTATGGGTGAGAGACCCACACTTTCCCTGGGATCGTGTGATACAACTTGGTTCCCAGGGTGCTTCATGCTTCGTGACCATGAGCGTGTGTAGCCTTATTCCTGTGTTCGTCAGGGGAAGTTAATCTGTCAAAGATAAATCTTCAGGGTTTGTGGCTGCCTTTTTTCTTTTAAATATTTTAGTGTGTCTGAGGGAACTCTGCAGTAACAGCTCTGTACCCAGGAGGTAATTATACACAGATACTTGGTGTCATATGATTCAGCGGGCATTGGTTCAAAGTATGAATCATTCAGGTGCTCCGTCCACCCCTGGAAGGCTGGCTTTTCCTGAAATCTAATACGTTAGGTCATTGTCATTGCTGCTTTGCTCTCATTTTCTACCTCTTATGTAAGACTAAGTCATTTGTCTCTACTCATCATTGGAGAAGGAGGGTATCTTGCTATTGAAGAGTCAAGATTCCTTTTTGGTTTAAAGCTCTGACTCTTCTTGGATTCTTGGAGGCCCATCTTGACAGGGCCCCAGAGAATTCCATGGGATGGGCTTGCGTTGCTTTCCCTGGCCTTCACATTGCTCGGTAGGCCTTGTTTTCCCAATTCTGTATCCTTTCTCGTACCTTATTCTTTTGCAGCTTCATCCTTCTCTTCCTGAATGTGTTCCTCCTGTTCCCTTTGGCTGTAAAAGCCATCACTTTTGCATAGATTGACCTCCCAAGATCACCACGCTTGCCTTTCCAGACCCCTCTGCCAAGTTTCCAGAGCACCCTCCCTTATTGTTAACCTTTTAGATAATATGAAGAAACAACAGCATATCAGCAATTCAGCTGTACCTCAGTTCCTCTTACCTCAGCCAGACAAGTGGTGTCTGCAAATTAATTTGAAACAATTTTTGTTTTTCATACGTAGTATGGTTTGTTCAAGTGAATCATAAAATTTTAGAGCTTCTAGGCAATGAGCAGTCAATTGAGGGCTTCCCTGGTGGTACAGTAGATAAGCATCTGCCTGGAAGGCAGGGGACACTGGTTCGATTCCTGGCCCGGGAAGACTGCACATACCCTGGAGCAAGTGAACTCTTGTGGCAAAACTACTGAGCCCATGCTCTAGAGCCCACGAGCAGCGACTGCTGAGCCCACATGCTGCCGCTGCTGAAGCTTGTGCTGAGAGCCTGTGCTCCCCAGCAAGAGATGCCGCCACCCTGGGGGCCTGTCACCGCAGGGAAGACCAGCCCCCGTTGGTCGAAACTAGAGAATGCGCGTGTGCAGCGATGAACACCAAGCGCAACCAAAATAAATAAATAAAAAGGAAATCCAATATGGGTCTCCCAATTTTTTTTAATGAGGAGCCAAAATTTTAAAGAGGTTAATACACTTATCCCCAATACACACAATTGCACAAGCAATATTCCCTTGACGAGTTCCCTCTACTTTTCACATGAACAGAGGAAATGAAGCTTTAACAAACAAACAGCTTCCCAAGGGTTATTTAAAACCTGGCGGATGGACAGCTATTTTCAGTAACCACACCATCAGAATGGCACTAACCGAAGCACATTGGCTTTCTCTTAAGTAAGCGCAGAAGTCTTTTCATGATCAAATATTCTTTCACTTTTAAAGATCAGCTATAAACTTTGAAATACATTTAGGTTATGAGGAGTCGTAAAGGGGGTATAGAGAGTTCCCTTCCACCCACTTTCCCCTGTGTTAGCATCTTATATAACTGTGGTGCATTTGTCACAGTTAAGAAATTACCATTTGTACATTACTGTTGACTAAATTCCAGGCTTCCTTTGAATGTCACGTTTTCCATTGTCCTTTCTGCAATCCTGATCCTGTTCAGGATTCCACGTGCTGTTAGTCATCATGGCTGTTTAGTCTCCTCTGGCTTGTTCCACTTTCTCAGTCTTTCCTTGTTTTTTTTTTTTAATGACCTTGATACTTTTGAAGAGTACTGGCCAGACATTTTGTAGAATGTCCCTTGATTTTGGTCTGGCTGATATTTTCATCATAATTAGACAGGGGCTAAGGTTTTGAGAAGGGATATTAACTGCCTTTCTCTCTACATCGTATCAGGGGCACATATCGTCAACATGATTTATCACTCATCCTAGTTTTTGATACAGAGTTTTAAAGAAATATTTGCTTATTTGGCTGTGCCAGTTGTTCGTTGCAGCACGTGGGATCTTTTAGCTGTAGCATGCGAACTCTTAGTTGCAGCATGTGGGATCTGGTTCCCCGACCAGGGATTGAACCCAGGCTTCCTGCTTTGAGAATGTGGAGTATTAGGGAAGATCCTAATATACAGTTTAGCCCTCCTCCTGCATGCTAAATGAGAGCAGTTATTTCTGTTGACTTTACATTCTTTCTATTCTTCTTTTCTGTCTCCTCGTTCCTTTATGCATGTCTCCCCGTGTTCTCAAGAGAAGTTGGGTATAGATTTTTCCAAACGTTTAGACCTATTCATACGTGTGCATTTTCTGTTAGGAGGAGAAACTGACCTAAATCAAAACAAAAGAGGTTTGTGTGCCCTTTTCTTAACCAGAAAGGTGATAAAACACAGAAGTAACCCAGAACCCAGGGGGCCACTCCCCAGGAGAGGTGAGGGAAGAGAAGACAGTCCCTTCTCTTATACCACAGGCTGTGGCTGTTTGCTCTAGAAATTTCCAGCTCTGTGACTCTGTGGTCATTTGACATGTGACTATTTCATAATCCACCAGCCTTATCAAAAGGCTGCTTCCGTCAAGCAAAAAGTCATTCTGTGGCAATAATCTCGAACGCTTCAGGCACTGAAACAGAGACTTTCTCTGCTGTGTGATGCCACTTGAAAGCCAGTAGTGAGTATCAGGACTTGGGAGAAGACTGGCAAGACATTTCTTTAACTCAGTTTCTTCTGGGCGTATAACTCAGAGTGCCATTTTCAAGGCTGGCACTTTCAGCTTTGGGTGTCCCTGGTGGCTCAGTCGTAAAGAACCTGCCTGCCAAGCAGGAGGCATGGGCTCAATTCCCTGGGTTGGGAAGATTCCCTGGAGGAGGCCGTGGCAACCCACTCCAGTGTTCTTGCCTGGAGAATCCCATGGACAGAGGAGCCTGGCGGGCTGCAGTCCGTGGGCTTGCAAAAGGGTTGGACACGACTTAGTGACCAAACAGAAATAGCAGCAACAACAGTACTCTCACCTTTTGGCTCTACTCATGGAGGTGGGCTTCCCTGGTGGCCCAGATGGTTAAGAATCTGCCTGCAATGCAGGAGACCCAGGTTTAATCCCTGGGTTGGGAGGATCCCCTGGAGAAGGGACTGGTTACCCACTCCAGTGGAATTAAGATTGCCGGGAGAAATGTCAATAACCTCAGATATGCAGATGACACCACCCTTATGGCAGAAACTGAATAAGAACTAAAGAGCTTCTTGATGAAAGTGAAAGAGGAGAGTGAAAAAGGTGGCTTAAAGCTCAACGTTCAGAAAACTAAGATCCTGGCACCTGGTCCCATCGCTTCATGGCAAATAGATGGGGAAACAGTGGAAACAGTGACAGACTTTATTCTCTTGGGCTCCAAAATCACTGCAGATGGTGATTGCAGCCATGAAATTAAAAGACGCTTACTCCTTGGAAGAAAAGTTATGGCCAACCTAGACAGCATATTAAAAAGCAGAGACATTACTTCGCCAACAAAGGTCCACCTAGTCAAAGCTATAGTTTTTCCAGTGGTCATGTATGGATGTGAGAATTGGATTATAAAGAAAGCTGAGTGCAGAAGAATTGATGCTTTTGAACTGTGGTGTTGGAGAAGACTCTTGAGAGTCCCGTGGACTGCAAGGAGAGCCAACCAGTCCATCCTAAAGGAGATCAGTCCTGGGTGTTCATTGGAAGGACTGATGCTGAAGCTGAAACTCCAATACTTTGGCCACCTGCTGCAAAGAGTTGACTCATTGGAAAAGACCCTGATGCTGGGAAAGATTGAAGGTGGGAGGAGAAGGGGGATGACAGAGGATGAGATGGTTGGATGGCATCACCGATTCAATGAACGAGTTTGAGTAAACTCTGGGAGTTGGTGATGAACAAGGAGGCCTGGTGTGCTGCAGTCCATGGGGTCACAATGAGTCAGACGCAACTGAACTGAAGTGAACTGAACCAACTCCAGTATTCTTGCCTGGGAGATCTATGGACAGAGGAGCCTGGTGGGCTACCGTCCGTGGGGTCACAAAGAGTCAGACATGACTGAGATACTAACACTTTCATGGAGGCTATACACTTAAGAGCATTGGAGAAAAAGCTATCTGACTAAGTAGTAGCTTTGACGTTTTATATAGTTGAACATGTCAATCTCGTCTAACATAGTAATTCTCTGGTATGAGCCAATTTATGAATATCTACTTCCTTTACCAGTTTCATAGTTCCTTTATTGAGTTCCTTCAGATCTGATGATCTTGTAATTTTGGGGATGAAGACTGAAACTATTTCAGATTTGAAATCACTAACACTTACCGACTGAGCGCTTAATACATGCACACTCTCAGGACTTCTGTGCGTTAACATTTATGAAAGTGAAAGTGAAGTCTCTCAGTTGTGTCCGACTCTTTGTGACCCCATGGGACTGTAGCCTACCAGGCTTCTCAGTCCATGGAATTTTCCAGGCAAGAGTACTGGAGTGGGTTGCCATTTCCTTCTCCAGGGGATCTTCCCAACCCGGGGATCAAACCCGGGTCTCCCGCATTGCAGGCAGATGCTTTACCATCTGAGCCCCCAGGGAAGCCCGATATCTCAGTAATCCTGTAAAGTAGAAATTCTTGCTGTCTCAATTTTGCAGTTGAGAGAGTTAAGTATAAAGAAGTCATACAACCATTTTAAGGTCCCCAAGCTTATTAGTGGTGAAGTTGGGACTCAAAATGAATTTGTCTAACTCTAGAGCTGTTTGTTTTTAATAACTGTACCCTACTGTCTGTGGTGTAATACCCTCCTGTAAATTCTACCTGTTGGCCCTGAGAAGCCACATAGATTCTATCTAATCCCTCTTCCACACAATGAAGCTTTAAGTATTTGTTTGTTACTGTTTGGTTGCTCAGTCATGTCTGACTCTTTGTGACCTTGTGGACTGCAGCACACCAGACTTCCCTGTTCTTCACCATCTCCTGGAGTTTGCTCAAACTCATGTCCATTGAGTTGGTGATGTCATCCAACCATGTCATCCTCTGTCGCCCCCTACTTCTCCTGCATTCTGTATTTGTTTAGAATGATTTTATTCCTGTGCAGCTTTTCTTCTACAGTCTTAATTTAAAAAATTCTTCCACCTGTTGCCAGCTACATTATTTTTAGTGATTTCTCTAGTCTTCATCTCGCTGCTATGTTTGGATTCTGGTTAGGCTCCTATTTGTCAATGTCATTCTTTGTGGTGTAGGAAGATCTGAACATAGTACATTTGGGTGTGTTGTGATGAGACCCTACCTTGTTTTTGGATGCCACACTTGCAGCCCAAGAGTCCTGAGCAGGACTCCCCAACTCCCCTAGAGCTGTTAGTCAAGCCAGACTCCCGAGACTTTTTTGTTTGCATCTCTGGACCCTTGCTTTCTTCCTCCTGTGCTCCATACCTGGTATTTTGGAGCCAGATGGGGGATCTGTTATGTCTCATCTTCTGAGCATTGGTCATTGTTCTAGCCTGCCAAACTTCCTCTTTCTCTCTCATTCTTTTTCGATCTTAGCTTTCATCCACATTATTTATTCAAAATCTAAGCCTCTTGACATCTTGAAGCTGAAGTGGATCACAGGGATATATGTGATAGTCTCCTTTCATGTGTTCCTCCAGTGTGACTGAACACACCTGAAGAGAACTAAATAGGACATCTTTAACATTCTCCAGTTGAATGTTTCTGCTGTGTTGATTCTGTGTATTTGTGGTAAGTCATCATATTAAGAACCTTCTATAGCTAATCCCCTATTATTAAACTCTTAAGTGGCAGTGGAAATTGGATAGTAAGTTTATTCTTTTTTGTGAGATTTCAGAGAAGGGCCAAAAGACGGAATGGAAACACATTGCTTTGTCTCTTTGCTTCTCTTGTTGAATCTAGTCAGGACTGTAAAAGGGCTTGTACTTTTAAAATATTTTAGTCTCTTTTGGAAGGAAGTTGCTGTCCTTCTGAATGGTTTCTGTTTTGGGCTGCAACAACAAGAACAACACAGTTAACTGTATATCTGTCTCTCTGTGTATGCTGTGTGAACTTTGATTGATTTGTGGCTTTGACTTGTGAAGTTTAATTTGCTCCATGAAGAGTAAAAGTAATGGGCAGAATATGAACACTTGTGATGTCCACGGTTTAGTACTGTTAGAACAACTCCCTTGTTTACTGTTCTTGTATCCATGGGCCAATTTTTCTGAGTTTGGAGCTTGTTGTAAAAATCTCCCTTCAGGTGTTATGCATGATGTTAAATGTGTGTGTAAATTTTTAGTAAGTAGAGAATAAATGCCTTTTGTCTGTGAATATCTTAATTTAAAAACCAAGGCTGCGCTTTCTAAGAATAGAAAGTCCTACATACTGAAATTCTTAACTTTGAGTGCTTTGGATGGCCTTTGTTGATGTTCCCTTACTTAATTTGTAGTAGTCTCATTTTCAGAGAAGGCAGTGGCACCCCACTCCAGTACTCTTGCCTGGAAAATCCCATGGACGGAGGGGCCTGGTAGGCTGCGGTCCATGGGGTCGCTAAGAGTCGGACATGACTGAGTGACTTCACTTTCGCTTTTCACTTTCACGCATTGGAGAAGGAAATGGCAACCCACTCCAGTGTTCTTGCCTGGAGAATCCCAGGGACGGGGGAGCCTGGTGGGCTGCCGTCCACGGGGTCGCACAGAGTCGGACACGACTGAAGTGACTTAGCCGTAGTAGCAGTGGTAGTCTCATTTTACAGATATAGAAATCACACTGGGAGGAAGTCAGCTCACATGCTCAAGGTCACATAGCTGTTAGGTGGTGAGACCAGCTTGTCTGAAGCTGATGTTTTGAACTCTATAAGATCTCGATATATTTAGTAGAGATTTATTGATTATTCACTGTGTGCAGTGCAGTGTGTGAGCTAGTTACTAGAGTTCAAATGAGTCAGAAATTAATGCTGCTCTCAAGGAATTTATAATCTAATGAGGGAGATAAGATGTGTGTATAAATAATTGCAACCCATTGTAGAAAGGTTCAATTCAGTTCAGTCGCTCAGTCATGTCTGACTGTTTGTGACCCCATAGAATGCAGCATGCCAGGCTTCCCTGTCCATCACCAACCCCCAGAGCATGCTCACACTTATGTCCATCAAGTCAATGATGCCATCCAACCATCTCATTCTCTGTCGTCCCTTTCTCCTCCCGCCTTCAGTCTTTCCCAGCATCAGGGTCTTTTCCAATGAGTCAGCTCTTCACATCACGTGGCCAAAGTATAAGAGTTTCAGCTTAAGCATCAGTCCGTCCAATGAATATTCAGGACTGATTTCCTTTAGGATTGGCTGGTTTGATCCCCTTGAAGTCCAAGGGACTCTCAAGAATCTTCTCCCATAGCACAGTTCAAAAGCATCAATTCTTTGGTGCTCAGCTTTCTTTATAGTCCAACTCTCACGTCCATACATGCCTACTGGAAAAAAACATAGCTTTGACTAGACAGATCTTTGTTGGCAAAGTAATATCTCTGCTTTTTAATATGCTGTCTAGGTTGGTCATAACTTTTCTTCCAAGCAGCAAGCATCTTTTAATTTCATGACTGCAGTCACCATCTGCAGTAATTTTGGGGCCCAAGAGAATAAAGTCTGTCACTGTTTCCACTGTTTCCCCATCTACTTGCCATGAAGTGGAGGGACCAGATGCTGTGATTTTAGTTTTCTGAATGTTGAGTTTTAGGCCAGCTCTTTCACTCTCCTCTTTTACTTTCATCAGGAGGCTCTTTAGTTCTTATTCACTTTCTGCCATAAGGGTGGTGTCATCTGCATATCTGAGGTTATTGATATTTCTCCTGGCAGTCTTGATTCCGGCTTGTGCTTCATCCAGCACAGCATTTTGCATGATGTACTCTGCGTCTAAGTTAAATAAACAGGGTGACAATATCCAGCCTTGAGGTACTTCTTTCTCAATTTGTAACCAGTCTGTTGTTCCATGTCCAGTTCTAACTGTTGCTTCTTGACCTGCATACAGATTTCTCAGGAGGCAGGTAAGGTGGTCTGATGTTCCCATCTCTTGAAGAATTTCCCACAGTTTGTTGTGATCTACACAGTCAAAGGCTTTGGCGTAATCAATGAAGCAGAAGTAGATGTTTTTCTGGAATTCTCTTGCTTTTTATATGATCCAGTGGATGTTGGCAATTTGATCTCTGGTTCCTCTGCCTTTTATAAATCCAGCTTGAACATCTGGAAGTTCACAGTTCACGTACTGTTGAAGCCTGGCTTGGAGAATTTTGAGCATTACTTTGCTAGTGTGTGAGATGAGTGCAACTGTGCAGTAGTGTAAACATTCTTTGACATTGTCCTTCTTTAGGACTGGCATGAAAACTGACCTTTTCCAGTCCTGTGGCCACTGCTGAGTTTTTCAAATTTGCTGGCATATTGAGTACAGCATTTACACAACATCACCTTTTATGACTTGAAATAGCTCAGCTGGAATTCCATCACATCCACTAGCTTTGTTCGTAGTGATGCTTCCTAAGGCCCACTTGATTTTGCACTCTAAAATGTCTGGCTCTAGGTGAGTGATCACACTATCTTGGTTATCTGGGTCATGAAAATCTTTTTTGTATAGTTCTTCTGTGTATTCTTGCCACCTCTTCTTAATATCTTCTGCTTCTTTTAGGCCCATACCATTTCTGTCCTTTATTGTGCCCATCTTTGCATGAAATGTTCTCTTGGTATCTCTAATTTTCTTGAAGAGATCTCTGTCTTTCCCATTCTGTTGTTTTCCTCCGTTTCTTTGCATTGATCGCTGAGGAAGGCTTTCTTATCTCTCCTTGCTATTCTTTGGAACGCTGCATTCAAATGGGTATATCTTTCCTTTTCTCCTTTGCTTTTCACTTCTATTCTTTTTTCTGCTATTTGTAAGGCCTCCTCAGACAACCATTTTGCCTTTTTGCATTTCTTTTTCTTGGGGATGGTCTTTATCCCTCCTTCCTGTACAGTGTCACAAACCTCTGTCCATAGTTCTTCAGGCACTCTATCAGATCTAATCCCTTGAATCTGTCACTTCCACTGTATAATCATAAGGGATTAGATTTAGGTCATACCTGAATGGTCTAGTGGTTTTCCTTACTTTCTTAAGTTTTAGTCTGAATTTGGCAATAAGGAGTTCATGATCTGAGCCACAGTCAGCTCCTGGTCTTGCTTTAGTTGACTGTGTAGAGCTTCTCCATCTTTGGCTTCAAAGAATATAATCAGTCTGATTTTGGTACTGACCATCTGGTGAAGAAAGTGCAAAGGGCTACATAAAAAGTTATAGTAATGGTATTGTGGAATGATGGAGTTTTTTTATTTTTTACAACTTTATTGAGGTGCAATTGTTTAAAATGTACAATTTGATGAGTTTTGACATATACATATACCAATGAAACCACCACCACAATAAAGGAGAAAATGAACTACTTTTCTAAAACTTACTTGTTTTACTATGTTCTAGTCAAGGAGTCCAACTGATAAACCATAATATATATCCCATGCTGGTAAACTGGAAAAGACCCTGATGCTGGGAAAGATTGAGGGCAGGAGGAGAAGGGGCTGATAGTGGATGAGATGGTTGGATGGCATCATCAACTCAATGGACACGAGTTTGAGCCAACTCTGGGAGATGGTGAAGGAGAGGGAAGTCTGGCATACTGCAGTCCATGGGGTTGCAAAGAGTCAGACACAACTGAGTGACTGAACAGCAACAATGCTAGTAGACTCATGAGTTGGAGCAGGTGTGACCCTGTGGAGCCCAGAGGTGTAGGGATGGAATGCACAAAGATATATGATAGGACATTGGTACTGATGGTTCATGGGGCCACTACTGCCTCTGCCCCTTTGTTCCCAAGCCAGCTACCCTTCCTCTTGGGGCACATGGACCTGTAGCAGTCTCTGGTTTAGTAAATGCACTGTGTGCTGAAGAATGGCACTTTATTCTTCCAGAGAGTTGCCTGGTACATTGATTGTGTCTTTAGAAAAGCATTTCAGCGTTCTGTGAGACTGGTCGTTCCTGGGCGTGTTATGCGATAAGCTGTACATTCCACGACCATGGGTTATTCCCATACCTGGTTTACTGGTCATGAGCTGTGATTGGTGGACTCCATGCCTGTGAATCCGGTAACTCTCGTAACCACAGGGGGTCAAAAGTAATAGGATGAAGATAATAGGAATCACATTGAGAAAATAGAAGGTGTCAGTATACAGTAACAGACAAGATGAGTAGTCAAGAAAAGGATTCTGTAGAACCAGAAAGCTAATCTTGTTCTGTCATGTTGGGTAGAAGCTAGCCACTTCCAAAGTCTGCAGATTTTAGTGAATTCCTCAGAGTTCTCAGTCTTGAGGTTTAATGGCTTGTAGTCTGGATAAAATGATGTATGTCTTTTCAGTTGACAAACATATCCATAGTTTCATGCTGTGCTAACTGTTTTTAATTATTATTTATTTTTGACTGTGCTGGGTCCTCGTTGCCACTTGCGGGCTTTCTCTAGTTGTGGTGAGCAGGAGCTATTCTCTAGTTGTGGTGACGTGGCTTCTCTTCTTGGGGAGTGCAGGCTCAGTAGTTGTGGCACATGGGCTTAGTTGCTCCTTGGCATGTGGGATCTTCCTGGACCAGGAATCGAACCTGTGTCTCTTGTATTGACAGGCAGATTTTTAACTATTGGACCATCAGGGAAGTCTTGTCATGCTATGTTCTTTGTTAAGAGTGGGTGATAAGACCCTTTCTATTGATGCTCAAGGGCAATTTTCCTCTGATGTCTTTTCTAGCAACCAAATTGCCATATTTCAAAAATGGAGATTTCAATTTCCTGTTTTGAGAGATGAGACTAGCTCCTTAACTAAGATAGCATTTTCCCTGTTAGTAGAAAGATTTGTGCCTATGGGGAAGAGACAGTTTGGTTTTTCAGGCCTAGTATTCACGTTTTCATGAAAGTAGTTCCTAGGGAAATACTTGGTATGCAAAGCTAAATTGCATTTCCCTTTTAAATAGTAAGTGTAATACTGAGACAAAAGTGCCAAGCCATACCCAAATAAATTTGGCCTCTTGCAGGACATAGACCAGTAAACCAATGATAACTAAATGTGATCAGGGCTACTTTACTACCACTGCTGCTAATCACTGACATTTATTTAGTCCTTACTGTATGTCAGGTGATGTCTGCAATGCTTTATATTATCTTAATCCATTCAACCTTCCTGAAACCCTAAGAAGTATGCATTGTTATTAAGATATTATTATCTTAGTGTACTGTATAAGGTGATGAATTTCCTAGGAGGCTCAGTGGGTAAACAGTCTGCCTGCAAGGCAGGAGACACAGGAGACTTGGGTTCAATTCCTGGGAATTGAAGATCCCAGGGAAGATCCCCTGGAGAAGGAAATGGCAATCCACTCCAGTATTCCTGCCTGAAAAATCCCATGGACAGAGGAGCTTGGTGGGCTACACAGTCCATGGGATTGCAAAGAGTCAGACACGACTGAGTGACTGAGTGCATGGTACTGCAGACGTTGAAACAAAAAAAATATAAGAAATAAAACAGAAATAAAACAACAACAAAAACCAAAGGCTTACAGAAGATAGAAATTTATTTCTCTTTCACCTAATAGTTCCTAGGTGAGTGATACAGAACTGTCTTGTAACTGTATTGTCTTTAACACGTGGCTTCCAAAATTGCTTCAGTAGTTACTATTCCGCAGTCAGTATAAAGAGGGCAAAGGGCAAGCAGATTCTCCTTTAAGAAGAACTTCTGGATTTGCATGTATTACTCCTACTCATGTGTAATAGTTGTGTAGTATATTGGGCTGAATGAGATCCTAGTTCCCGGACCAGGGGTCGAACCCATGTTCCCTGCACTGGGAGGTGGACTCCCAACTGCTGGACCACCAGAGAAGTCCCAACACATCCCATTTTGTGGATGAGTAGATCAAGGTACAGAGAAGTTAAGTAACTTGTCCAAGGTCATATAACTAGTAAGAAGCAAAAGACTGACTGAAATCCAGACTCTTAACCACTATCTATACTGCTTTTAGTCCGAACGGGCTATTGAAGTAAGAGAAGATTATAATTTGCCTTGGGAATTTGGAGGAAGAAGGGAGTTAAGCTGGAGCCCTGGAAGGGTGGGCAGTTGTTAACTAGGTGGAAAGGAGAGGGCTGGGGAGAAATAGGCACAGGGATGTGTAGTAGCATGACTCATTTGTGGTTGTGGTTTTAGGAATGTTAAAAGCTGAGGAGAATGTGGAATAGTGACAGAAATGAGCTTGGAGGAGGGTCTGGGTGCTTGAATTTTTAACACCCACCCTCCTCCCCCACCAAAAAAAAAAAAAAAAAAAAAAAAAAAAAGCCAAAACAAAACTGAGTGACTTTCTGAAACATTCATTTGCTTAACTCCTGAATCTCTGGGTTTGCTTGAGGCTTCTGTTCTGAGCAGACTTGGCTGATCTCTGATGTACTTGTTTGTGTATCTGTGGTCAGCTGATGGCTGGATGGTATGGGCTGGCTTCACTCACTTATCTGTCTGTGGATAGGTTGTTAACAGGCGTGGTTGGGCCATTCATCTCATTCTCTGTCAGGCTAGCTCAGATTCTTCCCATAGGAGAGTGTGAGAACAGCCCGAAAGGGCAATCCCTCTCCCCTAGTGCTCAAGTATTATTCAGACCCTTAATGTTATATGGCTAAGTTCAGAGGCAGAGAGTGGAGAAATTGACTGTGTCTTTTGACGGAAGTACCTGCAAAGCCACTTGTAAAGAGACATGCATACAGGGATGAGAAAAATTTATGACTGCTTGCCATTTACCACAGTAATGAACTTGGCTCTGGCATCCTTTCTGCCAGAGGGGTAGATTTAGAAGATTGCTGGAGATGTTAATCTCGAGGTGCAGGAAAAAAATCCAGATGCAAAATACAGATTTGAAATTTGACAGCATATAGATAGAATTTAAAGCTGTGAGTGAGAAGAGTTCCCTGAGAATACCAACATTTAAGGTACTTCTCCCAAAACAACAATATCAAGAACCACAATGAAGTACTACTACAAAAATGACTAAATTAAAACTACTGACAATATCAAGTGTTTACAGGGGTGCAGATCAACTAGGACTCTCATGCATTTGTCAGTGGTGTGAAAAATGCTCTAGCCATTTTGGAAAAGAGTTTAGCAGTTTCTTATAAAGTTAAACACACTTATAGTTAAATACCTACAAAAGCCCAACTCTCACTCTTAAATATTTACCAAGAGCAATTAAAACTTACTTTCATACAAAGATAGCTGTTCCTCAGTGCTTATGTTAAAATCTGGAAAAAATGAAAAAAATCTCTTTTAGTGAATGGGTAAATAATGCATGAAGTACATTACCATTCAACAGTAAAAAGGAGTGAACCAGGGGTACCCCCAGCCATATGGTGACTCTTAAGTGCGCGACACTGGGTGAAAGAAGTCAGTCTCAAAAATCTGCCTAATATATGGTTCCATTTATATACCATTCTGGAAAAGGCTGAGACAGGAGGGGTAAATTTAGTCAATTCAAGATAGAATAGTCCAGAGGGGGAAGCTAGCCCTGAAATGGTTAGAAGTTCATGTGATCCAAAAATAATCTCCTGACTTCACTGAAAAATAATGAAGTCTCCCCACACTACATTTCCGTGAATTTTTTTCACCTCTAAGTCTAGCTGTGTTGAAACATGGAGAAAGCCCTTAAGCATTCAGGCCTCTTCTCTGGGCCCTCTCTGGAGGTCCTTGGTGAGGTCTTTAGATTTTTACATAATACAGTATTAATTTGAGGGAAAAGAACAATCCTTATGAAAGTACAGCAGAACACATTTTAATCACTTTTATAGGATGTTTGTTCTTCTAAATATATGGAAGGTTAGAGTATTTCCACGTGTGCTATATCCATTATTATTTTTGTATTTCTTAGGTAATTTCAAGTGTATTATTCCAGTGGAATTTCCTATGAGAAATGCATTGCTTACATTGTGGTGAGAAGCATGGACTGTTTGTAAAACTAAAGCTATGGCTCACTCAGAAACTCTTCAGTGAGTTAAATTGTAGCTACTTTTTAAAATTTATTTTTTAATTGGAGGGAAGTTGCTTTACAATGTTGTGTTGATTTCTGCTGTACAACAATGCAGATCAGCCATAATTACACATATAATCCCATCCATCTTGGCCGTCACTCCCCTTCCCCATCTTACCCCTCTAGGTCATCACAGAGCACCAGGGTGGGCTCCTTGTGTTATTTTTAAATGAACTATTTCCCTATCCTCTCTCATTTTGTCATGTATTAGGCATATTAAAAACATATTAAAAAGTCATTCACTCCAGTTTTCACAAGCTGTATAGCATAAAATATCTCTAGTGGGAGGGAAAATATCTTACCCACATTTGATATTTTAAGTGAAAGTATGTGTGAATTAAGATTATACTTCTATGGTTTATGGTAGATTGGCCTTACTTATTTTACTCTTTTGAGTATTAAATGCATTAATATATGTTTTGTTTATGAAAGTCTCTGTACATCTTATAAAACTTATTAATCATTAACTTACTCAAGCAACCGCTAAAAGATAGATTTGTACATTGTGTGCTCAAGTCCAAGTCAACTGCCTTTCTTCCCAGGTGTTGATTTAGTGAATGAGCAGTTTAAAGATCTTCTCTGATCCGGTGCCCTTGTTTACATTTTGTGGTTTTCAAGGTAAATACAGCAGTTTCAGAATAAAGCAAACTGCTGGCGGGTGGCAGTGTTTGTTTTACAAGCGCTTGGAAGTAGTTTGGAAGCGTCGCCTTTGGAAGAATAAGAGGTAAAAACTGAACAAAGCAGCCCTCTGAGTAGAGATCCAGCCTCAACTGGTGGGTCACCACCCTCTCAGCTTCTTCTCAAGCCTTGTCGTCTTTTGTTCGCTGCCGTGTGCTGTGGTTAGTCACTCAGGCGTGTGCGACTCTTTGAACCCCGTGGACTGTAGCCCACCAGGCTCTTCTGTCCATGGGGATTCTCCAGGCAAGAATACTGGAGTGGGTTGCCATGCCCTCCTCCAGGGGATCTTCCCAACCCAGCGATCAAACCCAGGTCTTTCTCACTGCAGGCAGATTCTTTACCGACTGAACCACTAGGGAAGCCCAAGAATACTGGAGTGGGAAGCCTATCCCTTCTCCAGGGGATCTTCCCGACCCAGGAATCGAACCGGGATGTCCTGCATTGCAGGCAGATTCTTTACCAGTTTGTTAGCTGAGGACCCCTGCAAAAAGAGATTTATGCCCTGAAAGTGAAAGTGATAGGTCCCTAGGAGTTCACGGAGTCTTGCTTCTTCTCTAATGCTTTGCTATATGACTGTGGTTTTTGGTGGTGGTGGTGGTGGTGTGTGTTTGTGTGTGTGCATGTGCGTGTGCATGTTTGTGTGTGTGACTCTTCCACTGGATGACTTAGAGCTGGTTAAAATTAAACTTCTAGAGTCTCTCAAGGTCCATGAAAAACCAGAAGATAATAAGCACATCCAGAAACTGTTCTATCTTGAAATCATAGGTATAGGTAGGCTAAAAATGATGCCTAAGCTAGCACTTTCTAAATGACAGAAGCTTCAGCTCTGGTGAGAAATAGGGCCTTGGGATTTGTCCTTATGGTTCCATTTAGATGTACTGCATGAAGCACAATTCCAGCTGTGATTATTCTAGAAAGCTTCATGGTTATGCAACTTGTACTCTGATTGTATCTGTATAATTAAAACCTTCATGTTGATAAATAATGGAAGGCATAAAGAGTTAAAACAAATTTAATTATGTGGTTAGCTTGGGAGTTAGGTTTTGTGAAAAGTGAAACTCACTCAGTCGTGTCCGACTGTTTGTGACCCTATGGAACTATAACCTACCAGGGTCCTCTGTCCATGGAATTCTCCAGGCAAGAATACTGGAGTTGTTTGCCATTTCTGTCTCCAAGGGATCTTCCCCAACTCAGGGATCGAGCCCAGGCCTCTCCTGCATTAGGTTTTGTAATGTTACCACATAAAAGAAAAAAAGTCAAATACTTGAAATGTCATGTTAAAAAAAAACAGTGTGACTGTCCAGTGGGCAAATGTATAAAACAAAGAAAGAGCAGCTGATTTAGTGTGACTGATATTTTGACTTAAAGCAATAATTAGATGTTCTTTGATTGCTATTTCTTTGTCAACCCTTGTTTTTTAAAAAATATATATTTAGCCAGCATTGTTAATGAAACTAAAGGCAGGTACCTTCATTGGTTGGCTTCCATATAGGCAAGCCCAGAGAGCAAGCAAGTTCCCTACTTTGACCTAACACAGAGATGGGTAGCATGTTCTAGTGGCTTTTT
Organism: Cervus canadensis; assembly: GCF_019320065.1. Classification (NCBI taxonomy): domain Eukaryota; kingdom Metazoa; phylum Chordata; class Mammalia; order Artiodactyla; family Cervidae; genus Cervus; species Cervus canadensis. The sequence goes on along the minus strand of NC_057406.1, from coordinate 35,513,781 downwards.
GGGATGTTCTCTCTGTATCTTCCTTGCCCTCCAAATTAAAATAGCAAACAGCCTGGAATTCAAGGTTTCATCCCTTAAATAGCCTAGAACAAAAGTAGCCTTGAAATGGCAACTTAGTGGCATAAAACCTTTTGGACTTGGAAACTGTGATCACTTTCTTCAGAGAAAAGAAGGCAGTCAGGAGCCTTTGTTACCTGTGTTCTCTGAGCCACGCTATGATGGTTGTATAGCAACCGAGCAAGCTGAAGACAGCCCAGCCTTGGTTGCCAAGAGGCCATGCTGTGCTGTGCCTAGTCGTTCAGTCGTGTCCGACTCTTTGCCACCCCCTGGACTGTAGCCTGCCAGGCTCCTCTGTGCATGAGATTCTCCAGGCAAGAATACCGGAGTGGGTAGCCTATCCCTTCTCCAGGGGATCTTTGTGACCCAGGAATTGAACAGGGTCTCCTGCATTGCAGGCAGATTCTTTATCAGCTGAGGAAAGGCCACCACAGGCCTTAAGAGATGGTAAATGCAAAATATGAATCACTTGTAGGACAAAGCCCTAGATGTAGTTCTCTAGCTTGGGGGTCCTCAAGACCCTTTTGAGAGGGTCTTCAAGATAAAAGAATTTTCACAATGACACTCAGGTATTATTTGTCTTTTCCACTCTCATTCTTTGTTGACTGTACCATGGAGTTTTCCAGAGGCCCCGTGAAGTGTGATGCCGTCATCTCTCTGTTTGCTAATGGAACATGTGCTTGTGTTTTATTGTGTTGCAAATTTCTAATTTTAATCTGTTATATAGTAAACATCGATAGAAACAGCCCACAGAAGAAAGTCTCTTAGGGGTTTTCAATAATTTTTAAGCTTGTGAAGAGGTCTTGATACCAAAACATTTGAGAACAATTTACTAGAGAAACAATCAAGTAGCAAGAGTTAGGAATCAGCTTAACTGAGCTATAGGAAAAAGCATGTGTTAAAAGCAGTGGATAGGCAGGGAACAGGTGAGAACTCTGGTCAGGGAGAGTAATTAGAAGTCAGACCAGCAGGTATACCTAACGAGGCAGGACAAAATGAAGGGACAAGGTAGATGGTTATTTTCTGTGAACTTTTCGAGTTCAGCACTGTGCCTTCAGCAGGATGGACCTCTGACAAATATTTATGAATGAATGAATTGGCAAGTATAAAGATTGTGGAATCCTATAAAAATTTGAAAAACATGAGGTGCAGTGTTTATCATAGTATTTTTTATAATGAAACTTAAATATACACTGGAGAAAAAAGATATAGACATTGTGATTTGTCCTTAGTGGGAATTTAATATTTTCAAGTAAAGTTTAATAACTATAACATATGAAATGGATATATATATCCATATATGTGGGCTTCCCAGGTGGCGGTAGTGGTCAAGAGCCTGCCTGCCCATGCAGGAGATGTGAGAGACATGAGTTTGATCCCTGGAGGAGGACATGGAAATCCACTCCATATTCTTGCCTGGGAAATCCCATGGACGGAGGAACCTGGAGGGCTACAGTCCATGGGGTTGCAGAGTCAGACATGACTGAAGTGATAGCATACACGGCACATGTGTGTGTGTGTGTGTGTGTGTGTGTATACACACACTTCATCTTTTTTTATCCATTAATCTATTGGTAAGCACCCAGGTTGCTTCCATATCTTGGCTATTGTAAATAATGCTGTGAAGAACATAGGGGTGCATATAGCTTTACAAGTTAGTATTTACGTATACAATGGAATATTACTCAGCCATAATAAATAATTGGAATCTTACCATTTGCAATAACAGAGATAGACCTAGAGGGTATTTTGCTAGGTGAAATAAGTCAGACAAAGACAAATACTGTAATATTTCACTTATATGTGGAATCTAAAAAACAAAACAAATGAACAAACAGAGCAGAATGGAAACTGAGTCATAGATATGGGGAACAAACATGTGGTTGTCAGAGAGGGAGGGGGGCGTGGGGAAGAAAGAAATGGATAAGGGAGATGAAGCATTACAGGCTTTCATTTGCAAAATAATTGAGTCATGGGTATGAAATGTACAGGGTGGGAAATAGAGTCAATAATGCATAATATCTTTGTATGGTGACAGACTGTGACTAGTCTTACAGTGGTGAGCATTTTGAAATGTATAGAAATATTGAATTACTGTGTTGTACAGTAAGAACTAACATATTGTTGTAGGTTAATTATATACCTCAAAAGCAAACAAACAGACTCATAGAAAAAGATAATAAATTTGTAGTTACAAGAAGTGTGGGGTGGAGAGGAGGTGGTGAATTGGAGGAAGGCAATCAAAAGGTACAAACTTCCAGTTATAAGATAAATAAGCACTAGGGATGTACTATATAACATGACAAATATAATAAATACTGCTGTTAATTATGATTAACACTTAGGATTTAAGAGTTCTAAGAGTTCTCATCATGAAGAAAAAATAGTTTTTTTCCCGTTCTTTAATATTGTATCTACATGAGGTGATGGATGTTCACCAACCCTACTGTGATAATCATTTAATAATGTATGTAAGTCAAATCTTTATGATGTATACTGTAAACTTATACAGTGCTATATACTAATTTTGTCTCGATAAAACTGGAAAAAAGAGATAATGTGAAGTGTGAAAATAGCTCTAGTTAAAATTGTAAATATAATACATTTTCAGTTATCTGAAATACATATGCATGTATAGTTGTATATTTTGGTAACTGTATCTGTTTGCCTTTCTAAGAGCATACATCAAAATAATAAATATGGTTAACCTTGGGGCATGAAAAAAGTTAGGATTTTATTTTTTCTTTGTATTCTTTAGATTTTCCAAAGTATTTTGATCATGTATCAGTTTCATATTAAGAGAAAAGTCAAGCTTTTTTTTTACATACACACACACTTATTTTAAGCCACTAGAAAAAATTTTGAGTTGTTTCAGATTGAGATATGTTTCTGTCCTAGGCTCAGAATTTTTAAATTTCTTTACTGCCTGTGTGAAGCTGGCTTGAATGTCTGGAGGAGGCAGAGAAAGAGGGGATTCCAGGCAGAGGAGGGAGTACTGGCAGCCAGTACTGCCCTTATCAGAAGGAAGACACAAACTCAAGAAGTCATTTTAATTTGCCCTGTAATACCTACTGCTCCTTGTGATGATCTTTACCAGAATCTGGGCTCAGCAGGAGGCCTGGCTGCTGCAGGGGTGTCAAGAAAAGGACAAGAAAGCGTGCAACAGCGAGTAGAAGAAAATAAAGAAATACTAGTTTATCTGCAGCTTTGCTTGCCCTTTGCCGTTTAGAAGATGTAAAAACTAGGCCTCTATTAGGAGGAAATATAATAATAATTAAATATATATATCATGCACACATATATTCTACTTGCTAAAGTTTTTAGTGGTTTTCTAGTTTTTAGTGGTTTTTAGTGCTTCGCTTTTTATCTTTTTTCCTCTCTTTAGTAGAGAAAATTTTTGGACATTTAAAAGTGAAAAGACCATATACAAAAATTAGCTCAAAGAAGATTATAGACATAAATGTAAGAGTGAAAACTATTGAGATTATTAGAAAAAACATAGGAATAACTCTTTGTGATGTTAGGTTATGTAGTGATTTCTTAGATATGACATCAAAAGCACAAGTGATGTAAAACTAGATAGACTGGACTTCCTCAGAATTAAAGCTTTTATGCTTCAAAGTGCAGCATCAAGAAAGTGTAAAGATAACCCATGATTGGGAGAAAATATTTGCAAAGCATATATCTGATAAAGGGCTCATATCTCAAATGTATGAAGAGCTCCTACAAACTCAATAGTAAAAAGACAAATGATATAATTGAAAAATGGGCAAAAGATCTGAAAATGTATTTCTCAAAAATAGATAAAAATGGTCAATTAAGCACATTAAAATATGTTAACTATCAGTAGTCATTGGGGAAATATAAATAAAATCCACAATGAATATTACTTCACACATGTCTGTACTAAAAAAGATTGATAATAACAAGTGTTGGTGAGGATGTGAAATATTAGAACCTTTATACACTGCTGATGGGAATGTAAAATGATACATAATTTTGGAGAACAATCCAAGAGTTCCGCAAAAAGATAAAGTTATCATTTGACCTAGGAAATCATCTCTAGATATATACCTAAATGAGACGAAGCATAATCCACAGTAAAACTTGCATACAGATGTTCATAGCAGGATTATTTATAATAGCCCAAAGTGAAAAAAGTCCCAGATGTTCATCAGCTGATACGTGGATAAATATAACATGGTATATCCCCACAAGGGAACATTATTTACCCATAAAAAGTAAGGATGTACTGATGCATGACATGGATGAACCTTGAAACCATTATGCTAGATTACAGAAGACTCCATATTACATCATACTATTTATATGAAATGTCCAGAGTAACACAAAGTAGATTAGTGATACATACAGATGAAGGAGGGAATGGCAAGCCTCTTCAGTATTCTTGCCTGGAGAATCTCATGGACAGAGGATCCTGCTGGACTATAGACCATGGTGTTGCAAAGAGTCAGACACGACTGAGTGACTAACTCTCTCTCTCACACACACACACACAGAGGTGAAGGAAGGGGATGTAGGGGAGTGGGTGATGTGTTCAAGATTTCTTTTTGAGGCGATGAATTGTTCTAAAGTTAATATATAGTGATATTTGTACAGTTCTCTGAATATTTTTATTTTTTATTTTTATTTTTTTTTAGTATTGTATTCACTTTATTTTTTTTATTTTTTCATTTATTTTTATTAGTTGGAGGCTAATTAGTTTACAGTATTGTAGTGGGTTTTGTCATACATCGACATGAATCAGCCATGGAGTTACATGTATTCCCCATCCCGATCCTCCCTCCTACCTCCCTCTCTACCCAATCCTTCTGGGTCTTCCCAGTGCACCAGGCCCGAGCACTTGTCTCATGCATCCAACCTGGGCTGGTGATCTGTTTCACTATAGATAATATACATGTTTTGATGCTGTTCTCTCGAAACATCCCACCCTCATTTTCCCACAGAGTCCAAAAGTGAATATTTTTAAAACAATTGAACTGTACCTTTAAAGTGTGAACTTAATGGAATATAAATTATATATTAATCAAGCTTATGAAAAGCAAAAGGTCTTGTAGCCAACATGTGATAAAATGTTAAAACTCATAAGTTGTACCAACTTGGTGTACTATTACTGTTATCCAGTCAGCCAAAATATGTGGAAATTGTAAGCTTTAGAGAGATTATGAACTTCCCCCTCTTAAAAAAGAGAGGCTATATGGAAATAGGCACTCTTACACTCAAGGAGAAATTATAAATTAGCACAGACTGTCTGGAGAGCTGTCTGATGAACCAAGGCTACTCTCCAAGGCTTTGGTTGAAAGAGGGAAATATAAAATAGCCAGCAAGCAAAGAATTCTGATCTTAAATGTTAAATAATAAGGTTCTGTCTCTGCCTACTTATGAGCATGCAAGTTCAGTGATCAGTGGCTCATAAAACCTATTATTAGCTCATAAAATATATAATTAACATAGAATGATGAATCAAAATAGGATAGGCAAAGGCAGATGAAGGTATCTTTCGTTGTTTTGTTGTTTTTGTTGTTGTTTAGTCGCTAAGTCATGTCTGACTCTTTGTGTCACCATGGACCATAGTCCTCCAGGCCCCTCTGTCCATGGGATTTCCCAGGCAAGAACACTGGAATGGGTTGCCATTTCCTACTCCAGGGGATCTTCCTGACCCAGGGATCGAACCTGTGTTTCTAGCGTCTCCTGCATTGGCAGGCAGAATCTTTATCAATGAGCCACCTGGAAAGCCCCCTTCTGATGTATGTCACATGGAAAATACTATTTTGCTGGATTTTCACACAAAATTCTAGGGTGTTACTTATGTTTCACTTACACAAAGAAATGTTCCAGTTTATATCAGTTAGACTTTTCCTTACTATTCTATCTGATAACAGATCTAGATGGGAGAACCTGATAATCTTATCAAAGCCTTTGTTCTAATTGAGTCTTAGGGTAGCTAGAAAGTAGACAAAGAACTTGCAGAACTTTTTTTGTTTTGTTTATCTTAAAGCTGTGTTCCTCAAAATAGCTAAAAAAAGAAACAATCAAAATATCCAACAATTAAGACTAAGTAAACCATGAAATATCCATGCCATTAAAATTAGGTGCACCTTGCTACATGTTCTTAGGTACACATTTCTACTGTGAAAGTAAAAACTCTACAAAGTATAACCCTCTTGTTTATTTTTCCATTCCCAGCAAATAGCATAGTGCTTGGCACATACTATGTACTCACTAAATGTCTAACAAATGAGCCTGGAAAATTTCATTTTTTGTTAGACTTTGCTTTTCTGTATATTGGAAGTAGTTCATAATTAAGAAAGATTAAAACAGAACAAAACCATGTGCCTACCTCTATTGTTGCTATATAACATTTTATTTATTAATAAGGATTCAAAGAGAGTATGTTCCTTTATGTTTTGAAATATTTTCCTTTTAAAATCTAAGTATTATGAACAAATGACACAACTTCTTGTCATTCCAGAACATTGGGAGTTACTATTTGGTGCAGGTTGTACTTTGTTCAAAGTGTCGCAATCCATGATTCGGAGTCCATTATCAACCCCTCTGCTTTCTAGTGGAAGGGCCTATAGTTGTCAGGATCATTGCAAAAAAACCCAAAAGCCTGAGAAATAAGAAAGGGAGGGGAGAGCGGAAGGTCACTGGTACATGTTAAATACCACTTGATGAAGAGGAGAAAGGGAAGAGGAAAGATGAAAACTGCCAGTATTAGGTCTGCTGAGATGGAATTAACTGGGTCGTGTGCACATAGTCACTCAGTCGTGTCCGACTCTTGCGACCCCATAGACTGTAGCCTGCCAGGGTCCTGTGTTCAAGGGATTCTCCAGGCAAGAATACCGGAGTGGGTTGCCATTTCCTTCTCCAACTGGGTAGAGCCTCAAACTAACATTGCTCTTTTTTTTTATTAGACATTATTTTTAAGAGAAGTTTTAGCTTCACAGTAAAATTGATGGCAAGGTACAGAGATTTCCCAGGTCAACATCCCCCACCAGAGTAGGACGTTTGTTGTAACTGGTAACTTACAATGACATGTCATTTCACTGGAAGTCTGTTGTTTGCACTAAGGTTCACTCTTGGTGGTGTACATTCAGTGGAGGTTGACAAATTCATAATGATGTGTATCTACCATTACAGTATCACATAGAGTTGTGTCACTGCATATGTGTGTTCCACCTATTCATTCCACCCTCTCCACTAAACCCTGTCAACCCCGAGCCCTTTTTTGCCAGTTTTTTTGTTACAATTGACCTAAAATATTGCATTAGTTTAAGATGTACAACATAATGATTTGATATATGTATACATTGTGAAATAGCTGCTACAATAAATTTAGTTAACATCCATCACTTCACTTACAGTTTTTTTCTTGTGATGAGAACTTTTAAGATTTACTCTTTTAGCAACTTTCACATATACAATACAGTATTGTTAACTGTGTTGTTAATATTGTAATAGTGTTTAGTCACTCTGCTGAACTCCCCAGAACTTATTTATCTTTTAACTAGAAGTTAGTGCCTTTGGACCGCCTTCACATCCCCATCTACTACCCTGCCGCATCACCCTGCAACCCCCACCCCCACCTCTGGCAACCGTTAATCTGTTCTGTTTCTGTGAGTTTTTTTTTTCTTTTTTTTTTAGATTTCTCTTATAAGCGCTGTCATACAGTATTTGTCTTTCTTTGCCTGACTCATTTCACTTTGCATAATGCCCTCAAATTCCATCCATGAGTAACAAATGGCAAGATTTTTCCTTCTTTATGGCTGAATAATATTCCTTATGGAATATTATTCCTTTATGGCTGAATAATATTCAACCTCCCATTGAATATATTCCATTAATATTTCATTCCAAGAATATTCCTTTATATCTGGTATGTATTTTATTTCCTTTTTCCATTCATCTGTTGATGGGCACTTAGATTGTTTCCATGTTCTAGCTATTGTAAATAATAATGCCATGAACTTAAGAGTGCAGATATTTCTTTGAGATAGTGATTTCATTTCCTTAAGATCCAGACATGGGATTGCTGGACTATATATATGGTAGTTCTACTTTTAATGGTTTGAGTAATCTCCAGTTTTTCATAGTTGCCACACCAATTTACATTCCACTGATAGTGCATAAAGGTTCCCTTTTCTCTACATCCTCACCAACTCTTATCTCTTATCTTTTTGGTGATAGCTGTTCTAACAGCTGTGAGGTGATGCCTCATTGTGTTTTATATTTGCATTTCCCTGATGATTAATGATGTTGAGCACTTCCTCATGTACCTGTTGGCCATCTGTGTATCTTCTTTGGATAAATGTCTATTCATGTCTGTCCAGTTTTTAATCACATTGTTTCGGTTTTTGCTGCTGAGCTGTATGACTTCTTTATAGGTTTTGAATATTAGCTCCTTATCAGATATATGATTTGCAAATATTTTCTCCCATTTAGTAGGCTGCATTTTCATTTTGTTGATAGTTTCCTTTGCTGTGCAGAAACTTTTTCGTTTGATGTAGTCTCACTTTTTTTTGATTTTGTTTTTCTTCCCTTTGTTATTGGTGCAAAATCCTGTCCATTTTTAAATTGGATTGTTATTTTGCTGTTGAGTTTTATGAATTCTTTATATATTTTGGATATTAATCCTTTATCAGATATTTATTTCACAAGTATCTTCTCCCATTCTAATCGCTGATCCTTTCACTTTTTGCCTTGGTTTTGCTTTTTCCAGGATGTCACACATTTGGAATCATATAGTATGTAGCCTTTTCAAACTGGCTTCTTTTACTTAAGTCTATGCATTTAAGGTTCCTCCTTGTCTTTTTATGACTTTGATAGCTCATTTCTTTTTAGAATATTAGTATATTCTGGCATCTGGATTCCCACAGTGAATTTATCCATTGACCTACTGAAGGACATCTTGGTTGCTTCCAAATTTTGCATATTAGGAATAAAGCTGCTATAAACATCTGTGTGCAGCTTTGTGTAGACATAAGTTTTCAGCTCATTTGGATAAACACCAAGAAACTTGCTGGATCAGATGTTAAGATTATATTTAGTTTTATAAGAACCCCCTAAATAGTTTTTCAAAGTTGATGTACTGTTCTGCATTCTCACCAGTAATGATTGAGAATTCTTGCCAATATTTGATGGTATTAGTCTTTTGGGTTTGGGGCATTCTCACTGAAGTGTAGTTGTATCTCATTATTTTAATTTGCAATTCCTTAATGGCAAATGATGTTGAGCATCGTTTCAATTGTTTCTATGCCATCTCTGTATCTTCTCTAGTGAAGTATCTGCTTAGATTTTTTTTGCTCAGTTTTTAATTGGGTCATTGGTTTTCTTATCATTGAATTTTAAGAGTTTATTGTATATTTTTGATAACAATCCTTTGTCAGGTAAGTTTTTACAAATATTTTCTCTCCATCTGTAGCTTATCTTTTTCTCTAGACAGTGTCTTTTGCAGAGTAGAAGTTTTTAATTTTAATAAAGTCTAGCTTACCAATTATTTCTTTTGTGGATTGAGCCTTTGCTACTGTATCTAAAAAGTCATCACCATACCCAAGGTCATCTTGGTTTTCGCCTATGTTATCTTTTAGGAGTTTTATAGTTTCACATTTCACATCTAGGTCTGTGATCCATTTTGAGTTAATTGTTGTGAAGAGTGTAAGGTCTTCAATTTTTTTTTTTTGCATGGCTGCTATCCAGTTGTTCCAGCATCATTTGTTGAAAAGCTCATCTTTCTCCATTTTGTTGCTTTTGTTTCTTTGTCAAAGATCTGTTGGCTTTAATTATGGGGGTCTACTTCTGGACTCTATTCTATTCCATTCATCTGTTTTTGTATTCTTTTGTTCATAGCATATTGTCTTGATTACTATAGCTTCATAGTAAATCTTGAAGTAGCCCTTTCCTTTTTCACTAAGGACACAAACTGGGAAGTTGGTGGGGAAGATAGATACCAAAATTTCACCTTTTATAAGCTAAAGGCTAGGTTTGAAGATTTGACTTGAGGCATTGACCAAGTGGGTATGCTGATTGTGAATCTATTAACAGAGTCAAGTAGAAGTCTTTACCCAATCACAAGCAGCATTTAGGTATTCAGATAAGCCCCTTTATTTCCTTAGTGGAAGGCAGCCAAAGGGTGGGACATGTCAGAGTTTCACTTTTCAAGTCCCATCACTAGAAAGAAACAACGGAAGTGGAAAAGAACCCTCCCCCCACCACTAATAGTACTGTTAAAACAATAGCAATGTGAATGCTGATCAGCCAGCATGAAACAAGAACGTGCAAGCACCTCCAAAGCCCCTTGTGTGCACCTTACTCATATCCTGCCATTTCTTCCCCCACAGAGATAACTACGGTCCTGACTTTTGTTTTTATGACAAAACCCACTACAATATTGTAAAGTAATTAGCCTCCAACTAATAAAAATAAATTTAAAAAAAAAAGAAAAAAAATAAACAACCTCTTTCTTTAGTTTTATCATTTACACTGTACCTATGTATTTCTAAATTAAATATACAAATCTCATTGTTTTCTGGGTCCATGAAATTGAATGGAAAAAATTACATCCTTGTTTTCATTCGCTTTTTTTATGTTTCACTATTTCTTATTAGTTGATTGCCTTTAATTACAAACAGAGCTAATAAAGCGTTATTCTGAGAAAGCATCTGTTGGCTCCACTGACTCTTCGAGGGCCTGCGGCACATTCTTGCTAGGGTATTTCCTGGGAGTGGCAGTTCTAGGTCTGAGAACAAGTTTTCCCACTCTTACCAGGAGTCGGCAGATGTTCCAGTCTAGCCCTTCTTGTCAGAGTTAGTCCTTTAACCGCAGAGCATGGCCAGTAATGTGAGGGACCGCTTTCTCAGTTCTCCAAAGAACGGCACATAACCAGTCCATTCTGTGTGATAGGAGAGATGTTGATTTGTTAGTAAATTTCTTAGGCATTAGGGCTTACTCCTCTCTTGGAACCACAGAGCTGGCATGCAATTCTTGGTGGTCTTACTGGGAGCTTCTTTGTTCTGCGCTGGGTGTAATGGAGTCAGACTGAGGGAGGTTTAGACCCTGTCCTGGCCACTTACTAGGAGTGTGACTTTGAGGGGTTACTTCACCCCACTCTGTCTGAGTGTACACACTGTACAGTGATGGTGATATTGATGTCCTGGGGTTCTTTGAAAATTACACAATTTGTGTAAATTTACAAGCACAGTTACTAGCTCAAGGTGGATCACTTAAGGGTTGTTTTCTTCCTAATCCCCACCCATTCCCTATATTATTAATACAAGGAATCAGAGATATAGATGGAAGATAAAGTTAAATTTCTATATCTTATATAAAATTCCTTCTTTCTTTCCCCTTTTCCTTGAAATGTTGGAAATTGATTGATATATATATATATATATATACACACACTCACTTCAGGTCAGTCCGTCAGTCATGTCCAGCTCTTTGTGACTCTGTGGACTGTAGCATGCCAGGCTTCCCTGTCCATCACCAACTCTCAGAGCTTGCTCAAACTTATGTCCACTGAGTTGGTGATGCCATTCAACCATCTCATCCTCTGTCCTCCCCTTCTCCTCCTGCCTTCAATCTTTCCCAGCAGCAGGGTCTTTTCTAAGAAGTCAGTTCTTTGCATCAGGTAGCCAAAGTATGGGAGCTTCAGCTTCAGCATCAGTCCTTCCAATGAATATTCAGGACTGATTTCCTTTAGAATCAGCTGGTTTGATCCCCTTGCAGTCCAAGCGACTCTCAAGAGTCTTCTCCAACACCACAGTTCAAAAGCATCAATTCTTCAGCACTCAGCCTTCTTTATGGTCCAACTCTCACATCCATACATGCCTACTGGAAAAAACATAGCTTTGACTAGATGGACCTTGTCGGTAAAGTAATGTCTCTGCTTTTTAATATGCTGTCTAGGTTGGTCATAGCTTTTCTTCCAAACAGCAAGCATCTTTTAATTTCATGGCTGCCATCACCATCTGCAGTGATTTTGGAGCCCCCCAAAATAAAGTCTGTCACTGTTTACATTGTTTCCCCATCTATCTGCCATGAAGTGATGGGACCAGATGCCATGATCTTAGTTTTCTGAATGTTGAGTTTTAAGCCAGCTTTGTCACTTTTCTCTTTTGCTTTCATTAGTAAGTTTTTCAGTTCCTCTTCACTTTCTGCCATAAGGGTGGTGTCATTGCTTATCTGAGGTTATTGATGTTTCTCCTGGCAATCTTGATTCCAGCTTGTGCTTCACCCAGCACAGCAGTTTGCATGATGCACTCTGCATGTAAGTTAAATAAGCAGGGTGACCATATACAGCCTTGACGTACTCCTTTCCCAATTTGGAACCAGTCTGTTGTTCCATGTCTGGTTCTAACTGTTGCTTCTTGACCTGCATACAGATTTCTCAGGAGGCAGGTAAGGTGGTCTGGTATTTGCATCTCTTGAAGAATTTTCCAGTTTGTCATGATCGGCACAGTCAAAGGCTTTGGTGTAGTCAGTGAAGCAGAAGTAGATGTTTTTCTGGAACTCTCTTGCTTTTTCTATGATCTAACAGATGTTGGCAATTTGATCTCTGTTTCCTCTGCTTTTTCTAAATCCAGCTTGAACATCTGGAAGTTCCCGGTTCACGTACTGTTGAAGCCTGGCTTGGAGAATTTTGAGCATTACTTTGTTAGTGTGTGAGATGAGTGCAGTTGTGCAGCATTTTGAACATCCTTTGGCATTGCCTTTCTTTGGGATTGATATGAAAACTGACCTTTTCCAGTCCTGTGGCCACTGCTGAGTTTTCCAGATTTGTTGGCATATTGAGTTTAGCGCTTTCACAGCATCATCTTTTAGGACTTGAAATAGCTCAACTGGAATTCCATCACCTCCACTAGCTTTGTTCATAGTGATGCTTCATAAGGTCCACTTGACTTTGCACTCCAGGATATCTGTCTCTAGGTGAGTGATCACACCATTGTGGTTATCTGGATCATTAAGATCTTTTTTATATAGTTCTTCTGTATATTTTTGCTACCTTTTCTTAATGTCTTCTGCTTCTGTTATATATATATAAAAATTGGAATACAGTTGATTTACAGTGTTAATTTCTGCTCTACAGCAAAATGATTCAGTCATACATATACAAACAGTTTTTTTCATATTCTTTTCCCTTATGATACTGAATATAGTTTCCTGTTCTTTACAGTAGGACCTTGTTGTTTATCCATTCTATATATTCTTTTTGCATCCACTAACCCCAAACTCCCATTCTATCCCTCCCCTCCTTTTCCCCTTTGCAAGCCCAAGTCTGTTGAGAATGGTTTTAATTTTCACCTCTGTTATTCCAGTCCACTCATGTTTGATTCTGGTGACCTCCACATTGCTGTGACTTTGGTTCAGACTTTGGGCTCAGTGGAGGAGTCAGCACAAGTCACTGAAGTTCTAGAAAAGATTATGTGGACGTCACATGCCTTGTTCCTGGCTTTGCCCACAGCTGCTGCTTCAGTGTCTTGTCAGTGTGTTAGTCTGGTTCCACCACCTCTAATTACCCTTCAGTCTTTGACAGCATCATTCTCACCTTTCATTAGGTGGTGTGTGTGTGTTAGCTCATAGAATTAGTAATTTTGTGTTTAGTTTGTCTAGATTTGCTTAGTGTTTGCAAAGCTTGTGTCATTCCCTTAGGTAAGATACAGTTTATAACAGAATGATACCTTGCAATTTAAATAGCAGCTGTGGAGGGAAGACAGTTACAAACTACTTTCTTTCTGCTCTTTTGCAAAACAGCTGTGCTCTGATGAAATGAATAATATCTTTTAGGGCATACCTGGATTTGCTACTGTGGTTTGATTTACATAAACAAAGGAAAAACTCTAGTTATTTGAATTTGTTTCCAAGTGCAGCACAAGTCTATTCCTGTGTGAGAATTTTGAAAGAGTAACTATCTTGTTCCTAAGAGAAGGAAATTCTTATCTGTTAGTTCTTACAGTGGATATGACCCATCACCTACTTCTGGGAAGGGGTATTTTACTTGAAAGGTAAGAATTTATGTGTGTATCATTCATTTATTTCTAAAGTATTTAATGAATACTTTTTATGTGCTTCATACTTTAAAAAGTTTTTTTTTTAATTTCCCCAGCTTTATGGAGTTTGATTGGCAACTAAAATTATGTACATTTAAAGCATACAAATTATGTACATTTAAAGCATACAAGGCGATGATGTGATATATGTGTATGTTAGATACTTTGATAGACGTTGGAAATCTGAAGGTGATTAATACATACACTGTTTCTGCTGTCATGGTGCGAATGGCCACTGATGCCCAGAATGTTTTTATCTTTCTTTTTGTCTGCATCGTGGGGCACATGGAACTTCCCTACCAGGGACTGAACTTGTGCTCCCTGCATTGAAGTGGAGAGTCTTAAACACTATACCACCACAGAAGTCCTTATGCCCAAAACATTCAAGTTTGACTTCTTGGCTTTGGTCATAGTGCGTCAGAGGTGGTCTGTAGAGGATCAATAACTTGTTTGAAAAGCCATATGTTTTGTAATATTTCACTTTATATCTCTATTGGCATTTAATAAGAAAATTTAAAGGAAAATGCTGGCTTATTTCCTTTGCATTAAGGAGAATACAGAAAATCCCTGTTTCCACCTGTGTGCCCAGTTCAAAAGGAGACGCCATAGACCATTGACAGATGGACAGCAGGTGAAATATTAATACTTTGGTGGCCACTGAAACTCAGTAAGATGGTCTGGCTACTGAAGCAGGTGCCACATTCTACCTGGGGCCTCTTTTTCTGTGTCTAATTTATAAAGACACGGACATTCTTGTTCCTAATAAGAGGCTTTGTATTACTGGACTTGTGTCTTTTAACATTGGAAAGTTGGGCTTTTTTGGGAGCTGTTATGGCAGTACTATGGGAAAAGGCTAGTTTTAAGGTGGGAAACCCTTTTTTCTTCATTAAGGAACCTTAATCCTCACAAAATTAATCAAGTAAGGGTCAGTTGCCAAGCAAAAACATACAGTACACAAAGAGGAGAAGACTAACATTAATAATCATCTGTTACATATTATAGTAGGTAGATTGGTTATTTCTCAGTTTTCTTGTTCAACAAATCTTAAAACCGAGAAAAGGAGACATCAGTATATATTAAATGGATACTTAAAATATACTTTTATATAATCTGTCTAGTTAGTGAATAGAGAAGATTAGAAGGGGGAAATGGAGAGAGAAGGGTGGGTGGGAGTGGAGAGAGGGTGTGGAAGAGATGGCTCCAGGTGATTGAAGAGATGGAGATCAAGGAGCCAGCCATGGTGGGGGGTGGGGAGGAGGAGGCAGGAGGAGTGTTACTTACCCTGGGCTCTTAATTTGGGTAGGTTTTTTTTTTTTTTTAGAATCAAGCGTTGTTGACTCTTACCATTCTTTGGAATTCTAATTAATGCATAAACAATTACTCTTAATGCTTCCAGAGCTGGCTTTGACTTTCTTCAAGTTCTCAAGTAGGAGAGTGATAGCAGTCACCTCCTAGCCTCACTTCCCCATTGTCTACCTCCTGAAGAGGGTATTTTTCTAAGGATTCTGGCTCAAGAATCCTCACAACATAGGGTACACTTCCTGAGAGTCCAATACAGTCAAACAGATGTGAATGTATATCAGATAGAGAAAGAAGAAGAATTGAATTAAATAAATTGGTTTTCATGTATTTGAAAATTTATGCCTATATGAAAACTAGTCATTATCTCACCTGAGGATGTAATAGGAGAAACTGGCTTAAGCAGTCTGAGGAAAGTAACATAGTCAAGAAGAGCTGTATCACTAACCAAGAGGGCTGTTGAAATTAAGATGAGTTTTTATTTTTTAATTTTTTTTAAAATGTTTTTTCCCAATTATTTTTATTAGTTGGAGGCTAATTCCTTTACAATATTGTAGTGGTTTTTGCCATACACTGACATGAATCAGCCATGGATTTACATGTGTTCCCCATCCTGAACCCCGCTCCCACCTCCCTCCCCATCCCATCCCTCTGGGTCTTCCCAGTGCACCAGCCCTGAGCACTTGTCTCATGCATCCAACCTGGACTGGTGATCTGTTTCTGTGTGAATAAGATGAGTTTTTAGATGTCTGAAGTGAAATCTTTAAAAGATTTCTTTACTCTTGAAAACTTAATATTAATCCTGCATAAGCATTTGCCCTTTCATAACTGTTAAAAGGTAAACTGAGGCATGTTAACATTTGTTTTTTTGGAAGGGTTTGTGAACAGACACAATTCTAATGGGACCATGCCAAATCAGAAGTGGTTAGGAGCTTTCTAAGGACAGGAGCTAAGGGCAAGGTTTTTACAGACAGGATGCAGAAGCAAAGCAATTCCTTGATTGATTATAGCTTTTTCAGTTGCTTTGGGAAAGCCTCGTTGGCTGTCTGTGATCGGTTGTTCTTTTTTTTTGATCGGTTGTTCTTAAGTTTCACTTTCTCAGATTTGATTCTGGCTTAGGTGTTGGTTTGCGTGCTTAGGCTACCAGGGCGTTAGATGCTGCCAGCACCGGCCTCTCCACCCAATCCTCCCCCATGTGATGGCCTCCTGGTTAAATACTTTAATAAAAGTATGCACACATAGTTGTATAATTCTGTGGATTTGGTCAGTCGTGTGGTAAAAATAATTTTATGGGTGGGTTTAAACTCGTGTTGATTAGTGGTGTTTGTTTAGGACCTTTAAAACTTCTAGTACAAAATGATGGTTTGAGTTGAGGGTAGGGTGTTGTTGGAAG
Source organism: Cervus canadensis (assembly GCF_019320065.1). Taxonomy (NCBI): domain Eukaryota; kingdom Metazoa; phylum Chordata; class Mammalia; order Artiodactyla; family Cervidae; genus Cervus; species Cervus canadensis. The sequence goes on along the minus strand of NC_057406.1, from coordinate 35,496,963 downwards.
TAGCAGAGACCCGAACCTCTGTCACCATAATTCATGCCCTGGCATAACTCATGGGCTCTGGCACTGTGAGATGAGATGAGCACTGACGGTGTCGCGTGACTATAGAACTGCCTCCTCAGAAGTGGCCATCTGTTGCTTTGAACCCAGAGGCAGTGGTCTTTCCACCTTTTTGATCATATGTTCCAACAGAAACAAAGTGGGAATAATAGATGTTTACTTACAGATATTATATATATATATAACTGTAATGCTGAGTAGTATACATTATTGAACATATACAGAAATAAGTTAAAAGATAGGGGATAACTATGAATATATATTCAGTTTTTAGACATTTCTTCCACACCCTAGTAGACTGGGCACTCCCTGAGAATGTGCACATCTTTGTGGAAACCTTCTGCCCTGGTGTTTTGCCTTTATGATGACTCAGGTGTTTTCATGGCCTGACTGGTGTTAACTAGCTACCTGATCTTGGGCAGATAATCTCACTTAACTCATGTGTAAGTTTGGGATTTATTTAATTACAGCTATCTCATGGAATCGCACTAAGACATTGCAAGTCCTAGCAGTCTGAAATGTCAGCACTTTTCCTCATGCCATTTTTATCTCATCTTTTCTGTTCATTCATGATATGTACTTCCTTCTCTTCTGCCTTGGGATTTTAGTTTACCAATTTCACTTTGTGTTGTTTTTCCTGACTTCCCCCCCACCACGCCCAGTCTCGTGTACTGAGAGAGTATTGGTTTAGGCTAATTTGTTATAATGCTATGTCCAGTTTTATTGAGTCAGTCCTGGTTTTCATCTGTTGTTCTAGTGTCATTACAGTTCTTTTAACTTTTAAAGGTGTCCTGGTTTAGAATAAAGGACATGCCCTGCCCCCCCACTGTTAATTAGTCACCAGCAAGTACCTTGCAAGTCACCAGCAAGGACCTTGATGGGAGCAGACCTCTTGAATGAAGGTCAGCACTTTGGCACTGCACAGATGAGAGATGGTTATTTTTAGATGAGCTGTTAGTCTCTAGTTTATCCCAGCTGTTATCAGAAGAGAGGGAGGGGTCTTCTAACTTACTATCTATAAGGAAATGACCAAGGGAGTGGTTAAGTATGGCATGCCCGTAGAGAGATGTTGAGTGTATCTACTGTCTACGCAGATTGCAGAATGAAAATCAAAAATTTTTTTGGATATTGAAGTTAGAAATCTACATCTGTGACCTGAAACTTGACATCATGGTGAACACTTTCCAAACTGAGCAAAAGTTCTTTTAGTGTGGAATGAAGTGTTATGCTATTATGTAAGGTTACATTCATGTTCATAACAGGAGTTTAGAAATAGGTCTTCTTGTTCTTCCACAGGCTCTCAAGAAGCAGCAGAATCGTTTCTTGTTCTCCTAATGGCTTACTCAAGACTGTGGCTCCTTGTCTTGTGTTTTTTTTTTTTTTCCATTTCTGGCTCCATGCTTCACCCCTGTTGGACACTCAGCGAATATTAATTAGCAATAGTGAAGCTTATTCTAACAGTGCTGGGGGAGGAAAAAGCCATACATGATTAATCATGCATGTCTTTTTCACTTTCAAAGATCCTATAACTGTGTCCTAAGACATAGTATTTAAAATTACTAGACTTGTTAGGGAATTATAGGTAGAGGGCTTCTGTTATACTAGAGAAAATGAGTTTTTTGGTATTTATTTTTACTTTTTTGACATTTATGGGGATTGATCACATAAGAAGCTATTGGACAAGTTAACTTTTGCATTCCTTGAGATCTGTAGGCTTCATTTCCTAAAAAGAACATTGATATTTGGTTGTGATCCTTAGTGCTGAAATGTTAACAACCCTGACACAAAACTTGAAAACAAAGGTCTTTATTTCCTCTAGTAGAATCAGGAGCAGGTGATGAATGTTGTGGAACATATGAGCTTTTCATTGTTTCTCCAGGAGAAAAAAAGTAGGGATTGGAACTGTTTGATGTGTACATTTAGGACATCAGTTATGACTTAAATGTGAATACAATTCAGATTTTTCCACAAAAGCTTGACATTTTATATTATATTAGAATAAGCAGTGACTTTCTCCTTAGAAATTTGTATGAGTAATATGTCTGAAAGCTGCTTTGGATCACAGTCTATTTTTCATTTTCTGACCTGGATGTTTTATAAGTCAGTGCTAACCTTCTTGAGTTCTATTTGTCTTTTAGTTTCCATATTGGACTCACTGAACTGTAGGAATGATAACCCATGAGAACTTAGTAGGGAATCCAGGTATTTGGGTACCATATGTACCATACAGTCAGATCCCTGTCAAATCAAATTCATACAGTAATGAATCTCACTTCCTTTAGTCATTCAGCACATACCTAAAGGTACAGATTTTCTATACCTACAGGTACAGATTTCCTCAGATTTTGCCCTTTTCCCTTCTCAATTCTTATACTTCCATTTTAAAATTTCATTGATTCTTACAGTTTAAATTGCCATCTTTGTGCTGATGGACTCTAAAATTTGTATTTCAAGTTCCTTATAATTTTCTTTTCTAGTGACTCATCACCCATGGTTTTCCTGGAGGAAGTGGTATTTTAGAATCCTATCTGCTATTTCGCAATTTAAAAATGAGTTTATTTAAATGTCAAGAAATAATCATTGTAATTCTTATTAAGACTAAGAGGAAGGTCTTATTTCATGTGGAAAATGAGACACCCAGTGGACTTGTCCTCAGGCAACTGGGAAATCATGACCCTGATAATGAAAGGATGGTTTAGAGATACATGTTTGAAATTCAGAAAGGAGCGGTTGCCAAACGGGAATTTGCTGTATGTCTCAGGAAACTCAAACAAGGACTCTGTATCAACCTAGAAGGGTGGGGTGGGGAGGGAGATGGGAGGGAGGATCAAAAGGGAGGGGATATATGTATGCCTATGGCTGATTCATGTTGAGATTTGACAGAAAACAACAAAATTCTGTAAAGCAATTATCCTTCAATTAAAAAATAAATACATTTTTAAAAAAGAAAAAAAAAACAGTGAGAAAGAATGATTTTTTTTGGTAATATTATAGGATTAGTTGAGTGTTAAAAAATTAATTAGGGAGGCCTTCCTGGAGAAAGTGATTCTTAGAAAGTTAGAAGGGATTTGACTTGGTGGGAAGTTGATAGGCTGAATTATTTAGATGTCAGAACAACACACATAGGTCTCTTTGGAAGGAAAAACAAGTTATAGGTTTGGGGCAGGGACTTTTTTTGTGTGTTTGAAACAGAATCTGTTGAGGAATAATGAGAAAAGGTCAGTGAAGTAGTGATATGAGATAGGAGACTTGGTGGGGTAAATGAATTTGCACTTGATGCAGAAGAATTCTTAAACAGGAAGCTATGCTAAAAGCAGTGTTGGAGGGACTTCCTGGTGGACCAGTGGTTAAGACATCGTTTTCCCAGTGCAGGGGGCCTGGGGTCAGTCCCTGGTCAGGGAAATAGGCCCTGCATGCTGTAGCTAAGAGTCAGTGCAGCCCAGAAAAAAAAAGCAGTGTTGGAAGAAATTGATCCGGTAGACTCAAGACTGAATTGAAAGGGGAAATATTCATGATGGAGACTCAAACAAGGACATATAGTTGTCTTGAGAGGTGATGAGCTGTGAGCTTAGGTGAAGCTGTGCAAATAGAGAATGGTAGTTGTTAAAGCAAGAGGCATATCAGAAAAACCATATTGGATTAGACAAAAATTTATATTTGAGTGAGTAATATTAAGACAAGAGGATTTGAAGATGTTTTTAATCATACATTTTGTTTGAATTATATGAAATTACCAATATTTGACTTTTTAAATCTTCCAAAGTGGTAGCTTTATATGATTCCTGGTTATACACACCTGGTTGGGTGATAGCTACTCTCAAAAATGGGTAGCAGCACTCATAAAGAACCAAGAATTGCAAGGGCAGCAATGCTACCAGCTAACTGAAGACAGTGTTTTTAAGTGATGGTGGATTTTTTCCAGACCTCTGAGCTGGGAGCTGAGTAAATTACAGAGTTGAGAACAAAATAAATAAAGGCAAATTTCACAAATAGTCTTTGAAGTTTTAAACATGTACATGTTTATGTACCAACTCAAAGTGCAGATAAAACAATATGGCCTTTGAAATTGGATTAAGTAGACTTTGACTAGTGTAGAGAAACTCAGGAAGACTGATTACCTGTCCAGACAGCTTTGCTCTGACCTGGGCAGTTGCTCGCTTCTGATTTACTTGAATATTTAGCAAAGCAAAAGGAGCTTTGTGAATCTGGAAGAGAGTCGAAGCATGTTTGCCTCACTTTTACAGTCACTGATGTAGCTTATAAGAGAATTAGGCTCAAGTTAATTAAGAAACTAAACAAAATACAACACACACACACACAACTAATAAGAGAGCCCTTGAGACCTTTGAAGGAACAGGCGTGTATATACAACGGTTTTGGAATACCCACTTTGACTGAATTACTTTGGTAATCATCTCTTTTTCTTTATGTGCATCTTATTGGTGAGTATAAATTAATTAATCATAAGTGGCCCACATGTGCTTCAGTAATGAAGAAAACAGTGTTGCCAGATTAAATTTGTGACCCTCGCAGCAGACCAGGGGTGTTCTGAGTTTCTAGATAAAACCTCCCAAGACTTCTTTGAAAAAGACGTGAATCACCAGACCCCGTCTCCCAGGAGGCAGGCCGCACCAAGTCGGACTGAACATCAGCTGAGGGAAGACGTGTTCATGGTTTAGAGTGGCAGATTGTTAGAGGTTGTTTCTGCTCATTTCCTATTCAAACTCACGTCTACTGCTTCCTGAACACCACAGAGAACACTCGCCCTGTCTTCTCTGGCTCAGTAGATGGGGGACATGGGCAAAATAGAATGGGCTCATTCTCCAGGTAGCCTCCATTTGCATGCAGATTTTACTGGGTCTTCAAAGAAGCAACTCATGAACAACCATGCAAGGACTTGTGTGTGTGTGTGTTGTGGGAATATTATATTTCAAGCTGTTTGTGCTTCCTTAGGATGAATGGGGTGAGGTGTTTTATAGTTAATCCCACTCTCTGTCCCCTAGGTTAGGTACTGCTGGGTTATTCAAAAGAAATTTAATGTTTAGGCTCTGAATTTGAGGGAGTTGGGCAATAAGTTGGGGAGATAAGCCTCTTTGTATAAATAAAGAATAACAAAAAAACTGTTTATAATCATTGTTGGGTAGTAAATATTTGATCTGAGAAGGGGGTTTCTTATGAGCTGCTGCAGTCAGGGATGGCTTCTTGGAAGACTGAGGTATATGTTTTAAACTTAAATTGGCATGTACTGAACATATACTAGGTCAGCCTCTGTTAGCAGCAAGGACTAACATTTGAGTTACAAATAATTCTATTTTTTATCCATTAAGTAGAGCCACTTTTTGATAATTGGGTTCCCCAAAATAACTTTGTGACCACGACATTTAAGCTAAATGTTTAAACCAAATGTTTCCTGATTTTTGCTTCATGAAATTTGATTACCCTACAGACTTCTGTGGACTTCCTAGGTGGTGCAGTCATAAAGAATCTGCCTGCCAATGCAAGAGACGTAAGAGACGCGAGTTCCATCACTGGGTCAGGAAGTTCTCCTAGAGAAGGAAATGGCAACCCCCTCCAGTATTCTTTTCTGGAAAATCCCATGGACAGAGGAGCCTGGTGGGCTTGTCCGTGGGGTCACAAAGAGTCAGACATGTCTGAGCAACTGAGCAGCGGCTCCCCCACCCCCTCCCCAAGACACACACAGACTTCTGTAAGGGAGAATTTTAAGGCATTTCTTCTTTCTTAAAACAGAGGTTCTGGGAAGGCATTCAGGGGCGCTTCTTCAAACAATGTGAGTCCGCTTTCTCTGTAGCAATTGTTCTAACAAGCTGACAGTTCAACTCTGCTGTTTGGACTGTTGAAACATAATCCTGTACCATTTACCAGATTGTTAGAGCATCCAGAGTTTATGCCTCAAATAAACTTTTATGTCGGTGGCAGAGAGGGTGGCCGCCGTCCTCTGCCAGGGTTCAGGCACCCAGAGCCGGGAGCCTCATGACGTGTCATCGTTAGAAGTGCAATCAGAACTGTGCCTCCGCTGGACCAGCTCACATTTGGCCAAGTCACAGCTGCTTTATGTCTGTGTGTGTTCAAGGATAAAAGGCAAAAACACCTGGGCTCCTTTCTGTTTCCATGTTTTCATCTGGCAGGCAAGGAACACGGGAGGTCTGCTGTTCACCGTTCCTGGATCACATCAAAGCCTGCCTGTTTGAGCAGAACCACAGCTAATCTGTGGGCAGGACAGACCCCTGCGACCTGTGAGAACATTAAGAGTGCTGCTACTTCGGAAGGATTCTATTGCTTTCACAGAAACATTTTAGCTCAGAAAAGTGGCACCTATCATCATTTGCCTAACTTTGTTTCACAAAGAACTTCTCCTGACAGTCTAAAATGAATAATCACATCTTGACTGCAAATTTATCTTCCTCTGTGCTCACCTTTTCCTTTTGAAAGATCCCAGGAACCACTTTCAAGAAAAGACAGCACATGTCCTGGTGCTTTATTATTTTTTTTTTTTTGGCAAATCATGGGTGGAATCCAGTTAAGTTGCAGGCTCCTGTAGTTCTTCCTGGTGTCTCTTGTTTATGGTCAAAGTGATCCATACTTACGATGAAAAATTCAGATGGTACCAAAGGTTGTGGGATTTTATTCAACATCTGGGAAGTAATATCACTAATATTTATTCATTTCTTTCACTCCTTTATCTATGTGTGTGTGTTCATTCATTCAGGAAACATTCACTGAGCATGTAGTAAGTGCCAGATATTTATCAGGTGGTGATATTTTTCTACACGAGGTAGAAAAATAAAGCAGGGTGGCTGAGCGTACAGGCTGGAAAGGGGGTGCTTGCTGTTTTCACTGTGCTGGGGCCGGGGTGTCACTGATGCTTGAGCAGAGGTCTGAAGAAGGAGTCAAGAGTTGACCATGCAGAAATGCTGGGGAAAAGGCAGAGGCAGAGAAAGCAAGGCCAAAGGCCCTGAAGTGGGGGGTCCTGGGTGAGTGTCAGCAATCGTGACTGGGGGGGACTGGGGGAATGGCCTGTGGGTGGAGTGGGCAAGTCAAGGCAGCCCTTGGGGGTGCTGGAGCCGGAAGAGTGAAGCCACTGCGGGGTTTTGAGCCGAGGCTGATGGGACCTGACCGTCTTTCAGTGGGTCCACTTCCCCCGCCTCGTGGAGACTCAGCAGTCAGAGGGGCAGAAAGAGGGAGCTTTGTCAGGAGACTGTTGCTGTAGCCGGGAGAGAAGTGGTGATTTGGGTCAGAGCGGTGAGTTGGTAAGAAAGTGGATTCTAGGTATATTTTAAGGTAGAACCTATAGTGTAGGTTGTCTTTTGTTTTTGTTTATAGTTTCCCTTTGGCTTCTCTGGTGGCTCAGTGGTTAAGAATCCACCTACCAATGCAGGAGACCTGGGTTCGATCCTTGGCTTGGGAAGATCTCCTAGAGAAGGGAATGGCTACCCACTCCAGTATTCTTGCCTGGAGGATTCCATGGACAGAGGAGCCTGGCGGGCTACAGTCCATGGGATCGCAAAGAGTTGACTGAGACCCAACTCAGTTCAGACATGACTGAGCAACTGACACTTTCACTTCCATGGTGTTAAAGAATGAAATAATACCATTTGCAACAACATGCATGGACCTAGACATTATCATACTGAGTGAAGTAAGCAGGATAAAGACAAGTATCATATAATATTGCATATATGTGGAATCTAAAATATGATACAAGTGAACTTATCTACAAAGCAAATAGACCCACAGACATAGAAAACAAATTTATGGTTACCAAAGAGAAAGGGGGAGGGATAAATTAGAGTCTGGGATTAGCATATGCACACTACTATATATAAAATATTATTAGATAACCAACAAGGACCTACTGTATAACACAGGGAACTCTCCTCAATGTTTTGTAATAACCTATAAGGGGAAAGAATCTGGAAAAGAATAGATTATATGTATGTATAACTGAATCACTTGCTGTTTACCTGAAAATGATACATTGTAAATCAACTATACGTTATTTTTTTTCCATTTATTTTTATTAGTTGGAGGCTAATTACTTTACAATATTGTAGTGGTTTTTGCCATACATTGACATGAATCAGCCATGGAGTTACATGTGTTCCCCATCCCAGTCCCCCCTCCCACCTCCCTCACCACCCCATCCCCCTGGGTCTTCCCAGTGCACCAGGCCCGAGCACTTGTCTCATGCATCCAACCTGGGCTGGTGATCTGTTTCACCCTTTAAATCAACTATACTTTAACGACAACAAAGGTAAATTAAAAAATAAAATTTATCTGTTCCAGTGGGTAAAAAAAGAACCTATAGGTGTTTTATTATTTTGGACATGAGGTACAAGAGATGGGAATCAAGAATGGCTCTAGGGTTTTTAGTCTAGGCAACTGAAAAGGTGAAATTACTTCCCTGAGCACATACTATGTGCTGTGGAGCTTAGAAGCTACAACGTTAAGGATTGTAAAAGGATTTTTTCTTCACAAAGTTCTCCTCTGAAATTTAACTTACATTCAATAAAACACAGAAATATTCAGTAAGCTTAAGTGTATCAAGTGTAAGTTTAATATATTTTTACATATATATTCATGTAATTATCGATCAGTTTCCTTACGCCCTTTCCCACTCCTTGTCAGTTCTTCTGTTTAAAGTAACCACTATTTTTACCCTCATTACCATAAACTAGTTTCCTCTGTTTTTGAACTTTTTGTAATAGAACCATATCATACATATTATTGTTTAATTAAGCTTTAAAATGGAGATATAATGTACATACCATAAAATTCACATTTTAAAGTGCACAATTCAGTGTCGTTGAGTGCACTTGCAGATCTTTGCAACTCTCCCACTCTGTAACTCCAGAACTTTTCAACATTCCCCAGACATTGGCCATTAACAGTCACTTTCCAGTCTCCCCAGCTTCTACCCTGGCAACCACGAATCTACTTCCTGTCTCTTTGGACTTGTATATTCTGGACATTTCATATAAATGGAAACATTTAATATATGACCTTTTGTGGCTGGCTTCTTTCACTTAGTATAATATTTTCAAGGTTTATTCATGTTGTATCGTGAATCAACAAATCATTCCTGTTTATTGCTGAATAATATCCCATTGTGGGAATATGCCATATTTTATAAATCCTAAGTTGATGGAAATTTGGGCTGTTTCCCATTTTAGGCTATTATGCTTACTATTGCTATAAACACTCATGTACAAGTTTTTGTGTGGATATACATTTTCAGTTATCTTGAGTATAGACCTAGGCTTGAAAAGTACATCCCCTGGGTGGCTGGTTTCTTCTGATCAGCATTATGTCTGTGTGGTTAATTCATTTGTGGTGTTGTGTGTTTCAGCAGTTCATTCTTTTTCACTACTCTTTAGGATTCTGTTCTATGAATGTACCACAATTTATTTGTCCAAATATGACTGATGGACATTTGGACTATTTCCAGTTTGGAGCTATGGTGAATAATACTGCTGTGAACATTCTTTATATGACTTATGGTGGAAAAAGCACTCATTTCTCCTGGATAAACACACAAAAGTGATGTTGCTACATCATCCTTCTTCATCTGTCTTTCCACATTGTTCTGGCGTGCTTATTCACGCTGGTGCTGGGCACGCCCTTGGCTTCTTGCCAACCTGCTGCAAGAGTCCATCCTTGCCCCGGCACACATTTAGGACCGATTTTTATCTGGTCTCTCTGAAGCATCTTGTAACAATCCTGTCCTTCCTTATATACCTTTCCCCCCCCCCTGTTGATTAACAAAGCCAAGTTTAGCACATTTGTGGATTTGTGGACCTCCATGAGTCCTATCCAGCTGTTTGTTCATGGTTCCCAGGTTAAGAATCTTCTCAATTTTGTGATGCTTTAAACATATCAGTCCTCTTCAACCTTCCCCCTCTTCTTTAAGATCTTCTGTTCCAAGCTGTCACTGTCAACTGATGTACAGGTAGGAAGGACCATATGTGTGACTCTTTGCGACCCCATGGATGCCTGCCAGGCTCCTTCTCTGTCCATGGGGATTCTCCAGGCACGAATACTGGAGTGGGTTGCCATGCCCTCCTCTAGGGATCTTCCCAACCCAGTGATTGAACCCACGTCTCCTGCATTGCAGGCAGATTCTTTACTGTCTGAGCTACCAGGGAAACCCGGAAGGACCATATAGTCACATATATAAAGCTGGTTCAAACAGAGACCCTGACCTTGCTCGGAAAAGAGGTTAGAATTATTAGCACTTAGAAAAGTCACTGTCTTGTTGGGAAACTCTCATTGTTTCAATTCTGCTAACCTTTGAGAAATTTTCTAATTGTATCCTTCACCACTCCTGTTAAATAAACTCCTTAACTGGAGACTAAAAGGGATACACTGCAGTTGAACTGGACTCTCCCCGCCTGAGAAGGCGTCGCCCTGGCCTCAGACACAGCCAGCCTCCGAGTGGTGTATGCTGCCTTGAGCTTCGTCCCTCACCGGGAGCCTTCCCCTCCTCAGCCTGGGCGGGTTTCCTGCCTCAGATTTTCTTTATGGGGAATAATTGGGTGCTATTTAATCACAGAGTTCCATGGAAAAGAATATGAGTGGACTAAACAAAGTAGACGGTTAAGTAGTTCATAGTAAGTTAGATCTTTTTCTCGGGAAAATGAAAAATTCTTGTTTAAAAAGTTTTTGTTAAAAAATTTGTTAAAAAATTTTTATAAAGAGTTTTATAGAGCACAGAGTGAAAATCACTTTTCCTACCTCTGCAATGCTCACTTCCATTTCTCAAGGTGAATAGTTTATCTTCCTTGTGTTTTTATCAAGCATATAATAGCGTGGTGTAGCTTTGTTTGTTTTTATAACACCGAGATCGCATTATGCACGTGGTGTAGCTTACTTCTTCCACCTAGCAGAGCAGCTCAGACATGCTTCTGTGGATGTGCTTCATAAGTGCTGGTGTACCTTCCTTTTTCTTGTCTTTCTTAATGCTTAGTTTTCTTTATTTACTCGTGTTTAGAGTAATGAGTTGATAACCTTGACCTCCAAAGAAGACTAATAAGTATTTTTTCTCATAACTGTGAACTCATGGGTTTTACCATATTTGCTGAGCTTTAGTCCACTTTAGTCATTACCCTTTAGGCACAGAGAGCCTCATCCTTGTTGAGAAGGAGCCTCTTTTGACGTGACTCAGTCGGTGTCACTGACTTTCAGGTAGGACCAGGCATTCCAGGCTGTTCTTTCCTCCAAATTAGAATTAAAATTTGGGTTAAGCCTCAGTTTTATTGTGTGCTGTGTTTAGGAAAATCTGTCTCACTGGGTTTAATCAGATCTCCGTGCTGCACCCCTGGGTGTGCCTTATCAGTCCATCTCCAGGTATGTGTGAGAGCCTCCAGGTGCAGAGAAGGCAGCTAGAGCCTGGTGTGTAGCCAGCGAGTCACCTCATCTTCCTCTTCCTCCCAAACCAAGCAAACCACAGCCTGAATAGCAAAAACAATATCCTTATTATGTCCTCAGAGTTTTATCTTTTATCTTAAGACTATTTATGGGACAGCACTGATCCATTGAAAAGAAAGCAGTTTAGGGCTATATACAAATCTAGGGATTTTTTTTTTTTTTCAGTTTTATTTTACAGTAACTTACATATAAATAACACTCACCCATTTAGCCTAGTTCAATAAGTTTTGGAAAACGCAGTTTTGCAGCCAATGAGTGATCATATTTCCATTACCCCCAACTCAAAAATTCTTTTGCCCCCTTGCAGTTAAGCCGTGTCCCCAGCCCAGTGCTAGGTGAACCACTGACTGTTTTGGATGCTCTACTTTGGCCTTTTCTAGAATTTCGTATAAATGGGATCATTATGGTGTATAGTTTTTTTTGTGTCTGGCTTCCACGGGCTTCCCTGGTAGCTCAGATGGCAAAGAATCTGCCTGCAAGGTGAAAGATCTGGGTTCGATCCCTGGGTCAGGAAGATCTCCTGGGGAAGGGAATGGCAATCCACTCCGGTGTTCTTGTCTCAGAAATCCCATGGACAGAGGAGCCTGGCAGGCGACAGTCCAGACGGTGGCAAAGAATCGGACACGACTGAGCAACTAACGCTTTCACAGTTTCTTCCACTTTGTGTATATTTTTGAGATTTATCCTTGCTGTTTTGTGTATGAGTAGTTCAGTCCTTTTTTTTTTTGACTCAGTAATACTCCATTCTCTGGATAAACTAATACATTTGAAGTTGGGCTGTTTCCCTTTCTTGTTTTTGGCAATTATGAATAATGCTGATATAAACACTTGTGGACAGGGAAGTCTGACGTGCTGCATTTTATGGAGGTTGCAAAGAGTAGGACAAGACTTAGCAACTGAATAACAAACATCTGTGTATGAGGCTTTGTGTGGACAAGTTTTAATTTTCTTGAGATACCTTGAAATGAGGATTCCTGAATTATATATTCAGTGTATATTTAATTTTTCAAAAAATTGCCAAAATGCCCTGTCTCCTGCAGAAGCTATTCTGTCATTCCATCTTCTAATTTTCCTACTTCTCATGTCCAGCCTGCTTTCTGGAAGTCTTCCCTTTCCTGCCAATTCCTAGTTCTTCAGTATCTTATTGCCCTGACCTCTCAACATGCAAAATAGCTGGTATATGTGTGTATAAAAGTATATAAAGTATATAAAAGTATATAATGTGTATAAAAGCACAGACTCTGAGGGCAGTTATGAGGGTTTGACTCCTAACTCCACTACTTGTTTACTTCTGTGACCCTGGGCAAAACCTAACCTCCTACCTCCTCTTTCACCATCTGTGAAATGGGAACGTGAGCAGGACCTTTCTCTCATTTTTCTTTTTTTGATTTATTTTACATTTATTTTAATTTTTTAAAAATTAAAATGAAATTTAGTTGACTTACAATATTAATTTCTGATGTGCAATATAGTAATTTGATATTTTTTGTAGATTATACATCATATGAAGTTATTATAAAATATTGACTGTATTCCATGTGCGATACAGTATGCCCTAGTCATTTATTTTTTTAAATTTTTATTGGAGTATGCTAGAACTGGTGTGAAGCTCTTATCATAGTGCTTGGTGCATAGTGTCTGGCCATTCATTGTTAGCTGTTATCAGAGTGTGTGTGAATGTGTGTGTATTTGTGCAGAGAGGGTGTTGCGTAGTTTTCATTCTTTAAACTTTAGTTCTCTGTTCACCTTCTTTTCATCTGAAAGGATCTTATGAAATTAAGCAACTTAAGTGACAAAATATCACAGCAAGCATGCTTCTGAAACGCTGAGGTATAATCGACACAACTGTATTTGCTCACCTGGAATGTAAAGTTGGAAGTAATAATAATGGATATTTATGTAATGCTTTAACTTTGAATATTTTACCCTTTATGGACAGGTATTTCATAGTGAAAGACTTAGAAGGTCTAGGGCTGCAATTTCTTGGTCTTTGTAATAGTGAGATGGCAGACCAGTCCATGATGTGATAAACACAGATGGGGCAGGTGAGCTGTCTGAGCTTTTTATCAGGAAATTCTAAACATGAACTCTATAACCTTTCATGCCAGTCATATCTGCCATGGGTCCAGTCATAACACAGAAGGCAGTAGGTGGTATATAGAAAGGGCCTTCTTCCTAACACAAGATCCCTTTGACAGCATTTCTCATCTGCCTCTGCCTGAACACTATTGTGAAAGCTGACTTGCCTGTGATTAATTTGCTATTGTTCTTCAAATAGCATGATCTCTATATTATACCGGCTTCCCTGTGTGCCCAACTTTGGAGATAGGCTATTTTGTCAGGGTACCACTTAAAATGTGGCAGCTATAATTGAGCTCAGCATTCTGAATGTGCATCATTAGCCTAATATTCTGAATGTGTCCCCAGTTCTCTGGTTGAAGCTCCATTCTTCCGTGAATCAGCCTGAAATGTCTCTATCACCTGTCCAGTCGCAATATCACGGTATTCGTTTATTATATTTGGGGTGAACATATACTTTATCATCTAAATTAGGATACTTTTGAGAGTAAAAAAGGACACAGTAATTAAGCTCAGGCACCAGGCATAAAACCAGAATTGGCCTGGACACATAAAATTATATGAAGTTGAACTCAAATCTGTCAGACACTCAAGCAGCTGCATTTTTCTGAATTTAAATTCAGAACTGTACTTTTGTTAAAGTTTCATTGTGTTGACGTTTGTCCTGTAGAGATTATTTCAAATCTAGATTTTTGTCTGTCAAATTAATTATTCATCCCCATTCTGCGCCATCTGAAAATTTGATACACACCTTTCTTGCACGTCTTTCCCAGTCATTGGTTAATATAAAAGTTACCTCCCCAGATCCACAGCACTGGCTCATCTCCACTTTTAAACTGAGGCCCAGGATCTTAGAGTGTTCCCGTCTCAAATATTTGCATTTTAACGGGAGACAAAAATGAGTAAAACCTTTTGGAGCAGAAAGAACAGGAATCTAACGATTGTTTCTCAGGCAACGTGGCAGGTGCTTCCTCTGCAAATTTTGAGCATCTTCCATATACTAGACATCAGGTGCTGAAGGCAGTGTTGTGCACTATGCTTGGTTGCTCAGTCGTGTCCGACTCTTTGTGACCCCGTGGACTGCAGCCCGCCAGGCTCCTCTGTCCATGGGATTTTCCAGGCAAGAATTCTGGAGTGGGTTGCCATGCCCTCCTCCAGGGGATCTTCCCACCCAGGGATCAAACCCAGGGGGATTCTTTACCATCTGAGCCACCAGGGAAGCCCAAGAATACTGGAGTGGGTAGCCTAAATCCTTCTCCACGGGAACTTCCTGACCCAGGAATTGAACCAGGGTCTCCTGCATTGCAGGTGGATTCTTTACCAGCTGAGCTACCAGGGAAGCTGAATGTAGAGTTACATGCAAGCATGTTAGTTATAAAAAATGCCATCGGATGTATAGATAAGGTTGTAAAGGTAGAGGAGGTGTTTCCTCTACAGATTCTGAGCATTTTCCATATGTCAGATAGTAGGTGGTGAATGTAGAGTTACATGCAAAATGTTAATTAGCAAAAGGTGCCGTCTGATGGATAGGTAAGGTAGTAAAGGTAGAGAGGTCAACTAGAGTGAGGGTGAAAAAGAGGAAGATATATTCCAACGGGTATCTTCCTGTTCTATTGTAATTGCCAATATAGAAACTTAATGGGGCAATTAATAGAAGGATAATTTTTATTTCAAAGTAAAAACTGGATTTCAAAAGTCTCTAAATCAAGACAAAGCTCCTTTGATCATGTCAGTTTTTGCTCCTCTTGACAACAGAATTCCTTCCTTCCTTTGTTTCCTTTCCTTCCCCTCCTTTTCTCCTCTCTTTATATAGATTTGTTTTTTTAAAATTTCATTTCCTTTAAAACCCGAACCTGTATTCATGTGCAATCCTATAGAACAGTCACTTTCAAACACTTTGTATTGCAACTCTCAGTGTGGAATACTGAATACTGTACATTTCACATCGTAATCCAGCATGTACCACAGACACACACACACACACACACACACAATCCAGCATGTAACACAGACACACACACACACACAATCCAGCATGTAACACACACACACACACAATCCAGCATGTCACACACACACACACACTCCAGCATGTAACACACACACACACACAATCCAGCATGTACGACACACACACACACACAATCCAGCATGTACAACACACACACACACACACAATCCAGCATGTAACACACACACACACAATCCAGCATGTAACACACACAATCCAGCATGTACCACACACACACACAATCCAGCATATACCACACACACACACACACAATCCAGCATGTACCACATACACACACACACACAATCCAGCATGTACCACATACACACACACACACACACACACACAATCCAGCATGTACCACAGACACACACACACATGCACAATCCAGCATGTAACACACACACACACACCCACACACAATCCAGCATGTAACACAGACACACACACACACACACAAAATCCAGCATGTAACACACACACACGCACACACACACACAATCCAGCATGTACCACACACACACACACACGCACAATCCAGCATGTACCACACACACACACACACGCACAATCCAGCATGTAACACAGACACACACACAATCCAGCATGTAACACAGACACACACACACACACAATCCAGCATGTAACACACACACACACACACACACAATCCAGCATGTAACATACACACACACACAATCCAGCATGTACCACACACACACACACACACACACACACATAATCCAGCATGTAACACAGAAACACACACACACAATCCAGCATGTAACACAGACACACACACACACACAGTCCAGCATGTCACACACACACACACACACACACAATCCAGCATGTAACACAGACACACACACACACACACACACACACAGTCCAGCATGTCACACACACACACACACACACACACACACAGTCCAGCATGTCACACACACACACGCACACACGAAACCAGCTTCTTGAACAGAACACCTGGTAGTGCAGTGACCCCCGCCCGCCTCCCCTTCTCTCCCCTTTTCTCCATTTCACTCCGTCCCTCTTGAAGCTCCATGCTGATGTATGGTAGAAACCATCACAATATTATAAAATAATTATCCTCCAGTTAAAAATAAAATTAAAAAGTCAAATGCCATTTCATTCCATCCCATTTCATTTCAGTCCATTCAAAAAGGGCTGATTGAAGCCAAATAAACCGACTTCAAACTTGGTTTGCACAATTACAGTTTTTAAAACAATTGTTGTTGTTCAGTTGCTAAGTCATGTCTGACTGTGACCTCAGGAATTGCAGCATGCCAGGCTTCCCTGTCCTTCACTATTTCCCAGAGATTGCTCAAACTCGTGTCCATTGAATTATTGTCCATTTACTTGTAAATTATCTATAGAGATAGATGTTTTATGGTCATAATAATCAACAAAAAGTAGTTTTACTTGGGCACAACTCTGCCATAATAGTGATGATTAGGACTTTGTGATCTTTTTTTTCCTTATGGGTAAATATCTGCTCACAGAGGACCTATCATGAGACACTGATTTTGTTTTGGTTTTTCTGTATGGGTATAACAATGAATTCAACAGCTAGATAATGAACAGCAAGAAATTCTTCAATCTAAATATTACATAACTCTCCATTACATAATTATAACTTGGCATAAAATGTTTTGTGTTCACCTTTAAAACGGTTTAAGCCAGGAGTTATTATTGCCATGCTGCAATTGGTTTAAAAAGCCCATCACTATAAAGTTATTTTACCTGTCTTAAAAGTTTAGTTATTCAGCTATTTGAAAATTACTACTTTTAAAGTGGAGGCCTTGAGGCCATGAAATATCCTGCCTAATTGTTTCTAGCTTGCTACTTTGTTACTTCTATTAAGTCAGAGTTGCAGGTACTCAGCCCTTTTTAAAATACATTTTTGGGTCCTTGTAGGAGAGGTTTGGAGAAGGCAATGTCACCCCACTCCAGTACTCTTGCCTGGAAAATCCCATGGAAGGAGGAGCCTGGTGGACTGCAGTCCATGGGGTCGTGAAGAGTTGGACACGACTGAGCAACTTTACTTTCACGCATTGGAGAAGGAAATGGCAACCCACTCCAGTGTTCTTGCCTGGAGAATCCCAGGGACAGGGGAGCCTGGTGGGCTCCTTTGTCCATGGGATTGCAAAGAGCTGGACATGACTGAAGCAACTTGGCATGTATGCACAGAAGTTAAGCATCTCTGAGAGTATGAAACCAGGAAAAGCTAGACTATCATGTTGTGTTTTAATTTCAGTAAATGTACCTAAATTTATCTTTTAGCACATATCAGAATTTTTTTCTTTTTATGGCAGAGCTATAGTTCATTGTAAGTGTATATCACATTTTGTTTATCTATTCATCTCTTGATGGATATTTGGATTTCTTTTATTTCTTGTAAAAACAGAGATTGATCTGGAGTAAATCTAAAAACTATTTTGGAAAATTTAGGATAGATCTTCAGTTTCAGTTTCTTCATTTATCAAACTAAGGCTCACCTCAAAGGGTTTTTAGAAGAATTAAGTTAGGGAATGTGACAAGCTCTGATACATAGGAGATGCTATAAAAGTGTATTATATAATTATAAATGAAAATACAAGTAAACACATAAAATATATATAAATAAGTATCATGTATATGTATGTCTATGTCTATGTGTATGGTGGTGGTAGTGGTTTAGTTGCTTTGTGATGTCCATCTCGTTTGTGATCCTATGGACTGTAGCCCACCAGGTTCCTCTGTCCGTGGAATTCTCCAGGCAAGAATAGTGGAGTGGGTTGCCATTTCCTTTTCCAGGGGATCTTCCTAACCCAGAAATCAAACCCACACCTCCTGCTTGGCAGGCAGATTCTTTATCACTGAGCCACCATGGGAAGCCCTATGTCTATATGTATACACACACACATTTATGTATGTATAAATTTGCTTCAGTTTCTTTCAGACTTGATATTTGTGTATTATGACTTGAAGATTTGCATTTTGATTTTGGAATCAGCCTGCTTAATACACATTTTTTGATTGTCAGTGTTAATATGAAACTTTAAGAATGGGAAATTAATTGAAAATTATAAATTATGATGTTTTGATAGTGAATTCTGCTTAGGCCTAGTGTTTGCTTAATGCTAAAATTAAAACCTTGACAGGAATGAAAATAAGCATTGGCACATTTGAATTTTATTTTTCTGTCTCACTCCAGAGGAAGCAGAATATAAAATTTCATTTGTTTTTGAGAATTTAGCCATTAATGTAGGAATCAGGTAATAAATGTTTTTGAGACTAAGATTTTGTAACATTCCTATTGATGTCTTAGCTTTTAATTGATTATATATGCATATATGGCATATTGGGCTTCCCTTGTGGCTCAGCTGGTAAAGAATCCACCTGCAATGCAGGAGACCTGGGTTCAATCCCTGGGTTGGTAAGATCCCCTGGAGAAGGGAAAGCCTACCCACTCCAGTATTCTGGTCTGGAGAATTCCATGGACTGTATAGTCCTTGGGGTCACCAAGAGTCAGACACGACTGAGCGACTTTTATGTCGCCTACTTCCCATGATAAAACATAAATGTTCCTTTGAGGTATTATAATTGTTTTATATCTATCTATATAGATATCAGAATTCTATATATTTATAGATGTAGATAGATATCCATGGGGTCGCAAAGAGTCAGACTCGACTGAGTGACTTTCACTCACTCAGATAGATTATATATTTCAGAGGATTTCAGTTCATATTCTGGCTTAATTCCTTACCAACTTTTTGGATTTAAGAGAAGTATCCATTTCTTTCTCTGGAATATAGAGAAAACTATCCTGGCTGACTCTCAATGTTGCTGTGAAGATCAGATGTTCTTTATTATCAATATGCAGAACTCTCTGTAGTTTATGAGGTGCTCCAAGGCAGTTAACTGTATTGAGCAAACCAAGTATGGTATCAGCATCTGTTACCACGGGGCCAGACAGTCACTTCGCGGGGCTTTCAAGCATCCTGTGTGTGATTGAACTTGTTAATATTTGTAAGTTATTTCAATCTATAGATTCTATCTTGAACGACTCAGGCAACTTACTCTGAGCTTTTGCTGCCTATGTCAGAGAAGGGAAAGGTTAGATTTTATCTGGAGCCCCCTTTGAGTTGTAACATTTTCAGCATTTCTCTCTTCAGTAGTAAAATAGCTGACTTTTGCTTAGAAGAAGCTATCTTGCAATCTTCATGCTGGAAGCCACGTATTGTGATAAATTTTAACACATGCTAATACCGGCAGTAAATTTTCTTTGGCCTTTGTAACATTCTAGAAAATGCTTCCCCTCTTAGACACCCTCTATCCTTGCCTTTGGTCATGATCAGGGAGTCGATGTTTGGTTTGAAATTTCCATGCATAAACAAAACAATACAGACTCCTTAAAAAAAATACTCTAAACTTAAAGATTTCTTTACACACACTGTATTTCAGGATACGTTTCTTAGAGAAACTGAAAAACGAAAAGAGGGCTACAATTATATTTTTGGCCAATGAATGTATACCTCTCTGACCAACTGTTAATTCTAATTGCTGGCATCCAGTCACCCCTCATCTGCCTGTCCCTGCCCCTGGGGAGAGTTTTGTTACCACTTTCCATTTTATCATTGGGAAGGGCCTGTTGTCTTCATGGAACTCTGCTCCATCCGGTTTATATTAAAAACAGGAGACGCTCAGAAGCTGTCCCTCCCCACCTTTCTCCATGTGGAGATAATAAAGCTTTTGGCAGCCACGTTCCCTGTAATCAGCATGAGGTAATTTTATAGGCTTCCATGAAAGAACCATTTGTTCAATGCCTGCTTTGTGACACCCATTTGCTGATGGTTTAATGTCTCGCCTCATTTAAATCTTACGACATCTCTTGGAGGGAGAAGAAATGAAACAAAGTTTTCTTTCCACCATTACCAAGGGAAATTGTTGGCTACTACATAACTTGAACTTCATGTATAATAACCTAGAATAGAGTCCTATAGACAGTTTCTGGGGTGCAAAAGCTGCCTTGTATTTTAGGAAGCACTTGTATCTGTGCAAACCAAAACATTTGAGAACTATTTAGTGAGGTATTGCGAGTAGAAATTTAGACTGGTTTCCTTCCAGACGCACATGGAGTCGCTTGGGAAGGCTAGTTCTTTGATGTACAGTGTTACATACTGTGGAATACATGCTCCACGCCATTTGAATGGCTTTCATATTTCTTCCCTCCACGAGCATTTATTAGAAGGTTTAAGATGCCAGCAGATCTTTCAGTTTAACGTGAACATTTCTGGGAGGTTTGATTTCCTTCCATGGTTTTAAAATAAATGTTTCAATTTTAAGACTTTTTTTTTTTTTTTAACAATATTGCTTGACTGAACATAGACTGTTTTGTCAGATTTCTAGCATTTCCTGACCTTCTATAATTCTGCAAAATTGCTGGCCTTAGATCTTAAGGTTAAGTTTTTTTTTTTTTAATTTAACTCTAATTACTTGCTTGTAATTACTTATTTGGGCTTTTGATGTTTGCTCTATGAAACAAACCTTGTCTTTTTTTTTTTTTTAATTATTCTTTGAGTCTTGAAATGCTAGAGTGTTGCTACCTAGTTAATAAATGACACGAAGTAGCTTTGTAATTGGAAAAGTCCCTGAGGTCTTTTTTCCTAGCAGTATATACATCTTTAAATTTAGAGGATGAGCAGACCAAGGGGCCCCAGCGTTCTGGAAGCAGGGTGAGGAGGGTGCTGAGAGAGGAAGGATAGGTCTGGATTCCTGCGTGCCAAAGAAAGTGTTAGTTGCTCAGTCGTGTCTGACTCTTTGTGAGCCCAGGTAGCCCACCAGGCTCCTTTGTCCATGGAATTCTCCAGGCAAGACTATTGGAGTGGGTGGCCATTCCCTTCTCCAGGGGATCTTCCCACCCCAGGAGTTGGGCCCTGGGTTTCCTGCATTGCAGGCGTATTCTTTACCAGCTGAGCCACCAGCGAAGAGAAAGGAAGGCTTTTTGTCAAGGCTGTACCCATGCTGGTGCTAGTTATTGCTTCTGCATATATTAAAAGTTACTACATGGTAGTGGAGACTTCACCCTCTACTTCTTGCCGTGCTGTTTCCGGGAATTTGAGAACTATACAAAAGCACAGTGTGGCGTCTGAGACTGCGGCATCAATGAAGGGGTGAACACCTTGCCATGAATTTGACATTTTGGGGTTACGTTTGGGTTTAATCTGAGAACTCTACTTTTTGAAGCTCTTTGCTGAGAGCTCTGTAAGTGTTTAGTCACTTCTTAATCTTAGTGAAGCTACTGCTGAATGAATGGAGCCATATTAATGATAATACCTTACATTTAATGCTTACTATAGGGCTTTAAAGTTCACAGAGTAATTTCACAGATTTTCTATTATTATTATTATTTTTCTCATCTTAGCAGCCCTGTGAATTAGGTGTGGCAAGTATTATTGTGATCTTTATTGTGCAGTATATTTAAAATCAGACAGAATACATGACTAGCCCAAGAACAGTAGATTTTTTAAAATGTTTTCTAAAGGAGGTAGAAGGAGAGTTACACACTCACTCACACACACACACACACACACACACACACACCCATCACTGTTACCACCAACAGCATTTTTACAGAGGTCTGCATGTCCTAGGTTTCCTCCTGTCAATCAAAATAGTCCTGTGATGTTGGTACCCACACTTCAATTATTTACAAAATGAGATGCCTCCTGGGGAAGGTGGCTGAGGAGAACTATACAGCTGAGGCTCTGAAAATGGAAAGGGCTTTGAAAATGTAAGCCTTAGTGTCAGCTAGACTATCCTCACTTTCCCTCTCCCTCACCCTTCCCCACCCCACACTAATAGGTAAGACTAAGCCTATTGGTTCTGCTACTTTCTTTTTAAATCTGCAGCTACCCTAAAACTCCCATATGCCCAGATCCTCCCTGTCTCTGATCACACTGGCAGTGGACTTTCATGCTGGGCTTCTCATCTTGCTGTTTATGTCATCTTCCATGTGCTGTAAGAGCTGAAAACCCTAAGAACAGGGTGTTTTCTTGGGGTGAAGAGCATACTCCTAACCTAGAACATGGCACTCTGCAGACCCAGATTTCAGCCAGTGTTGCCGATTTCATTTCACAGCCTGGGATGTCATTTTCCTGCCTGGTTGGTAGCTCCCTGGGCATTCTGCTTCTCTGCCCTTGTACCCGCCGTGGGCTCAGTTTGAGATGCAACTCCCCCCACCCCCCACCAACCCCTGCGCATTTGAACCTTCTTGCCAACATGCTGAATTAGTATAGATTCTTTAACACTTGACTTGTGTCTTCTTCTCTGGAAGATTTTTTCTGGATCCCCCTAAACAATGTGAATGGGCTCTTGCATCTTTGAGGCCCACAGCACCTTCTGCAGAGCCTCATTGTGAAAGTTCATCACACAGTCGATGCCTGTTTCACCCACTAGACTGAGAGCTTTCTGAGGACAGGGTCTGAGTCTTCACACCCAGAGGCACAACCTACTAGTCAACCCTAGTTGGCTGGATGTTTGACTGGATGCTTCACAATCGCTTTGGCTATAACGATGAGGATTGTGACAGTTTCTTTGCTAGCTACCCAAGGATACCATTCATTAGAAGTGCTCCTGGGGTGGTCCAGAATTTAGGAAAAAAATATTTTCTTTGTCAAAAGACTATTTCCTAATGGACTTAACTAGGGATTTGAAGTAATGGAGAACCCATTTTTTTTTCTTTCTTCATAGATGAAGGTAATCAGAAGTAGATATTGCAGATTATGGCATTGAGTTCTACTTAAATATAGACTTGTATTTTTGCTGCACTAAACAATGTAGGGTTTGGCCATTCGCCTAATATAGGCCTGTTAAAGCGGTCTGTTGTATTACTTCGGGAGTACTCTTTCGGAGATATCACTAAACAACCTTGGTATGCGTGCTTGTAAAACTTGTATATTCTCTTTGTAGATACTAATATATAGGAATAGTTTCTAGGTGTTATCAGCTATGTTGCCAAGGAAAACAGTTTTTAAATCTAGTTATTTGGGTTTCACACACTTGTGCCTGGTGAGGATTCCTGTCTCCTGCTGTAATTATGACGAGTCTTTTGACCTACTTTGAGCAGCTAGAAGGTATCTGTTTTCTGCTACTTATAAAATATTTACTCATCCACATCAATAACTTTTAGACCAGAAGTTAATAATGTTTTCTATAGGTGTATGTGTGTAGAAGGGAAGCAATCAATAGAGTTTGTATTATTTATAGTTACAAGCTATAGAAAAAAGTCATTATTTCTTCTGAGTTTTAAAAGTTCCTTAAGTAATTTACAGTAATATTTCTTGATCATGTGTGCCATTAGAACCAAAAGCAAGTGAGATTTGAAAAGAGATTGTCTCGGATTTCCCTGGTGGTGCAGTGGATAGGTATCTACCTGCCAATGCAGGGGACAGGGGTTCGACCCCTGGTCCCGGAAGATCCCACATGCCACGGAACAACTAAAGCCGTGTACCACAACTCCTAAGCCTGTGCCCTGGAGCCCTGGTCTGCAACTAGCGAACCCATGTGTTGCAACCACTGAAGCCTGTGAGCCTAGAGCCTGTGCTCCACAAGAGAAGCCACTGCAATGAGAAGCCTGTGTACAACAGTGAAGAGTAGTCCCTGCTCACCGCAACTAGAGAAAATCTGAGCTCAGCAACAAAAGCCCAGTGCAGCCAAAAATAAACAAATAAACAAGAGTATATGAAAAAAGAAAAAAGATCACCTCATTTAATTCTGTACTTAATTTTAAAGAGAATAATAGAATGAGCATATATATATATGTGTATATATATATATATATATAATATAGTCAATAATGTGCCTAAAATTGACATTTGAATTGACTGAATTGTATCTTCGGAAATGTATTTGAAAAATGAAAATGAATGTAAACATTAACACATCAGTCAAAACAAGGTTAATTTATTATATAGAATTTTTACAAATTTTTGTGAGATAAATGAAAATAATGTTTGGATCTTCTGTGACAATACTCCTTTACTATAGAATATTGGGAGTTGACGTCTATTCTAGGTTGTAATCCATTCCACAAACACATAGAATCATTAGCAAATAAAAGCAGTGCTCAGTCAAACTTCCATTTTCCTCTTTAAACAGGAAATATTTGTTTTTTCACTTAGAGATATCACTATATTATTTCACTATGATTTTCTAACTTGATGTTTAGTAGTAGATTTAGGACTATAATCTTAGTTTTTTGTTTTTCTTTGTTTTTCCCTTATAACAATGCAGTGCAATCATTATAACATACTGCATCTCAGATTTCCACACCGTATTCACCCTAGGTATGTGTAACCTTGGGGAATAGATGGCTGAAATGTGATTGCTTGATTGCTGTGATTGTTTCTACTTCTTCCATCACTTTTGACTATCAAAGATACATACCATGAATAAGTAATTGATTGTGCAAGGTCAGATAAGGCGAGGAAAGACACTAATCTGGTTCTACTGACTTTCTAAGACCAGGTACCCCATTATAATTAAGAAGTGCTTAATAACGTTTACATTGGTTTGGTTTCTTTATAAATCACGTTAGCAATGGTTTATTTTAAAAACCCTAAGCTAATGAAAAGGGTGGTATTTTAACAGACTAACTAATTATTTGAGAAGAAATGTTATGGGTAGAATTTAAGAATTCACCAGAGAGTGGGCTAAAGGATGTTTAAATGTTATTTATGCTCAGACATTCAAGACTCTAACACTCAGCTATAAGGGAAATCTAAAATATGCTGGTCTCCTTAGTTACAGTGTTTTCGTTTGTTGGTTTGTCACAGACTGCCTGTTTAAGGTGTGCCCTATGAACCGATACTCTGCTCAGAAGCAATATTGGAAAGCCAAGCAAGCTAAACAAGGGAACCACACAGAGGCAGCCTTGCTGAAGAAATTACAGGTAAGGACCAGCCTTCCATCTCTCTGGCTTAAGACAGAGCAAGTACAACAATAACAAAAGGTCTATTCCATAGCTTAGTGATTGCCCTCAGTACACTGAGATCCAGAATAGATGTGGCAACATGCTGAAAGTGGAAAGGACTGTGAAGTCCTTTTAATCAGTGTATGACTACTGATTTCCTGGTGTGTAGGGAATGTATTTCTTGCTATTTATTAGGGTGTGCCAGACCAGTTCAGATATTCACAGCACACTGAAAACCAATTCAGAATCTCTGCAGGAATATCAAATCCAGTTATATTTTACCTGACATAGGACCCCATTTTTTTTGAAAGACGATCAGAAAAAAAAATTAAAAGTCTATTGTTTCTGATTTGGACTCTGTGTAAGTTTAATAGGACTTCGTGTGTCATTAAAATTCCTGTTACTTTTAGAATTGAAACTGTATTTTGAAGCCTTTGAAATTTATCTGTGTTTGGCTTCTCTAGCAATATTCCTAATGAAAATAATTTTTTAAGACCAGACTGCTTAGTCCTTTTTCTGAAATTTCCAACATAAGAGCATATCAGTATATTTTAGGCTGCATTTCAGCATTAAACTGAGAGAATTGTCACACATTTTAATCATATATTTAGTTACTGCCCCACTTCTCCCTAAGCACCAAGTTTAAAGCAATCCACCTATTTTAGTCTCGATTGTATTCTTTGTCCCTAAAATAAACCTTTTTTCTGTGTCAGCTATTGTTCTCTATTTGTTATGCTTTCACAGTAAATATTTGATAATCACTTTACAGCATGCTGCAGAACTGGAACAAAAACAAAATGAATCAGAGAATAAGAAGCTATTGGGAGAAATTGTGAAGTACAGTAATGTTATACAAGTAAGTGTCTATTTATTTTCATGTAAAAGAGATGAATATTTTATCAATAATTTGCATTTGGTAGAAATGCCAACCTGTATTAAAATTGGGGGCTACAATAGTTTGTTCTTTGGTCAGAATTATACAGACAGTGTGATATTTTCAGTTGATATTCAGCACATCATTCTATATGAATAAATCTGGTGTGTACACATAAAGAAATGAGCTTATCTAGATGTATTGCACAAATTATTAAATCAAAAGGAAGAAGATGGGGAAAAGCTTGTAATAAAATAGTCTTTTAGAATTAATGAGACTAAACATGTAACATATGAAGCTTTATCTTTTCATTTTGTAGGGAGGAAAGTTTTCAAAATGTACTTTTAGATGAGAACTGTCCTTGAGTTATTATATCTTCTATTTCAATTAATATGCACACTGATTTATTTCATCAGCATTTCTTTCTTGTGCTTCACTTAGATCTTTTAATTTTTTACTTGATAGTTGTTAATATATGCCCCACCTTGTTCCAAAAAGAATGTAAGGCATTTTCAAAAATACTTTTCACATAATAAGATAAAATAGAAATAAATAAGGCAACTGGATCAAAGGGAAAATACTGATTGCATGAATAAAGTGAAGTCAAAGGTGAAGCATGTTTATCATATCCATGTTGTAAAGGCTGGTAAACTTTGAGTTGAAGCCTTTTTGTTGCTTGTCGAGGTATAAGGCCATGTAAAATATTGCGATATTCACATGTTAGTAGAAGGCCGGTACAGAGAACTAAGTCAGAAGTTTGGAAGCACAAACATTCTCAGGAAGAGGACCAGAGAACTGTTTCTCCAATGAGCTCTCATAAAGAGGACACTGTTTAATATAGTAAACAATGGCCCTAACAACTTCCTTACCATAAATGCTACAATGAGGTGTTTCATAGAGCTGTTTCAAAAAATAACATCCCCTGATGTTTTGTTATTGGTCAGTGGCCAAGTGCCAGAGCACGGGACCAACAGAGCAATTCTCTGATGGGGCAAGAGGAGAGCCCTGGGTCTGCGACTCCCCGGTTGTTACGAGTTAATCCCATAATAGACTGTGTGTTACCTGTGGCTGAATGTCCCTTGGGTGGTCCTCCATAGCTAGAGTTTCTCTTAACCAAGTTTTGCTTCATATTAAGTACCAGCAAGCAGAACTTAGGTTTCTTGTCAAGAATCTGACTTGCAAATATTTCCCAACACGTTAAGGGCTGAGCCACACGCTCTAACAGGGTGGATTCCAAAAGGACTGGAGTTGGCCCATGAGGGTTTTCACTGATTTCACTGGAAATTTCTGAGATAATTTCCTTTTTATTTTGTGGATGTTAAAACGACCGTTCTTTTTTTGAAAAGATTGGATTAATAAACAGGAAGTTTATTTGTTTCAGTTTTCCTACTCAGAATAGTGTCTTGGAAAGGGTTTGCCCATGGGATCCAGATAACCCCAGCGGTGGCCCTCCTGCCTTCATCTGAGAAGGAGCGGGATCGTGTCCTCTTGTGGGAGAGGTTGTTTAGGATGAGCAGTTGGTCTCCTCACACAGGGGGATAAGGGCTGGTTTTAGGCAGTGGTGGTTAATAATATGAAGTGGGTTGATGCTTTATTCCAGTTCCTTGCTTATCCTTTAATATAGTTTGCTTTTGTGGCCAGGCAGGAATTGAGAAAGAATATATTGAGTTGATCAAAGAGTTCATTCAGGCTTTTCTGTAATATCTTATGAAAACCTGAATAAACATGTTCGCAAACCCAGTAGTGAGGAGTAACATCCTGGTCTCTTTGGAAAGCCTGGGTTTGTCCTATTGTTTATCAGTAGATGAAAATCATTCAGGGACGTGTCCTTAGGTTTTTTTCCTTATGTGCTCACTTCCTATGAAACAGCACTGGGGGTGGAGGTGAGGAGGAACCCAGAGAAAGTTAACTTGGAAAGATGGTAAGTCTGCAAAGAGCTTCTTTGTTTACTCTCTCCCCTGAGCCGTGGTATGTGGATATGTGATTTAAATATAAATATATGTGTGTAATGAACAGAGGAGATCAAAGAATGAAGGCAGTAATCCCTATCTTTTCCCTACAGCTACTGCATATAAAAAGCAACAAGTATCTGACTGTCAACAAGAGATTACCTGCTTTACTCGAGAAGAATGCCATGCGTGTGTCCTTGGATGCTGCGGGAAATGAAGGGTCTTGGTTTTATATTCATCCCTTCTGGAAGCTGAGAAGCGAGGGCGACAATGTATGTAGCTCTAAGATGAAGAGAAAAAGTGTGTTCTTAAAGATGTTAGTTCTTAATAATGGGAGAATCCAAAAAGTGCGAAGAAAGAAAAGATAGTTTTCAAGCTTCCACATATTATTTTACGTTAATTTCTTTAATAGGTTGAAAGCATTTATTTATAGTACAGATTGTGCTCGGGAATCATACAAAGACTAAGATCAGATTGATTTAAAATCATCTTCCAGACAGAATTTTGTGAAAGAATTTTAAGTAACAGAATTTGCTTCTTGGCCTTATTCAGGAGGGAGTGTGGCTGTATAGAATAAGCTGTGTTTAGGAGATGGGAGTTTATTCCTTTGAATTAATAGAGTAACACAGCAAATTATGACAATGTCATTTATTGGCTCAGTGGCCAGTTGTTTACAATCTGTACAACTTAATAAATGTGCAATGTATGAGGAGATGTGTAATGTAATGATTGGCAGTGGCTCATTGGTGACAATACTTAAATATGTTATAGCATATGAATTTTAGTAGTTGCAAAATATTTTTCTGCTGCTTTATGGAGCAGAGAAAATAAAAATTACGTGTGATGATTTAATAAGATCAATAGTTAGATATTTTTGTGTGTAATAGATGAAGTAGCAGGTGACAGTCCCTGGCATGTGGGAGATGCTTAATAAATTCTGGTTGACACCAAGTACTCAATAAATTTTGTAAATAGAATACAAATATTGAGTCAGGTGATCAATAAAAATAGTTGAGATTTTAAAAAATTAACATTAAAAGTTGAAAGCAATGTTAAGGTCTTATTATTCTGACAGTTTTCTCAATCAATACTATAATGATATTTTAAAATGTATTGGCTGTTTCTTGTCTTAGGAATGTCTTATATTGTAATAAATCTATTTTTCCAGTGAATTTTGAAGTCGAAATTCAACTCCACAGGTTACAAGCTTCATGGTTTAATTTGGTTAATAGATTAGCTGATGGTATCCTCCTTCGGTAAGGTTTGGGAGAAGCATGGCATGCAGGAATGTAATGCACTTTAAACTTGTTTTGGATTCCTTGAAAATAAGTTATTTTCTTTTTTCTTTTGGCATCAAGTGATATGTGCTGTGAGCATGACATATATTTTAATTTCAGTAGGTAGTTAATTACAGTCAACTCTCAATCATTCGGGGACTGGTCATGCAGCTTAAGAACAACCTGTGTCTTTGGATGCCCTGTTTTAAAATACTTCTCCAGTCCCCCTCACTGAGTAGGGTCCCTGTTTGCAGGTAGTCAATGAAAATTAAGCATGAAAACAAACAAGAGCTGAGCTCAGGCTCTCAAGGAATGGGATGAAATCGTTGGATAAATTAGAGCCTTGAGATTAGCGTGGATTTTATTAATTCATGCTATCTAATTTGTCATCTTATCTATTCCTTTCCCTACTCCCAAATGCCTTTATGGACTTCTTTCATGGTTCAGATGGTAAAGAATCTACCTTCAATGTGGGAGAACCAGGTTCGATCCCTGGGTCGGGAAGCTCCCCTGGAAAAGGGAATGGCAACCCGCTCCACTATTCTTACCTGGAGAATCCCCATAGACAGAGGAGCCTGGTGGGCTACAGTTCATGGGGTCACAAAGAGTTGGACATGACTGAATGATGAACAGTAAGCTCCAAATGTCAATAAGGATGATTTTATTAATTCATCCTATCTAATTTTTCATCTTATATTCCTTTCCCTACTCCCAAATGTCTTTACAGGATCAAAGAGAGTTGACTGTAATGAACTATTTCAAATAATTAGTTGGACTGGATTGCAGGATGGGGAACAACCTACCACCCAAGCACTTCATCTTTGTTAAAGTGGATAGTATAATTGTTACATGCAAAATAGAGATCCTCCTTATATGGATGTGCTCCATAAAGCATGGCTAAAACAACCTTACACATTGCTTTTTGCTGAAATAGCTCACTGTTTTTGCTCACCACTGTAGCTTTTGTGTGTGATTAAGGTTGCTGTGAAAGCATAAGCACATCCATAGACCTTTATTTCCATGAAAATAATTATATCATAATGCTCATTTTCCTCCTTAGGAATAGGTAGCATTTTTCTAAAATATAAGTGTACTGTATTTTATTGAAGGCAGTTGGAAACCCTGTCATTTCATAACAAGTGGTTTAATTACTATTGATTTTTTGAAGCAGTTTTTCATAAAATTTTTTAAATTATCAAAGTATGATAACACTTACTGGAGACTTGGAAAATACAGAGCCAAGTTACATATATTTCCACTATATGTTACAATTATTTTTTAAGTAGATAATTAAAATTTTTTGGTTGGCATTTCAGTATCATACTCTCAGAAATTAGTAGAATGAATAGATAGAAAAGTAGAAGGGATATAGTAGATTTGAAGAGCACTATGAACTGATTCAACATAATTAAGCTTTATACAATTTTCACACAACAGGATACAAATTCTATTCATTTCCATGACTGTATAAGACTATAGATTAAAAAAAAATTAAACTAAAAAGAAGAAATTGCAAGATTTAAAGGACTTTTAAATTTCTATTTTATTATTTACTAATTAGTTAAGTTGCGATTTAGGTTATAACTACCCAAAAGATGTTCAGTGACTGAAAGCTAATGTAAGACTAAGGCTGATGATAGGCTAGAGAGAAAAGTGCTCATATCCTCAAAGAATCAGTGGTTTCTACTGTTTAAGGCCATCTCTGTCATATATATCTTACAGAATTTCAGGGTAGATAATTTTTGGGGAAAAAATAGTTTCATGTATCCCTCAACTTTTAGCTGTGTAGATGTCCTTGCTTGTTGTTGCTCAGAAAGTCACTGGGGACAGCTTTGAGCAGAGTACATAAATATTTTATTTTTGTTTATCTTCCCTTGATTGAGTTGTTAATTTTTCATCCTCAACTTTGATCTAAGAAGACATCGGTTCTTTACCTTGATAGTAGATTTTAAAAGGGAGAAACGGTCAGATATTTCTTTCAGTCAAGAAATAGAAAAACAACCCTTAGGGAAAGAGCCTCTTTAAATAGCAAGTAGATTTCACCCTTTTGAAAACCTAGACTCCTTGGAATTCCAGAGCAGGTGAGACTTGATCCCTGGTGTTTTGATTTCTGCTGCAGTGTTCTTTTCACAACACCAGGTGCCACTTCAAAAGAAGGGTGGCTGCTGGTGGTATTGTGTTGCTCTTTATTTCCAGTAAAATCCCAGCATGAATCTTCCATGGCTGTTACATAGAATCAGCAGAAATGCTTTTGGAATTGCAGTTTTTTAAAATGTGTGTGCACTAGAGTGAACGTGATATGGCAGAAAATGATATCATCCTCGAGTTCTGTATTAAATATATGGCTTCTCAGAGGACATCTCTCTGCGTCAGTGGATCAGGCTCTATGCCTGCACTCTTCTGAAAATACTACCAAATTTACCAAGTTGTCTAAACAGATAAGAATTCCTCAAGAATAGAGACTACTTCTTACATACACTTGTGTTACTCCTAGCACGTCTTACTGTTCTTTTTGTATCTTATGATTAGCATCTTGTCCATTTCATTTGTCAGTTTTATTCATCATGTGTGATCAAAGTAACCATTGTCAACAACAAGACCTAGGACCTGGAAATTAGTGAGATCATGTTAGATTCTCCTTATGAATACCACACTTAAGAATCTTTGAAGTTGGTGACATTTTGGCTATATGACTAGTCTCAAAGTTATAGAAGACTTTACAGCTATTGTTTTGAAGTAAAACTAATATAGGGATTGATCCAAAGCTTACAGAAAACTATGGTAAAATACTGAGTCTTAGAGCACTGACTATAGGTGCAACCAAAGTATTCTTTTAATTAGTAAGATGTAGCTAAAATACGTCATTATAGTTAGCAACTTATTGGCTAATATTTATAGAGTACAGACAGGAATGATAGTGAACCAAATCTAACTGTTGTTTAGGAAGTTGGAAGACCAGATGTAGTATTGGCAGAGTGCAGTGTTGAGTCCCAGTGTCTTGTAGAATGGAAGACTATTCACGTGTCTACATGATTTTGACACTTGGAGTTGGCTTGGTGTCATGTGCAATAACATATGTTTTTGTTTTTTGAGGGAGGTATTGAAAATATGTCTGTCATGTTGATTTTTGTTTATTTTGTTTGTAATTTAATTGCTTAAAATAGATACCAATTCGTGATTCAAAGATAGAAAACAATATAAAGATATATAGGGAGAAGTCTCTTTTTCATCCTTTTTCCCATGTTCCCAGTTCCCACTTCTCTTTTTCACAGTTAACCACTGGGATGATTTCTTATGTGTATACTCCTACTCTCCCTTTTTGACGCAAACATAGCCCAGTTCTGCCCTCTCATCCTCTCAGCACAGTCTCTAAATGATTTTTTCCATATCTGGACATAATAAAGAGCTTCTGTAATGGTTCTTTCTGAATCACAGCCTCCACCTGATTATGGACTTGAAAGGCAGGATGGTGAACAGAGACCAGTCCTGTAAATAACAGAAGCCATTCCTGCAAACCAAAGAATAACCTCCTTTTGCTCGACTGATGAGCTTATGGCTTCTCTATCATATTTGAATCTCCAGGTATAGTTTGTGACAACAGTACTGTAGGTGAAGTAGACTCTTGTATATAATTTATTGACATTGAAAATGTGAAATTATGTTCCTTAAAGTCTTAGTCTAGATTCAGATCCAGGGAGAAGACGTTTTATCTGTTTTTATTGTCTCAGTCCTAATTTGTTTTTCAGTTATCTATTAATCTATTCTAATATTTAGTTGATATGCAATATGCAAAGGGAAGGTATTGGTTTTCATTTCTGAAGTGGTGAGCAATTTTGTGAAGAAGAGTGAAGGTACTACAGAAGTAAATCTTCTAGTGGAACTTGACAAAAGTAACTTTAATAACTATAACATAACTGTTCACTATTATCATTAAGAAAAGCACAACTTCATTTCCCTGCAGTGATGAATAGACACTTAAAGATCAAGCAGACATTGTTAATAAAAAGATCAACTTTGACTTATTTCTTTAGAGCACTTTTCCCATAATTAATTTTAATTTTTATTTACAAATGAGCACCAGGTTTAAGGAACACTGTTAGTATTGGATGTTTAAGATTAAAGGGAACTGGTTACCCAGCGCCCAAACTATAAACATGTTCCTACAGAGTCATACCAGATTCTTTATTTTCTGAATCCAGATGATATTAGAATGTTTATTAAATTTCTGAGACTATGGGACAGATCAAATATAGTAGATTTGTTTTTAATTTAGAGCAAATACAAATGTATAAGATTCCCTGCTTGCACTTGAAGTGGTTTTAATGTTTAGGCAGATTTTTGTTTTGTGGCAGATGTATTCATTCTTGATAGCTCCTATGTACATGGCATCAGACCTCTGTGGAGGGATGCTGACCTAATTACTGACATTAAGAAAGCTCTAACTGAAATGGCAAACCAATAAGAAAAGAATCTAGGGACTTCCTTGGCAGTCCAGTGGTTAAGATTCCATGCTTCTACCCCAAGGGGTGTGGATTTGATCCTGGTTGGGGAACTAGGATCCCACATGCCAAGCAAAAGAAAAAAAAAATCTGCACCAGTTTTATGAATCCACACTTATAGGCCCTGTGGGACATGATTATATAATCATTTATCAGAAGATATTTTATCTTAAAGAGAAAAGAATTGACCTAAAATTGGGAAACAAGTCAAATATTAGGTCAATAATGAGGACTTTTTACAGTTATTTTTAGCATCAAATATATCACCACAGATCCATGCAGTGTCTCAGTTGCAACTTGATTCTGATTTCCAGATTGTTGTTGGAGATAAAGTTGTTTTGATGCCCGTGAATGCAGGACAGCCACTGCATGCCAGCAACATAGAACTACTCGATAATCCAGGGTGTAAAGAGGTAAGTTTGGGAGGAAAGGAAGTGAATTTGTTGATTTTTATCACGAGAAGAAAAAGAAATCTTATAGTTTCTTTCATTGTTTTCATAAGCATAAGCCCAGTTTATGCTAGTTATTATTACTAAGATACCTATAGGTTTTGAATGGTCCTTTGAAGATATTTTTTGACATACATACCCCATTGTCCAAAGTTGTTCTTTTTTCTCCTTCCTCTGGTTGAAGTAATAATTCATGGTATAGAATGGAACCTGCCGTCTTATAACTTAACATCTCTTCATTAATAGGTGAATGCTGTTAATTGCAACACTAGCTGGAAAATCACTTTGTTCATGAAATACAGTTCCTATCGAGAAGATGTACTAAAAGGAGTAAGTATGTTACGTAGGACATTTGCTGGAAGAATCGAAGCTTGTCTTACTGAGCTTCTAGATGCAAAACCTATGTGTTCACTGTGTTTGAAGCTTAGAATGTGACTGTAAACCTTAAACTCATGTTGAGTTTTCCTTCCTATATTTGGAAATGTATACGTAATCATTAAAAGCCAAGTGTTAGCAGAAGGGCCCAGAGTATCAAAAACCTACAGAGTCACCTACTTCTTACGTCTGTTTGTTCAAACTTTTGTTGAAAATAGTTTTTATTTATTTTTAGTTGAAGGATAATTGCTTTACGGTATTGGTTTCCTTTCTGCCATTCATCAACATGAATTAGCCATAGGCATACATAGGTCCCCATACATACCTCCCTCCTATCTCCTACCCTTTCCCGCTCCTCTAGGTGGTCACAGAGCCCTGGTTTGAGTTCCCTGAGACATACAGCAAAGGAAATGCAGGGCTTTTTTTTTGCCTCTTTTTCTAGGGTGATGTTGTTCGATTGTTCCATGCCGAACAAGAGAAGTTTCTGACTTGTGATGAATATGAGAAAAAACAGCACATTTTCCTTCGTACAACCTTGCGTCAATCAGCCACTTCTGCCACCAGTTCTAAAGCACTCTGGGAAATAGAGGTGCGTAAATAATTTTTGGCTTTTAATAAATGCTTATATCTAAAAGACAAGGTCACTTGTATGGTTTATCATTATAAGTATCACTTGTGCGTGCTTGCACACTCAGTTGCATCAGTTGTGTCCAACTCTTTTCGACCTCATCACTCTAGCCCGCCAGGCTTCTCTGTCCATGGGATTCTCCAGGCAGGAATACTGAAGTGGGTTGCCATGCCCTCCTTCAGGGCATCTTCCCGACCCAGGGACTGAACCTGTTTCTCTTACATCTCCTGCATTGATAGGCAGATTCTTTACCACTAGTGCTACCTGGGAAGCCCAAGCATCACTTGTGATAGATTCATAAAACAATAATTTTTGTGAAGCCTCTTGTACCTGTTTACTGCTGTGACCCAGTCTGAAATGTTGCTACTTCCTTTGTTTATCTTCTTAGAGGCATCTTTCTCTTTCTCTTGAATTTAATAAGTGTATATATAATTTTGCTTTTAAAAATTCCATTGTAAAGTGTTGACTTCAGGTCAACAGCAGACTGCAGGCCTTGAGCCTTGAAGGGCGCTGGTGCTGAGATGGGGCAGGAGGACTCCCTGTAAGTGAGCATCAGAAGCCCAGTCACTGAAAAGAGCGTTTGTGTCTCCTGGGGATGCTATTTCTATTGGAGTGAAGAGAACCATAGTTAAGAATTCATTCACCTTTAAGAGGTATTTTCTTAAATGTGCCAATATGATAGAGTAATTAAGAAAATGGAAGGTATGGGTTTCTCTTTAAAGGAACTTTCTATATACTGGAAGAGATAAGACATACCTGTGCTGTGCTTAGTCACTCGGTTGTGTCTGGCTCTGCAGCCCCATGAACTGTAGCTCCTGTATCCATGGAGCTTCTCCAGGCAAGAAAGATATACCTGAGTGACTGCAAACAACCCGATAAGTTCCGTCTGGATTGAATGTATCTCCAGCCGCTGTAGCGGTGGTGCTCAACCATTTCAAACCCACCCCCCCTTTTACAGCAATATATTTTATTATACTTCCTCTATGT
This sequence comes from Cervus canadensis, assembly GCF_019320065.1. Lineage (NCBI taxonomy): Eukaryota > Metazoa > Chordata > Mammalia > Artiodactyla > Cervidae > Cervus > Cervus canadensis. The sequence goes on along the minus strand of NC_057406.1, from coordinate 35,460,354 downwards.
ATGAAAATGAAATTCATGGTTAATATTATTATTATATATTCTCGTGATTAAAAAATCAATAAAATGCCCAAATTCTAATATAAAGAAGATACAAAAGGAAAATAATTTATAATAATACGCATTTCAACATATAAATACGTACTGTAGAAACTATAACATTTATACCCATCTTGGGGCTTCCCTAATAGCTCAGTTGGTAAAGAATCCACCTGTAATGCAGGAGACCCCAGTTCGATTCCTGGGTCAGAAAGATCTGCTGGAGAAGGAATAGGCTACCCACTCCAGTATTCTTGGACTTCCCTTGTGGCTCAGCTGGTAAAGAATCCACCTGCAATGCGGGAGACCTGGGTTCGATCCCTGGGTTGGGAAGATCCCTGGGGATGGGAAAAGTTACCCACTCCAGTATTCTGGCCTGGAGAATTCCATGGAATGTAAAGTCCATTGGGGTCACAAAGAGTCAGGCTTGATTGATCGACTTTCACTTTCACTTCACTTTCACTTTGATGGATTCATTTAGATTTGGGAGAAGTGATAAAAGAAGAGGGTAAGAAGACATTCTATACAAGTACAGGAAAATGAAATAGCATAGCTAAATGTGAGCCCTTGAGTAATATCTAGTATTAGGAGAGGTAATAACAGAACAGACTTATTTGTACATGACTTAAAAAAGAAATCACCATAATTGAAATAAGGATAATGAGGCAAATTACAAGCTATTGAAACAGAGAAAATGAGGAAGTATAATATTTATGTAAATGAGCCGAGCCTTAATTATAAATGTTACATAAAGACAATTCTCTAAGTTATGACGTGGTTTAGAATAGAGATGAAATAGCACAAAAGCATGTTGAGGCATATTTTCAGTCTCTTGCATTCAGAAGGGACCATATCCTTCAATGTATTTGGAGACCATATACATTGGTCTTTAGTAGGTGACAGGGAATTAAGTCGGAGGAAAACAACTACCGCCAAAACTTCATAATCCTCTTCCCAGAAGCCAATCTCACGAATTCTCTTATTAGAATAAGAGAAAGATAACAGGCAACCAGGAAATAAATACATAGTTAAAACATTTTTTTCATACTTATCATTATACTCCAAGAATTTTCAAAATATAGGGGGTAGGGCTTCCCTGGTGGCTCAGTTGGTGATGAATCTTGCCTGCAATGCAGGAGACCCAGGTTTGATCCCTGGATTAGGAAGATCCCCTGGAGAAGGGAATGGCTACCCACTCTAGTATTCTTGCCTGGAGAATTCCATGGAGAGGGTAGCCTATTGGGCTGCAGTCCAGGCAGTCGCATAGAGTCGGATACGACTGAGCGATTAACACTTTGACCTTTCACTTCCTTTCAGCAGTACTGTTAAATGCTATTTTAAAATTTTATTGGCAAAATACAGTGATGGAAAAGTTATATAGCAAATTCCTTACACAGTGAGTTTGGTTCCAACTCTGTTACAAGAAATTTTGTATCTTCCCTCTTATATATTTGCTGTTAGTTTTATAGCTCTTGATGTAATTTTGCCACTGCACCAAAATCCTTCCCAACAAAATGTGTGGTTGGAAATGTTATGATCCATTGAGGCAGCCAGAATGGAGAGAGTGGATACATTATTCAGTAATTTTGACATAATATCTTGGATTCACGTAAGCTTCCTTATCACACAGTGAATTTCTCTAAAATGATTGGCCTTTTCATATAAAAGCTTTATATGTAAATATAAAAGCTCTGATGTAAAAGCTTTTCCGTATGATTGCATGTTACAGCACTAGCAGTTTATATTTGTGGTAGGTTTTATTTCTGCTGGAGATTGGAAAGTGATACTGGGGGCCTTTCTGTATGGTGTGCTACATCAACCAGGCTTCAGTTCAGGAAGCCTGAGCATCAGGTGTTTCGAGCAGACAGATATTTAAAATTGGAAATTGGTTTCAACGTTGTTGGAAGGACTGGATGGGAAAAAGTGGGATGAAGAACATGGTTTTATGTAAAGATCTGGTAGGGCTGGAAGCCAGGGCTGCCTCTTCCTGTGCTCCAGTCCTCCACCATGCCTCTCCGTGGGAGGCCCTGCAGGGCAGCTGCTGCCACCTTTATTGGGGCACTTAGAGGAGTCTCCCTTTCACTGTCCATTGCTTCCTGTCCTGGTGATACAACAGGGCACTTAGAAGGACGGGGATGGTCCTGAGTGTCACACACAGTATCTAGCCTGTGCTTGAACTCTTCTGTGAATTGCAAGATATTTAATATCTTCGCCACTGTTCATTCATCCCAGTAGTGTCCCTCAAAAATCACTGTGATAAATGAAAATGTCCTCCCTTCCCTGACTCCAAATTGTCCTTTAGGGAGCTGTATGTACTGCTATTGCTAGACCCACTAATGTATAGCGCAGGGGTTCTTAGTCTGTGAATCCTGGTGAGTGTCAAGTTATTTATTAACCTCCAGCAGTTGTATACAAAAGGTGTGTGAGCGTATGTGTGTATGTGAGACAACTCATGGATTTTATTGGATTCTCAGAGATATCTGTGTCTCTCCCAAAGGAGTAAGAGTTCAAATACTGACAAGATCATGGTAGGGGGCGGGATGAGCAAAGAATTGGTGGAAGAAGGTTGTTTCGGGAACTGAACTTTGAAGGATACGCAGGTGTTTGGCCATAGAGGGAGTATTTTTGTAAGACTTCATCCACTTTGAAATATTTTCGCAGTTATCTCATTTGAGCTTTTGGAACATGGGAAGAAATGGGAGCTGGGGCCTAGCAAAAGGCATTGGGAAGTTCTATACATTTGTTTGCCTGGTGACTCAGATGGGAAAGACTCTGCCTGCAGTGCAGAAGTCCAGGTTTGATCCCTCATCGGCAACATTCCCTGGAGAAGGGAATGGCAACCCACTCCAGTATTCTTTCCTGGAGAATTCCATGGACAGAGGAACCTGGAGGGCAATAGTCCATGGGATTGCAAAGAGTCAGACATGACTAAATGACTAAACTTTCACTTTCATTTCATACGTTAGCACACAGAATTGAGGCCGGGGCAGGAGGCAAAGGATATAAAAAAGAAGAAGGTGATCTGCTGAAAAACAGTGGAAAGTTATCTGAGCAGTCTAATATGCTTTGTGATATTTTCTCTTCACAACAATCCTAGGAATTAAAACTACTTAGTACCTGAAGAAACAGGCTTCTGAGATGTTACATTCCTTGCTGTGATCATACCATAGTCATTAACATCAAGAATGTATGCTCAGTTGTAGCTGACTCATTGTGACCCCATGGATTGTAGCCCATCAGGCTTCTCTGTCCATGGGATTATCCAGGCAAGAATACTGGAGTGGGTCATTGGTGGGACCCAAAACCAGTTGTCTCTGAAGTGGAGAACTTGAACTTTGCTTCAACACTGAGCCACTTGTCATGAGCGGCAGTTTCAGACCTTCTACCACTCTCATTTTCAGTGCACCTAATGGCTCAGCATCTAGGGCAGGTGTCAAAGAACATGTTAGTAAACAAGCAACACAGGGAAAGAGCCAGGAATTAAGTTAGTCCAGACTTCCAGGCCTTGGCTTTGTGGTTCTCTCTGCCTGGAATGATCTCTTCCAGTCTCTCTGCATCACCGTCTCATTCTTATCCATCAGAGTGCCCATGCTGACTGCCATATTGATCCAAAGTAGCCTTCTGTAGGGAGTTTCCCTGGTGACTTGGTAGTAAAGAATCCACCCTCCAGTGCAGGAGTCGTGGGTCTGACCCCCGGGTAGGGAAGATAACTCTGGAGAAGGCGGTGGCTACCCACTCCAGTATACTTGTCTAGAGAATTCCATGGACCGGGAAGCCTGGCGGGCTACAGTCCATGTGGTCGCAGAGAGTAGGACACGACTGAGCATAAGCACAAGACTTCTCTAGGTTTTCGGTCACGCACTCTATTTATTTCCTCCTGGTGCTGCCAAATCTTATTCATTGAAAGCTTAGTCTTGTTCATTGCTCTGGTCCCTATTGCCTAGAAGAGTACCTGGCACCTGGTAGACTCAACATAATCTGTTGAATGAATGAATCACAAATGTGGGGAAGCCCCACAGTATTTCCAGTTTGGGCCTGGAAACATGTCTTTTGGAGTAAGGCTGTATTTGCAGATATGAGACAGGAGAATCATGCAAGCCCAGTGAGGTAACTATTCTCTTACTTATTTATGGGGAATCTTGTTTTTTGCTACATTGGACTCCTGAAAAGGTATGTTAGGTTTGACAACTTTAACGTGAACATGCGGGTACCCCATGTAACCTGTTGAGATTTGCTTGCCAGGAACGTGCATGTCTTTTAGCCATTATTTTTGTTTCTCTTTTTGTCTGTAGGTAGTTCATCATGATCCATGCCGTGGGGGTGCAGGACAGTGGAACAGCTTGTTCAGATTTAAACATCTTGCAACCGGGAACTATTTAGCTGCGGAGGTAAGATTAATGGATATAGTGCTGTAAGATCTCTGATTCGGAAATAGTGAAAGAGGCAATAGAGAAGATGTATTTGTAGGAACAGTATTGTGCACATTCGATTATTGCTAATCAAGTACTGGATTGGCATGTCCACTATTCTCAAAATGTAAATATTAATTGAAATCTTGAAATAATCTTTGTTTTGAAAATAAAAACAGCAGAAACCTCCACAGCAGAATCTTGTGGTTGGTTTGTTGGAAGGGTATTTGGAAGAGGGTATCTGATTGGGATTCATCCTGAGACTTCCTGTTTGACTTCACTCTTTCAGAATGTCTCATTTGGAACCCGATCAGCTCATAGTTGGTGTGGTGTAGTCTAGATAGATTCAGATTGATCTTCTGTGGCTATTCTTTCACTGATGGGTGGCTTTCATTGTTCAAACCATTGGAAAGGAAATGGTTTATCTGCCCCCCCCGCCCCCCTGAGATATTGCACTGTCCTAAACCTGTCAATAAAAATGGTAAAAACGTGGAAAGGTCTTTTCTTTCTCCACTAAATGCATGTTGACAGTCAGAGTGAAGAGTGGTAGAAATAACAGCACTGAAGTTGTAGGAATGATTTAATTAAAGTTTAGTTATCTGGTTTAAAACTAGGTTTGAAAATATTTGTTATAATTTTTAATGTATTTTTTCTTAAATCTATTTAAAATTGAAGCATGGTTGATTTACAATATTGTGTTAGTTTCACATTTACAGCAAAGTGATTCAGTTATACATACATAGTATACATGTTGTATATCTATATATATGTATTTATATTCTTTTAAAAATTCTTTTCCATTATAGGATATTATAAGATATTGAATATAGTTCCCTGTGAAAGTGAAAGTCACTCAGTTGCATCCCACTCTTTGTGACCCCATGGACTATAGTAGTCCGTGGAACTCTCTAGGCCAGAATACAGGAGTGGGTAGCCTTTTCCTTCTCCAGGCCCCAGGTCTCCCTCATTGCAGGCGGATTCTTTACCAGCTGAGCCACAAGGGAAACCCAGAGTTCCCTGTACTATACAGTAAATCTTTGTTGTTTATTTTATATATGGTATTGTGTAGAAAATCTTTGCTTTCAATACATGAAATATCCATTCATTTTACTCTTACCTCTGTTTTTCCACTTGGAGTTTCTTCTGGGATTCTAAACCAGAATTTTGTCTTGGGATGTCTAGCATTAATTATCTAACTTTTGCTTTTGTATGTTTCAGAGGGTAGGTAGGTGGGGCTGGAAAGCTGATGAGAAAAAGGTGGTGTAAGCAGGAAGTTTCTATAAATATGCTAACCCCAGTCTAAAGTAGAACTCAAACCCATTACGCTCTCCATCATGTTAATCTGTGATGGTTTTCCTTATAGTATTTCCCACGTTCTCACTTTTTATATGTCTTATTGACTTTCTCTGTCAGAATGAATACTCCCTGAAGGCAGGAATTCTTTTTTTTTTTTTTTTGCTGACATTACCACTGCATGCCCAGCACCTGGGTAAGTGCCTGATACTTTGAAAGCACTTGGTGAATACATTTTGAATGAATGAATGAATATGAAGAAGCTATTTAGGCTTCCCTAAGCTTAGAGAATGAGAAAAAAGAAAATTATAGAATTTGTATCTGAGACACATTTGAGACCATATTTGGGCAAATTAATCTCTCCAAACTCCCGTTTCCTCTGCTAGAAAATGGGGATAGTCACAATATTTATATAAGTTTATCAAGAGAACGAAATGATATAAAGTGCTTGACGTAATGTGTGACCATGGTAAGCTTCCAGGAAGGAATGCTGGCATGATTAATTTTATTATATGGCAAGTAGAAAGCATTCTTACTTTTATAAATATCTGACTCAATTTTAATGAATCGGCTCACTTAAATGAAATAGAACTTCACAGTTTATGGGCTGCTTATACCATAAATGTTTTGAAGTAACTTTTTTTGGAAAAGTAAAGCTTTGGAAAAGTTAAGCAGTAAGGTAGGAGAATCTTGTCTAAAATAAGAATTAGAAAAGTCTACTGGGTGTCCTATCAAAGATTAGAAATGAAGATTAAAGTTCTCTTAGAGGTGGGGAAACAGTCAAGTACAACACATCTTGGGAGAGGGTGGTGGGGGGCGCAAGGAAGGGCAGCTGCCTGGTGGATGAATAAGGCAGATGGAGAAGAGAGAGAGGCGTGTTCAGGCAGTGAGGCAGAGGAGGTGTGTTCATTTTACAAACTAGCTTCATACGGGTATTTCATGTGTGTATCACACATAAGATATATGTGAGTTTAGAAGTGATGCTAGAAGGTGGGAGGGGAGTGATGGGGCCAGAAATGTCGGGTAGCTGGTTTTTTCAGGTCATATATATTAAGCCATGCAGAATGTGTTTAATCTTTAGCTTAAAGAGCAGCGTTCTAAATAATCTGTGTTCAAAACAGACCACTCCAAAGTGGCACTGTCCAATATGGTAGTCACCAGCCGGGTGTCAGCTATGTAAACTTTATATGTTTAAGTAAAATTGGAAAGACTGGCAGCCTGGGAAGTCACACAAGCAACAGGAAAATCAAATGGGCTGAGTCACAGATGCCAAGCAAGAGAAGATAGGGTTTCAACAAGGAGGGAGTGCTACAGAAAAGGTCAGGAACAAAATGTCTTCACAGCATTTGGCGAGAATATGGTCATCTGTGACTTCACTGAGAGCATTTTTAGTGAAGACCAGAATGCAGGGGGCAGAGGAAGAGACGAGGAAGCCAGCAATCAGAAGGAGGTGTGGACTGAGATTTGTATAATGGTTGTGAAGGGGGAGAAACAGAGTCATAAAAGGAAGGGAAGAGTTCTATTAGATTTTTATAAAGTGTTTTTTAAACAGTAAGATGGATGAGCTGTTCTAAGGAAGGATCTATCAGAGGGCAGGATTTGGAGGCATGTTACTCTTTTCCTCCAACTTTTCCACTTTCAACACACCTATTTATAATTTCAAATGTTAATTTAGTATGCTTGAGGCACCCCTGGTCAACTGGATGATACAATTCTTAAATTGGCTTTTAGTTCATGGTGTTTATATTGGCCAGTATGGCAAAGAGAGCCTGGATAAGTGGGAAGAAAAGTCCCAGGTAGACCACTCACAATCTCTCTGCCTTTAAGCAAATATTTGACCTCTCTGAACCTCAGTTCCCTTGTGTGTGAAAAAGGTGATAATATATATTATATGGGATTTTTGGGAATTAAATAATATCTTGTGAATTTTCAGCTCCTTGTGCATAAAGGGTATTTAGTAAGTATTAAGTCCCTTTGCTTCCACTGGGAGGAAGGGGAAAGGAAATGTGTAGCTGTGTTTATTATTACTTTAAAATTTATCTTTATTATTTTTGTTATCCAGAACTGACATTTCTTTGTCAATCAGATAACTTAAGGGGGAGAATGTTTAGGGAACCACCACTGGCTACCTTGTATCTAGAACAGTCTCTGATAATTTATATTCAGTAAGTATTGAATAGTCTAATGAATAAATCATAGCAAGAATGAAGTTTTAAATCCAGTCATTTCGCTTGGCAAAACAGGAAACCCAGAGTCAGAGAAGTGATTTATTTTGTCCGAAGTTAAGAAACAAGGTTAATGATAGTATTCAGGCTGAATGCTACACTTGGATTGCTTCATCCCTGTCAGCGAGTCTCAGCGGAGGATGGTCTTGTTTCCAGGGGGTGTTTAACAAAGTTTGGAGATATTTTTATTGTCTCAGAGCTACTGGTATCTAGTGCTAGAGGCTAGGGATGCAGCTAAGCATCCTATAAAGTGCAGGACAGATCCCACACCAAAGAATGGTCTGGGCCCAAACGCCACTGGTGCCAGTGTTGAGAAGCCAATGTATGTTATACTGAAATTACATAATAATTTTATTGACTGCCTCCTAGGTGAAAGCGCTGTTCTGTTATTGTGAAGAAAACAAAGATGACTAACATTTTGTCCTTGTCCTTCAAGAGTGTGCAATCTGGAGGGGAATTATATTAACTCATCACTGGGACATCTATTTGTCAGATGTTTCCAGCATACATAAATATCTGAGATAACAGGTTATGTGTAAGGTTTAAATTATTAACATTTAAAGACGACCATGATAAATCTCTCAGTAAGTTTAGAGGGCTGCCACCTTAAATCTAAGTACATATGAGAAAAAACACCTAAAATTTTTACTTATACTTTCTTAATCTGATATTCTATTTAACCAGTGCTTACTGGGTGGCTAAGTTATTCAGAAAAATGTAATAAGCTTATTTGTTTAGAAATGAAGGGGAAACTAAAGAAAATTAGACTATTTCATATGCTGAATATTCTGTAATCTTAACTGTGGAGACAAAACATGTAAATTACAAACAATTCAAGAATAGCACCATGTTTTGTGTGTGTGTGTGTGTGTGTGTGTGAGAATTGTAGAAAACATCTAGGAATTAGGACGGTGATGTGATATAACACTGTTGAGACTTTATTCTGTAAATTACTAAAGTGAACTAAGGTTTAGAAATGAACCCTTACTCAGTTTGACTATCTCCAACAGTGTTAGCGAATTAAGGGTTTATTTTTGAATAATATACAGTGCTACTAACTCATGGACAAAATGTGGAACAAAACATTTAATTGTGAATTAGGTAACAGGGCATTTGTGACTGTATTATTAGGCTTCCTTCTATAATGTCAGTTTCTGTGGGCCATGCAAGAAATGAGGTGACATGAACGGAAGTAAACACTCATATATTTTTGCTTTTTTTTCCCTCTTTAAAAATTTATTTATTTTTTAACTGAAGGATAATTGCTTTACAGAATTTTGTTGTTTTCTGTCAAACCTCAGCATGAATCAGCCATTGGTATACATATATCCCCTCCCTTTTGAACCTTGCTTTTAATATACAGCACGGTTGTCAGCACACTCCTTGCCATTTTGCCATAGATCTTTTTCTTGTATCACCTTATTGGTGCAGGAGTGTTCACAATCCTGTCTGTGGTTGAGAGAGTAATTTTATCGTAATTTGATATAGGAAAGCCTTAGTAAATAGTTCTTCCATAGCTGTGGGAAGAATTATAACTCAGATATCACAATTTCTAATCTGCTGCATTTTCTTTCTTTGCATGTTATTAAAGGACTAACTTTTGATGATCATTTCCCAAATAAGGTAGCGCGACAGTGAAAAATAATTTTGTTAAAGATTTTGTAATTGCCCGTTTTAAGACAATCTTATTTATCTGTAGATAGGCCAGACTTCCACCAGATGGCAGTAAACACTTATTTCCTAACTCTAGAGTAGTCTTTGGATTTTAGTTAATTAAAAACTTAGTACTCAAGAACTTGTACATTAGCCTAGAATCTTATGTATATGAGGGCTGTAGTTTTAAATACCTCAATGTTTGGTTCTCTTTCAAATGTATCAGCCATAGTATATGAAAAGGGTCTTTATGTGTGTGTATGTATATATATATGTATGCAAAATTTATATAC